>NC_071441.1:69296831-69605403 GCF_017976375.1 Cuculus canorus | reverse complement strand
CTTGCCAGGGGAAAGGTGTGAGCAAAATTAAGAGGTGACAACGCAGTGCTTCTCACACAGTGGCCTCCTCCAGTGCACCACGACAGAGCCTCACATGCTGTCATCAGCTCTTATTCCTAGCTCCAAGAGGTGGCAGCAACACTTCTATCTTTGGGACATAGAATGAATCTCACTGCTGGGACTAGCATCATCTCCTACCCTGGGAACAGAAGGATTGACACCCTTCAATGGGGAAAAGCAAGTGCACACTGACCCACTCAGACATCCTCAGAATTTCTAAGCTGAACCACCAGCTGCCATGGGCCCAGCACTGCAGAGAAACAGTATAAGGCAGAGAGAATCTGTATTAAAAAAAAAAAGAACAAAACCAATTTAGTTGCATCTGGCTTATTTTTTCATGTTAATAGAGGTGGAGGGAAATTCTTTCTAGGTTTAAAATGATCATCTTCAAGAGGAAGCATGCCAACATTACTCATTACAAACACCTTTGCAGAAGTATCAGCTGTGTTGATTCTCTACAGACACCTTTGAGACAGAAGGTTGAAGACAGACAAAAACATCGTCAGACAGAGAAGAAAGAAAAGAGAAAGGAATATAGATTTTGTCCCTAGGACATTAGAAGCTGAACAGAACAAACGTGATGGGAAAAAAATTGAGAATCAGAAATAGACAAAAGCTCCTTGAGTCCTAGGACAAAAAAACATCCCAACAGTTCTCAATACAATGGTGCAGTGATGAGATTTACTTGAGAAAATTAGAAATTATATACATGACAGCAGGTGCAATTTCTGCCCTACTTATAAGTGACACCATTAATGTCAGCTCCATTAGCTCCATTACACTGCTGGGGTGAGTGAAAGGAGCAACACTAAAATGACCGTGTATGAATATAGACCTCATAGACTTACCAAACAGTGCCCTGTGGTCCCTGTGGCTGACAGCTTCTCGTGTTTTGGGAACGTCTCTCGCAGTCACTCTTTATCTATCAAGGCAGAGTTGAAGCCCAGTAAATGCAATTTTTTAAATTGCTAATGAAAGACCTCAAGCTTCAGCCACTCAGAGTGTCTCCAGGCTTATCTTGACATGAGCTGATGTGAGTTTCCTTTAACTGTGGCTAGGGGTCAAGTAATTTCTGTACAATCTGTTCTGACTTTGTCTCTGTGGTACCATACAAAGTAAAATAACAGATGTAGTTAGACAGTGCATAATAAAAAACAGCCCTTTATGTTAAGTGAGGCTGGGGGAAGCTGTTGTGCAACTTTCAAACTTTACCTGGAAACCACCACAAGTAAAGAGGCTGTGATGAGAAAAAAAAAAAACAAAAATAGCCCCAAGGACACTACAAACCTGCGGAAGAAGGGACCTCCACCATGAATGCTGTGCTTCTTCCAGCAGTTCACAGAGACAGTCCACCACCTCTCTGCTTGGAAGGCTGGTGCCACCACCCACAAGATCCAGAGGGACATTAGAAGGCAGGGGTAGCATTGAAGAAGAGGGCCAGGTATTAGTAAGTTTTCTTTCATAAAGCTTTACGAGTGTTATTATTAATGAGGCTTTTCAGCATTAATCTGGATTATATGAGTGTTAATATTATTGCAAATGGACTAATAATAACTTCATTATATCTTGATTAGGTTAAGACTTTAATTAAACTTTTGGCTCTATATGAGTACAATGTGTTTGTCTTTGCCCATAACAATGTTCTAAGTACAGCGTGAGAGAAGCTGTCAGAAATCAGAAATTCCTTGCTAGGCAATAGCAGAGCTGAAAAAGCTTTTCCAGATAGTGACTTCAAAGACATGAGTGGACCCTACACAAATCATTCGCCTCATAGTCTATCCTGCTTCATTTACCTATCTGAGAATGCACAGGACCACAGTTAGTCTCACAACAGCCACCAGCCTCCAGATACCTGTGGGCTTCAGGAGCCAAAATTCCAGTCAACAGGCAAGGTAGTAAGAGCTGCAGCTATTCAAAAGGCTCCTGCTGGGTATTTTCCAGACGTTGCTTTAAAAATACATATCACCTACTCCCAGCTTGTGCCCACACACGTGTTCTCCCATCACCTCTTCGGCTTTTAGTTTAGCCCTTAATTTATCCAAACTGATCTTTTTCACAAACTCTTACTCTTCTCAAAGATCTGTGAGCTGAAATAACCATTGAGAATGGATCACTTACACCCAGGACAGTGTACAGACTTGCTGTCTTTGACCCGCCTACAGTCAGCTCAGGTTTAGAGTCCTTCTTTGAGACAGTAATTCTGACTGAAGAAGTCCAGCCAGATGTGGCTGGAAAAACCTCTCCAAGAAAGAGAGAAACGTTTTTCTCACTGACGTGCTCATCACATTGTCCTCAGATTTTGCCTGATCTCTCTCTGCTCTAACACTGCAACCTCCTTGTCTGTGCAAGGGTCAGACTGAACATCACTGAAGACACATGAAAAGCCTCAAAAGTGTCTCAAAAACCTCCTCATCTCCCACAGCTCATTGCCACCTTCCAGGCAGAGGTAGAAAGCACAGCAACATGTCACTCATGCAGCAAGTCCAGATGATAAGTGTCATCAGAGACAAAAATAGACCAAAATTCTTCCTGTTAGAAGCTGTGGCAATTTGAATCAATTCAGATTTTACTGTCAAGCTGACCCAACAAATTTACAAAGAAATTTAAACTTTCCCAATGCTGAGCTTCTGCTGAAGTAAATTTTTACCTAAGAAAAATGTTCATCCTGAGAGATTTTCACTTTCTGATAGGAAAGTGTAGAGTGGCAATTCAAAACTTTTCAGCCATCCTGGCTTTAAAACACTATTTTCAGCCTTCTCTACTCTTCACAGGGCAGTTCATCACAGCTTGTAGAGTACAGTGTTCTTCACTGTGATGTTCTCAAAGCAGCTGACTGAACGCTTACCCATTTTAAGATGTTACTCAACAATGGCAAGTGTCATTTGTGTTGGAGTTTACTATTTCAGATTTTCTGGGGGCTCTCTTCCTATGACTTCCAATCATCTCTACTATTTGTAACAGCCTCCAGAGACTATTCTTCATTTCCCAAGGACAAGGAGAAAAACAGTTCCAGCCTCTCCTTTCTAAAATAGGCAGAGAAGGATGTCAATAAGGAGGAGGAAAAGTGGGAGGGCTATCTTTGTTAAAGGCCCGCCACAGACAGGCTATACAGAAAAACTGCAAGAGAATGGAAGCATCCTGTTGGTTTCAGACTCACGTTCAATGTAGGATAAAAGGAAAGAAGAAAGTCAAGAAGGGTATAGAAGCCCGCATGTTTTTACCTACTGCCACAAATCGGATTAAGCCTCTTAGATTTTTAGAAGACTAAACTTGCAATATAATCATAAGATTTGTTCAAACAATACTCTGCCCCCAACCGATCCATTGAGCTTTGACAGTTTCCAAGGTCCCTCCCAGTTACATTGCAACTTGAGATAAGCCTCTGGAGGTTTTCTGGAAATATCTGCTCATGTTCATCACACATTCTAGCAAGCAGCCCAGAGGAAGAGTCTCTTTTGGTCAGCAGGTGCCTCAAAACCTGTTATATTTACTTAAACTTAAGACTGTGCAAAACAGCAAGCAACATAGCAAGACTTTATGCTGTGGAAGAAAGGAAAAGATGACCCATCTCCTGCTTTACTAACTACAACGGACAGCAATACAACCCCTTCCCAGTGGATGTATGCTCAACTTCTAGTATTGTCCTTTAGGACTGTTACGTGCTGCCCATGACTTCCTCTCATCTGATCCACAGTAACCAACAAAAGCAAAGATCGCAAAGCAAATTCACCTGCTGCACAAGGAATACAGCTGCATGACTTCTGCTGACACATTGCACCATGACCTCAACAGGAAATAAAAGGAATCTCCTAGACTATACATCAACATCTGAGTAGACTCAAATAAAGAAAATAAAGGAAAATAACTTCCCAGCTGCCCAGTAACCAAAGCTGCAGCAGATGTCTCAAGATGATCAGTTCCCATTCAGGCACAAAAGAGGCAGTCAGGTACTCAAGGTAGCTCAGCATCTGATGCCAAGAAGGGTCACAATATTAGCCGTTTGAAAGGTGTCCACTGTACTTTTGCTAATCCTATGGTTTTCTGCTCATCTCCCAGTTCACAAAGCATGTGGATAAATGGTGATTCCAATGGGAGCTACAGATGAGAGCAAAAAGAGCTGAGGGATCAGCTTCAATAGTACAGGGGACATTTACAGCACCTCTGTGGAAACCAGCTTCCTCCTCTACCTTTCCTCTTATAATCCATTACAGCTCCTGCCAAGAAGCAGCTTTTCCATTTTTATGGCTTTTCTCTGTGGCCTCTGACAGCTTTTGGCATCGCTCTGCATGCATCAAATGCACACGATAGCCTGCAGATATCAATAGAATTCATTAGGGATACAGTGAAAGTGTGACGTCACATTTGCTGCAACCTGTAAAAGATCTGCTGGGCCTGTTAAAGTCCCTTTCAAGCTAATTTTAAACAAGTGTGAGTGATTACCAGAAAGGCCAAATTGAGAGAGAGAGGGAGGAGAAAGAAAGAAGAATGGCAGTAATAAAGTCTAGGCTGAAAGACAGCCTCTAACTGGCTGGTAAATTGCGTATGATTCTAGGCAGGGAATTGTGGATGCTTCCATGGCTGAGATAAATGGAAATCCCCTTGCTCATGAGTAACTGAGTGGGCACTGAGTTGGGGAATTTGCCTCCATGAGAGGCCAAGAGACTGCAGCCTCATTGGGTGTGAAGTGTGACATCATTTGAGAGCCCACCTGGTCCCCTAGGAACTCAACTTTCCCTGGCCAACAGCTCTCTAGAGAAACTCCAGAGAAAACTAGTGAATCCAGATTAATTGCAACTTGCAGCACTGCAAAAGTGTATGATATCTGATGATTCTCAAGGTTCTTTCATCTCTGTTTTCTGGGATACTATATTTCTTTTCCTGAAGATGTTGAACATTCGTCTTTTGAAAAGCAACTCTGTGAAATACTGAAAGAGGAGACAGCCAAAACTGTCTTAGAACGCTGCATCCTCTGCATCTGCTGTAGTTCCCGTTACAGTTTTTTTCCTGGGCTGATCCCAGGGCACAAGGATAAGGATAAGGATAAGGATAAGGATAAGGATAAGGATAAGGATAAGGATAAGGATAAGGATAAGGATAAGGATAAGGATAAGGATAAGGATAAGGATAAGGAAGGGACTTTTACACCCTTAGCAAGTGGCATTAAGATCTGTTAACTGCCTACCCCACATCAGAAAATATCATACCTGCCAGGCTCAATGTCGGTTTGAAATTTTGACCTTTTTTTTCAGATTTATGTCACACATTTGCCACTGCCAGAGAGTTTTATTCCAATTATTTTACTTATTTTCATATCTGTCATTGAGGCCTATTGATATTATAGCTAGGAGATGAATACTCCAGTTCAGGGGACCAAAGCTCATCTTCTTTCTTCAAGTTTCCTCATGGGACTCCTGTCTTGGTGAAGAACTCCAGCTGTTATTGAAACTCAAAAGCCAAAATGCAGAATGACAAGGTGAATCTGATGCAAGCCTATGTCCTACAAGAGAATCCTCTTGAGAAATCTGTATTCCTTGTTGCAGCCAGCTAAAAACCACATGGCTAGGGAGGTGCTGACACCAAACAGGAAAAGAAATGTAGGGATGACCATTCCAATGGAATTGCCAACGACAATGAAGGAAAAACATCTTTTCAGAGAAAAAGAAGACCTTTTTCTACTTTTCTCTTCTCTGTTTCTCTTAACGGTGTCCTGCTTGTTATTTCCCCATGCTAAGCTGCCAGACAGCTCTCACTTTAATGATAAAGCCTACAATTAGAAACCCTGCGGCAGCATAACTGCTTGGATTTTAAATCAGCCTTCCTCACTCTGCTTCTCTCCCAGAGGTTGTGTTGAGGCATCAAAGAGCTGAAAAACTGATCTGATGTGGGTTCAGAGGTTTTGTGGAAGTGCAGCTCAGCCACAGAGGGTTTGTTCCAGAGCTGGGGCTGCAGCAGCAGCAGAATCTGTAGATGCAAGGGAAGGAAGAGCTTGCACCAGAAATAGACGCAGTGGTCCGGCAGGCCCTGCAGAATGTCAGGCACACACTATGTTCCTGTAAATTACAGAAAAGGGAGCATTGAGCAGTTCCTCATGTGCCCCAGATGGGCTGTAGAAAGAGGAACTGAGAGGATGAGGATGTCAGGGTGGGCAAAGGCAGGGAAGAGGATGGATATGTACGGGGAACGTGCCTCCAAGAGTCCAGTAGCTTCTGGTCTCCTGTCAGTCCTTCCCTTGCCCCTGCTCAGAACTACCCTGAACAGTGTAGGATTCTCCCTCTGCGTGGCTTGGGTCACCATCCTTGTTGCTTAACCAGAAGGAAGAATAATTCTTCATGAAAGATGAGTGAGAAAGACATATGCAAAATGCACAGTTTTGGTCTGATCCAGGATGGTTGGGTTTTCTGCAGTGAATGAACTCCAACCATCTGGAGGTAACCAGGAGTTTCCGTAGCTATCTGTTGTGGTGTACCCTTTAACCTCTCCCACTGGGTAGGAGTTAACTCCACAGACAGGAGTTTCAACACAAAACTTCAGGAAAGAGGAGGTGGAAACGGCAAATGATGTCAGATAATGACTTGGGAACACTTGAATGATGTTGGCTAATGACAAGGTCTGCTTCTACTGTACAGGGGGTTTATATTTCCTGCACGTCATTAGAGTCCTAAGCACCATCTGCGCTCAGTCTGGGGCCATTTATGGCACATGGTACTTGTTAGTAGTTTGGGCAGCTTACAGCAACTCTGGTGCCTTATTTGCAATTTGGTCAGTTCCTGTAATCTGACAAATCTTGTAACACACTAATGAATTTCTTACAGCACCCCCCTTACCATCATGCAAATTTCTCAGCTCCCGTTCTTGGAAAAAAGAGTTTCCCACGCTTTTGTCTGCAAATTTCTTGAGAGACCACAAGACAGACAAATCAAGCCATAACTACAGTCTTAAACAAAGGGGACTGAGTTACACTTCTCAGAAACTTCTGACCAACACCACCATCTGTCAGACCACTGTCACTGTGTGTGATTACTAGGCCATAGACTCAGCAATAGAGTAAAGAAAAGCAGGGGGGTGATATATCAATTGAAACATCTACATCTTAAATCCATCATTTTGCAGACGCATTGTAAGGGAACTTAACCACATAATAAAAGCCTGACTTCTTAAGCATACCCTGAATCTTGCACTGTTACTACAGATATCCATCCTGCAACACTACCTGCTAAAGCCTCCACTTCTCCAGAGGGGAATTGCTCCTAGAGCTTGAACAAGCTCCTTCACTAAATCTGAGCTTCCAGCCAGACATTTTACATAGGTTGTGAAAAGCTGCTTCACAAATTGTGTGAAACCTCTTTGACCCAACAAAACCTATCAGCACGCACAGGACAACCAAGTGATCAAGCCCAGTCAACATGGGTTTATGAAAGGCAGGTCCTGCTTATCTAACCTGATCTCTTTCTATGACAAGGTCACCTGCTTAGTGGACAAGGCAAAGGCCACGGAGTGTGTACTTGGACTTTAGAAAGGTCTTTGGCACTGTTTCCCACAGTATTCTGCTTGAGAAACTGGCTGCCACTGCCCTGGACACACTGGGTAAAAGGTGGCTGGTTGGCTGGGCCAGAAGAGTGATGGTAAGTAGAGTTAAATCCAGTTTGAGCCTGGTCACAAGCAGTGTTCCCCAGGACTCAGTTTTGAGTCCAGTTCTGTTCAATATCTTTATCAGTGATCTGGACAAAGGGGTTGAGTGGACCCTCAGTGAGTTTGCAGATGACGCTAAACTGGACAGAAGTGTTGATGTGCTTGAGGGCAGGAAGGCTCTTCAGAGGAATCTGAACTGGTTGGATCGATGGGCTGAGGTTCAACAAGGCCAGGTGCTGAGTCCTGCACTTGGGACACTACAATCCCAAGCAATGCTATAGGCTTGAGGAAGAGTGTCTGGAAAGCTGCCTGGCAGAGAAGGACCTGGGGGTGTTGGTCAGTGGCTGGGTGGACATGAGCCAGCAGCGTGCTCAGGTGGCTGAGAAGGCCAACAGCATCCTGGCTTGTATCAGAAGCAATGTGGCCAGCAGGACCAGGGCAGTGATTGTGCCACTGTACTCAGCACTGATGAGGCCGCACCTTAAATCCTGTGTTCAGTTTTGGGGTCCTCACTAGAATGACACTGAGGGGCTTGAGCATATCCAGAGAAGAGCAACGAACTGATGAAGAGGCTGGAGAACAAGTCTTATTAGGAGTGGCTGAGGGAACTGGGGTTATGTAGCCTGGAGAAGAGGACGATGAGGGGAGACTTTATTATTGTCTCTAAATTCCTGAAAGGAGGTTGTAGTTAGGTGGGTGTTGGTCTCTTTGCCCAAGTGACAGGTGATAGGACAAGAGGGAATAGCCTCAAGTTGCACCAGAGGCTTCAGGTTGGATATTAGGAAACATTTCTTCACTGAAAGGGCTATCAGACACTGGAACAGGCTGCCGAGGGAAATGGGCATCCCTGGAGGTATTTTAAAGATGTGTAGACAAGGTGTTCAGAGGCATGATTTAGTACTGGACAGGTATGATTGGAGTCAATGATCTCAAACGTTTTTTCCAACCAAACAACTCTGTGACTCTGCGAGATCTGTCTTCATCTGAGTAACTCAACAGACTTCGCAGTTTTCTAGAGTTTCAACCTCACAGCTCCCTTCAACACCTACAACCACCTACTGTTTTGGTAATCAGCTGCTGATAGTTTTCACATTTCCTCTGGCAAGCCACACTGTCCCAGGAGGTCTCTAGCAGAAACCTGCTTGGCAAATATGTGCTGTGATCTGATATTCCCTACCTGATTCTTCTGGAGCAGAAAATTTCAATTCAGCACTGTGACAACATAGGTTTCTGGGCAGGAGGAATGAAAGCTTGTTCTCTGGAGGTGAAATCAGACATGAGGTGTGACCATGGGAGGCAGTGAACTGTTGAAGAAAGCTTTCCCTTCCTGTGATCTGCAACGTCCTAAAACAGAACAACCACATCTCAAGTGGCAGCAACCAAGTATCCAGTCCCAGCATTGACTTGCACATCCTGATAACTGATAAATCTTAGAGCTATGGTTATTTGCAGTGACTTATTAGGTGATCCCAAGATAGGTGTGGGTATGAATTTTATTTTCATTCTCTTACCTACATGAGAGCTCCAAAGAGTCTGAACAAGATAGCCTAGCATAGTTCGGCTATATATAGGGAGGAACACATATTTCTTCACGGAAAGCCTTATCAGACACTGAAACAGCTGCCCAGGGAGGTGGTTGAGTCACCATCCCTGGAGGCATTTAAAAGTAGACAGGTAGATGAGGTGCTCAGGGATACGGTTTAGTAGTGAGCAGGCATAGTTGGACTCAATGATCTCAAAGGTCTTTTCCAGCCTAGTGACTCCATGATTTTATAAGGTAGAAGAGTTTGGAGGGGCAGGTTTTCATCCAGTAGAGGTGTCCAAGGAGTTAGGAGGTGAGAACATGCAGCTTTTGACACAAAGTTAGCCTATTCCTTTGTGCAGTGGGCTGTGGAGCATTTGCTCTCCATGCTTCTCAGCTTTAAGGTAAAATGCATTCTCCAATGGGATGGGATCCTTTGTGTCTACAGAGGAGGTGCTTCTGCCGGTGGTGAGTGTGATTAGAACTAGAGAACCTTATCTCCAAGGGTTCCAATCGACTCAGTCACTCCAGGAGTTTGATGACACGTTCAGACAAAGACACCTACTCGTTGCAGAAGCCCACATTTGATCAGAATGCCCAGTCCTGCTGTCTTTTCCAGAAAGAGGCAGGAAAAATTATTTAGCCTCTGGTATGCACAGGGTACATGTTTTTCCACTTTGCAAGGACTATTGCTTTTTCACTCACTCTTTGTCTTCATTTTTCCTTTGAAGAAGTGTAATCCTCAAAATTCCTACTGGACCCAGAGTGCTGGAGAAACATCCTTATAAGACCCCTGGTCATTATAAAAAAGAAACACAGCAACAAGTTTGCATTCCTTTGCAAATGCAAGCCTGGGCCGTGCTCTGGCCAGACAAACTGATCAGCTCCCAGTGCCCCAAGCTTCTGGTGTGGAACTGCTGGGGCAGGAATGTCTCCCAAGTAGTGGAAGGAAACTGTTCCCAGCTCCAGATATGCTGGGAAGGAGCCAAGAAATTTGAGTATCTGATAAGAACTGCCTTGTTTGATGCATGACTGTACAGAGACACAGACCCTTCCCCCCAGCATCTCCTGCCTACTCCTCCCCAGTCCACCCACAGAGCTCCAGCCAGTGTCCACTAAATGACACTCACATTCTTACCTTCCCTCGACCTACAAATCACCAGCCTGTTGAGCAAAATGTCTCCCTGTCTCAGATCACTTATTATTTTTCTGGATGCCACCCGGCTTTCTAATTGGCTCAGCTCTTTTGGAAAGGACAAAACTTCAGAGGAGAGAGAGGGAACAGCAGGTGATGGCTGGCTTTCCGCTGTCTAAGGAGATAAGGTACTAGTTTGAGTCTTCTTCATGTAGCCAAGATCAAAGTTGTTGTTGACATGATCAGTATTGTGGGTAAGGAAGGCAGCTTCCAGCCATCCGGGGCTGTGAGCATCTGTATCTCACATGCCTGGTAGCTGAAGTGTCTGCAAGATCTGAGGAAGGATCTGGTATTTACATGTCTACGTTTATGCATCTGTGTGGTAGCATGGTTTGTATATATTAAAAGGAGAAAATGCAGATGGAAACAACCCAGGCTGGCATCTAAGTCCTGGTTCAAAGCCCATTAAAACCAGCAGGAGTGATTCCATTCACTGTAATGGGGTTTCGTCACATGTCTCTTTGCCCCTTCCCAATGTGTCCATGAGCTCAGGGCTGCTCCCTGCTTCATAACCTCAATTCAACCCTGCAAGTAATGGGGCTTCCCACATTCACCGACGTGGCAGTTTTACAGGGAATCACTGGAGATAACCCTTTCGCTCGTGTTCACACCCTGCATAAACAGAGGCAAGTGTTGCTCACTCATTACTCCTTGCTCAAGATACCAAGATCCAATTGTTTGGTTAGGTTTTGTAAATTGGCACCACCAGGGTTTTTTTCTGTCTTCTGTGTTGCTTTTATCTAAACAGACTCCAGCATCTTCTCCCTCCTTAGGAGCCAGATTTGAGATCAGAAGGGCTCATCATCTCATCACCTTCCTCCATACGCTGGTTTATCACGTTTCTATCAGCTCTGGCTGAACTGCCTATAACCTGTCTGCAACTAAAGCACCCATTTCTGAAAGGCTTTCATGCTGGCTTTGCAGACATCAAAAACTGATGACCTCGTCTTTCTAAGGAATGCAGTCTATGGACAGAGATTTTGTGACTTTTTCTCTTCAGGACTTTTCAGGTTTCTGTGACACTTTTATGTATAAAAGAGCCCTTTAAGATCTTATCATTGCCTTACAACAGCGTTTATGGCCTGTAAACAACCTACTTCTCTATCTTCTTTTCAGTAAGAACTTCCACTGTAAGGCATTTTATTTCACACTTTTCATTTTTAATGCCCTTTAAAAATGTGGATGCTGGAACAGGACCAAGAACTAGTATATCAGTCACATAGATGCAGGGTTGTTCCTAGTTATCATTCCTGCATTTATACAGTCACCACGCAACAGGGTTTTTCAACAACATTGAATTTGGTGTCAAAATTGAGCTGCTTCTCTCCACACCAGAAACCTTTGCCTGAAACATTGCTGTCTGCTCTCCTCCTCATCCTACCCTAAATACCACTCCACCACCACGCTTCTCTGCATGTGTGCCACCCAAGCCTTGACCAAGCTGAACAAACTCACGTAGCTTTTCTGTCCCGATAACATCACAGGTCAAAGTGGAACAAACAGAAAGTGAAGGGTTGAGTCATCGAAGTGGATCAAGATCTGCCATAGGGGCGTCACAGACAGTAATGTAATGTTCTGCATGAACGTGCAGGAGGTGTGTTCAGGGATAATTTACTTGTACAGATAGAGAATTTTTTTAATTCCAGGGTGTTATCAGATCTGGAAAAATGCTGAATGGGTGGGTCTCTGCAGTATCAGTCTATTGCTTCACCATGAAGGGGGAACCTATATTTCCTCTCTAACAGCCACTCAGTAATTGCACAGCTTCGACAAATAATTAACTGAGCATAACCAGGCTCTTTTCTTTGTGTTAGATATGTATTATCAGTTAACCCCCAACCCTCAAAATTAATTTTCACTCTTAGACCCAGACCACTTTATTGTAACAGATGACTTGAGATACTTTCCAAAATAATTTCGTTTGAATATTAGGAAAAATGGAGTCTCAGCGTGTTTGGGTAGAAAAGCAGCTCTGGGCAAAACAGAAATTGCAAGGAGTCAGCCTGCATGCTGCAAGTTAAAAGCTGATCATACATATATTCATGTGTACATAGGTAGGCATAGCCTTTCACTGCTGCCAAGTGTTATGGTCTAGTTTCAGCAGTCAAGAATTTCCACGGTGCTTTCTGCCACAGTATTGAACTATGAGAAAACACTGCATTTCTTGGTCACTGTAAGTCCATGTGCAAAGCACTGCTCACTTGCACTGTGTGCCAGGGCTATTAAGGGCAGCCACAAACACGCATTTTGCTTAATAATCTTGTAGTCTGCTCCAAAAATGGGCCACTCATACAGGAACAGAAGCACAGGGAAACACTAAAGTTTGCTAACATTCCTCCTCCTCTCTACACCCCAGAATCTCCCAGAGCTCCCACTGCTTTGTGCTTTTACCCACAGCCTGTACTACCTCCCAGGCACAGTGATGGTGTGTGATGAGGTGATTTTCTTCAGTGTCTTTGTGTGGGACCAACCTGAGGAGACTGGTTAGGGCAGCATGTGACAAGAGCAGAATAACCAGGTGGTAGTGAATGTAGAAGAGGGAAGGCCACACCAGCCACGCGTGTAGTTTTGCCGACACAGGGCAAGTAAGCATTGTGCTAAAGCTTTCTATTACTTGGACCCCAGCAGCCTGTCACCATAGAAAACTGCCTATTTTATGAAATTAAACCATCCTAAGGCAAACATTTAATCCAGACAATCACGAAACCAAAGATAGAATGGAAGAGTGTCTGGTAAGGCAAGAAAAACAGCTACAAGGAGGAAGGTTCTTGCCAGGGGCTGTTTGCTTGTAGCAAAGGGTTGCTGACTCAGAAACAGAGATCTCTTCAGAGCTGCCTAGAAGCCACAAGCAGCCCTCTGAGCTGAAGAACTTCTCCTACCATGGACAAATACAACGCAAACGAGGAAATAACGGGCAAGCTACTTTTCTAATCAGAGTGAGCCCCTCAGGAAGTCACCTCCAGTCCTTTTCAGAGCCTAGAAGAGTGGCTTTGAAACTTACCCCTTCTCCTGATATCGTGGACATAGACTCTAAGGCTGTCCTGAGAGCCACTGCTGCCTGTGCAGTGTATAGGCACCCCGTGTCCCCCAGTTCCAGTGTGAATAAAGCACTCCCCTAATATAATATGAAACTGATGACAACTGTACCTCTGAAACTTTAAATTAGATTAAAACAATGACAAAGCAGAAGCGTAAGAACTGTCTTTATTCTGTGAAATTATAAAAGAAGAAGATCTAATCTGAAAACAACTCCCCACACAGAAGAAGCCACAGCAAAGAGGGCTCAATACAAACGACTGCTAGAGTTTGTCAAGGGTTTATTTGGTAATAGAGAGTCAGAAAAGTGCCTTCTCCAAGATGAATCCTGATAAGATTGGGAGGAAGAGGGTGTTTGGAGGGGCAAACCCAGAACTCACTCTGGGCAAAGGAGAAGCTGGTTTGCATTGGAATTGCCTTAACTTTATGTCCATCATCCCCAGGTTGCTTTTTGCATTTTTTGCAATACTGCATTCAGAAATGGTGGTGCAGCCCTTTATGGCGGCTTTTAGAGACAGTCCACCTAGACAGGAGAAGAAGTACATGCCATACATCAGGGGAACTAGTCTGCATAGCTATTCCCTCCCCGGCCAGTAATTTCCACCCCAGGAGCTGCCCATTTCTTATGAAGTAAAGAACACCCCTGCCCTTTTTTCAACTTTAAGCATGTTCCCTTTCAGTTCATGTCTTTTCCTTTTTATTTCCTTCACATTTTTTGCCCGTATTTATTTCTATGTGATTCATCACCTTAGGCTGGTTTAGCCCATTTAACCAAAATGATGAAAGAAGCCTGAAATAAAAGGCAGTTACCTGAATTCATTAGTCCAGCAACATCAATACACTGGGTTTCAGATCCAGTGCAGTTAACGATTTCATCACTACACTGAAAGGAGTCCACACTGTAGCAGGCAGGACACTGGTAGCCATTCGGCACATTGTTCTCTGGTGGCACTGGAAGAAAAGAGATGGGCCATAATTGGTTTTAATGAGAGAAGGAGAGCAACAAGCCAGGTGAAGGCTTAGCCTGGAAAGCCTCACCTCAGGCCAGGGCAGACAAGAGAGGGGATAGG
The DNA here is from genome assembly GCF_017976375.1 of Cuculus canorus. Classification (NCBI taxonomy): domain Eukaryota; kingdom Metazoa; phylum Chordata; class Aves; order Cuculiformes; family Cuculidae; genus Cuculus; species Cuculus canorus. The sequence continues at coordinate 69,590,891 of NC_071441.1, read as the reverse complement.
ATATAAGGAAAAATGGAGCTTACGTGAGAGAGACATTTTCTGGCAGTCGTCACCCTTGCAGCAAGCTAAGAGGCTCCTTGCTTTTACCTTCCCATAGTTCATGGTGATAGGGTCAAGCTGGCAAATGCTGGATGGCATGCAGGACTTGAAGAATGAAGGGATTGCCATCCCCCCTGTAATGAAGTGGAATGCAGCTGCAAGTCCTTAACTGCAAGGTAAGCCCCTTCGCCTCCCATTAGTTCCTACAGCAGCAACTGCTGGGCACCCATCCTGGGGCCTGAGAAGGGTCTAGGGACAGCACAGCAACTCCCAGAAGCAGCACTTGTGATCCTGGTGATCACGTCAGACTAACGAGTGTGCCATCACATCTGAGTCACTAGTGAGGAATCTCTCCTTCTCCACATTGTGTTTGAAGGCAGGAGAGAAGCATAACTCCTCAGAACCAGCTAGCAGTGTAGCAGATGCTCACCTTAGCCGGAATGCCCCAGACACAGAGCTTATGGAGTGACCCACACACCTCTGACCCACAGTCCACACTTCTCCAGGCACAGTTTGCAGAGCACACAGTCTATTGCAGCCACAAGCATCCTGATATAGGCAAGTCCAGTCTTTCCTATGGACCAACTCCAAAAGGTGTAAGAGTGGGCAGATCAGTTACTTTGCAGACTACTGAAGCCCTGCCAACTCTACAAGGAGGAAAGAGAAGGCAAGTCATGCACTGGAGCTACCAGCACCAAAGTTGGTAGGATATGAGATAAACTCCATCCTAAAAGCCAACAGCTATATTAATGAAGTTGAGCAATTACTGAGACGGCACTGTTAACACAACCAACAGTGGAGTTATATCAAGACTCAGCAACCATCTTTGACTTATCAACCAACTATGGGGACAGCTCTGCTCTGGCAGGGCCACCAAGTGCCCCTTTCCCTGCCCAAGGAAGAGAGCCAGATGCAGGCTAGCTTCTCCCTCCATCCACGACCAGTGCACCCTCAGCGCTAGATGCCAGCAGCCTTGTGTCCCTCATGGTCCAGCCTCGCAACTCAACTACTCACCTTAGCCAGAATTAAAAGCCAGTATCTTCTCCTACTCTGCTGACTCAGTCCTTCCCCCCACAACTAGGAACCAGGCCCTCCCAGTAGGAAACTGCTGCTCAAGACAGAGGTATACAAGCTTCTCCCGTCTTGGACCCTCCTCATCTCTGGGTCCTCTGTCAGTGAAAAGGAAAATGGACATCTTACCCAAGGACTTACCATAAGGCCAGTGACAGAGGTGGGGAGACAAACTCATTCCCCGGCTTCAGTCCACAAGTCACGTTGGCACACAGGCATACTTGATGTCTCACCTACCTATCAAGACCTCATGTAGAATGACGCCACAGGTATCTTCACCATCACTACAGGTTTTCATGGGGCCGGAGCACCTTTTTCCCATGCTGTGACAAACCTCACACTGAAGGGAAGTCCCTGGGGAAAGAAGGAAGACACATCTCTGGGTAGCAGTGATGAGGGTTCTCACTTCCCCATTCATCGATGTTTTGTTCAGCATTTGATCAGCACTTCTCACTTTCCTCTTTCCTTATTTTCCATTTCATAACTCAGTTTATGGGTTCTTTTTATTATATCTATAATCACTTATTCTAATATGAACTTTAATTTAGACAAATAAGGAGAAGCCATTTTGGGATAGAATTTTACACTTTAACCAACAATACCCAGACACAAGCTACCCTTGTGTCATATACTTCTTTTTCCTTGGGTTGCTAACGAAAGTATCCCCACAACCCCCTCCACCCTGGAAGGCAGTCAATTATCCCTAAATTCCCAGGCCCAAAATATTTTCTTTGCAGTGAGCAGGGGCACCCAAAGTTCTGGAGATCAAGAGGTTGCCAATGGGTATTTACTGTGCTATGTACAAACTGTGAAATGGCATATCTTCTTGTAGGCATTAGGGGAAAACATGTTATCAATTACCTGCTGGAATGTTTTAAGCAGACAAGAATACCAGGCAGTCCACAGGAAACACTTAGAAAGGAATGAAGTATATATTCATAGAGGACAAATAGAATGCCTTCCTTGACACGCACTCATTGGGACCCAAGAGTCCAGCATGTAGGTTGAGAGGTCCAAGGAATGTGTCAGCTCCCTAACCCCTGGTGCCATGTAAGGCACCTTGCAGTGCCTGGGACATCTCCATGGGGTGTCAGGTATGACACGATACCTCCAATACACCAGCGCTCTTCTGGAGCAGAGCTGAAGGACTGCTGAGATGACATACAATGTTTAAATTGTCACACGCTCCTGTGTTTGAGAAAATAAATAAGACCCCAAGTTTGTGGTAATTGGTGGCTGGAGACGGATTCAGCCAACCAAAGTTCTGTTTGCCTTAGAGTAAACTGAATCATTGCCATGTGTCCCAGCTGGATCACCAGTGACCACCACAAGAGCTTAGACAGCTGGTTCACATTGTAAACGCCTACACCTTCATCTGCACATTGGCTCACAGCACCAAAGATTCCTCAAAACTGGTCACTCGTCTGCAGTGCAAATTTGTCCAGATGAGAGTTTCCTACACCTCAAAGAGGAGGAACAGCCCCACACACTGAGCATCCATTTCCAGACCACTTCTATATCTCATAGCCCCAGAGATGTTCCACAGGTCCCAGCAGGAAACTTACCTGTGTCCAAGAAAGCCAGGAGGAAGCTGAGGCCAAGGGACGTTTTCATGCTGATGGGATATAAGAACTGGCAGCTGCCAAGTCTTGCTGAACTGTGTGACACGAACTTTATAAACCGGAGGGAAACAGAGTGTTTGGGGGAAGTAGAGGTTGAGGAAGTGTTCTGAAGAACATAGACATTGCAGACCACTGGCACCAGTGACTGGGTTTGGTTTTTTTTTCATTTAAAGTAAAAGTTCTGCCCTTTCCTCCACATTGGCAACATGGTTTGACTTTCCCTCATGTACACTATGTAGTCTGTGAGGAAAGACTGGTTTGCTTGGGGTCTATTAAGTATGGCTCTGGTACAGACTTTGAACAACATTCAGCCTTTGCCATACATATGAAAGACAGAGAAGATTTCATGTGAACAGACCTGTTGTGCTTTCACTGTTAGGCCCAAAGAAGTAAAGTGTATCAAAGGCCTGCTGGGAATTTTCTTTGTGGCTGATATTCTCCTGGCCGATTTCCCATCTTCCTTCCCATCAGACAGTCAGGAGCTCCTACACCCTGAATACAGAGGCAAAGCAAGGAGCTTCCTCTCCAAGCTGGCATGCAGCTTCTGTTTGCAAAATAACTGCCAACATACACCTTGGAGCTGGCTCAGTCAAGGATTCCTGCAGCTGAATATGTCAGAGCTGCAAAGCAGGTCCTCCGGGGTGCAGGTTTTGATATAAACCAGTTGGAAGTCGATAAGAAAATTTTCTATTGTACTTCTGGGCTTTAGATTAAAACAGCCAGCAGGAAGAAAGCATCAATGTGGCTATGAGACGGCCTAGTCACAGCTTGAGTAATGTTATAGCAGGTTTTCCATGCACTGAGTTCTCATGATGAGCTAATGCCAAGCAGCTGTTATCAACTTGCCATTAACCCAAAGGTTCCCTGCCTCGTGTGCAGGTTTTATCAGGACACGCTGCCTCACTGAAACTGTTCCCTACCCTAAAGATATCATCTATACTCCTGGCCTGAACCACATCAGATAGTGTATGGCCCTCTTGGACTTTTGCATTGACAGCAATAAAGAAGAGAAATACCCTTATGCCCCCTCTCAACTGCAGTATCAGCTCCTTGGTTAAGATATTGCTCCACATAGACTTCTCCCTGTGTAGCACAGCAGGAGTGCTGGGTTTATCTGGCCTCCAGACACAAGGCCAATCAAAAAAACAAGTCCTCCACAGTGGGACCACACAGACTACAAATACAGAAGGGTAATGAATCACAAGTATGAAGTGCTAGGATCTTCCAAGGTTCACCCAGTCCTTTCCACTGCCCGGTGCAGCTCTAGCCCCAGACAAGGGCTGCCTGTAATGGTGTGTCACATAACAGGGAAATCCAGTTCATGGGGGAGAGCGTCCCAGCTTGAATCTGGCAAGGCTATGTGTTTGATGAAGAACAGAGAGGGTTTCACTGCTGAGGTTTCCTGCTGATGTACAAACAAGCTAAGTGCTGTTCCTTGCTCTACCAAACATTTCCTCAAATCCATAGAGAAAAAACATCAGATCTCACTGACGTTTTCACTCACTCTTAATTTTCTTTTCCTCTCTCCCCCTTTACTATCTGCTTTCCCGGTTTGGTACTAACCTCTTCAGAAGAAAAGTGGTCTCGTGACATTTCCATACATTGAGCAGTCCAGTGGGACCTTATGCAGGTTTGTGGCAGAAAATGCCAGTAGGTTTCATAGAATCATAGACTCATGGAATTATTCAGGCAGGTAAAAGTATCTCAGTAACAGTTTTATTGCTCCTTCATTGCACTGTTTGTGTGTCTTAACATGTCTGTTTTGTTGTTTCTTTTTGTGGCTCAGACTTAAACACAATACACACAGGAAATCTGTGCAGATAACACCAAGGCACCATTCCTAGTGCCAGCAGACCGGTTCTACTTTGCAAACAGCAAAGCAGTCTTTGCAGCTGACTTGTATACCTGAAATGTATCATAGTGTCATAGTATAGTCAGGGTTGGAAGGGACCTTAAAGATCATCCCGTTCCAACCCCTCTGCTATGGGCAGGGACATTCCACTAGATCAGGCTGCCCAAGGCCCCATCCAACCTTGAACACCTCCAGGGATGGGGCACCCACAACTTCCCTGGGCAACCTGTGCCAGTGCCTCACCACTCTCATGGTGAAGAAATTCTTCAGTCCCCCCTTGTTCTTTTCTGTAGGGCTGCTCTCAATCACATCATCCCCCAGCCTGTATTGAAACTGCAGATTGTTCAAACTCAGGTGTAGACCTTGCAGTTGGCCTCATGACGTTCACACAGGCCCACTTCTCCAGTTTGTCCAGGTCCCTCTGGATGACATCCCATCTTTCTGGTATGACAACTGCACCACTCAGCATAACACATCTGCAAACTGGCTGCAAACTCGATCTCACAGTCCCTATCATCAATGAAAATATTGAACAGCACTGGTCCCAGTATGGACCCCTGAGGGACACCACTTGTCATGGATCTCCATCTAGACCTCAAGCCATTGACCACTACTCTCTGAATGTGACCATCCAACCAATTCATTATCCACCAAACAGTCCACCCATCAAATCAATCTCTCTCCAGTTTAGAGAGAAGGATGTTATGGGGGACAGTGTCAAAGCTATATATATGTATATTTACAGAAATATACAAATATTTCTGTATTTTTTACAGAAATAAAAGGAGAATGACAATGATGGCTTCAAGAAAGAAGAAGCGATATCAGAGCTAAGGATAAACACTCCAATAGTGAGATCAGCTGGGAATAGTATGAGCACTCTGTTACTGTGATAAAACCCTTGAGAATAAGCCAGAAGAATAATGTGTGCCTGAGTCACGGGCAAAGCCAACGCAACCCTGGGACCGTGCAAGCACACAGTGGCTGCTAGGTCTCATCCCTCACAGTTACTGTGGCTCCCAGGGACAGCAGTACCATAAGAAAGGACCATCTCCCAGAAGCAAGCAACCAAGCAAAGCATTTTCTGCAACAGCAGACAGAAAAAAAAGGACCAAGGAAGAAGCCTTTTGCAATGCCACTGTGCAGCTTGAAGACACAGCTTACAATGGCAATCTAAATCCAACTGTGTCTCACTAAATGCTTCATTTGCAGATATCCTGGTCTGCAAAAAATCTTTTGAGGAACTAGTCATATTTATTTGAAAATCACTGGGTGTCACTAAGTCCGTGAAACCACATCTGATTTAGGAAGCCCCAACAACGAAGCAGCTGAGGCTGGCAGAACAGTACAGAGACAGGAATATCGTGTATCTTTGCTCTGTTCTTCCTCAGGGCTCTGCTTACATCCACTGTGGGTATGTTTTGTGGTCTGTTTTTTTTTTTCCAGGCTCCTAGCCCCAGCAGAGCTTGGGTACTGCATCTTGCAGCTAGGTTTAGGGAGAAGCATCTCTTGTTTAGGGGTCAGCTACCCACCAGGTGCAGCTTGAAGTGATTTGGGTGGTGGATAGTTATTCCCCCCACTGTGCCTGCTGCCACTGCTTCCAGCTGAGTGAAGCAGTGGAGCCAGTAAGGCTCAAATCAAAGCAGAGCACTGAGGAGATGAGCGGTGATGTGCACGCTCCAGGTCATGGATAATATAGTCAGATGCATGTCACTTTGTCAGGTTGCAGTCCTGTATGCAAGATCCTTGCACAACCTGCGTGCTCAGCTCCTTCTGGAGGATCACCCAGCCTAGTGGCAGCCACAGATGTACTGTCCCTCAGTATCCTGACATTACCAGGACACAGCTCCAGAGCCCGGTTGGATGAGTCGTCACACCTATAACATCGATTTTCAAACAAAATGTGCATCCTTTTCTTTTTCTGTTAGAGGACAGCCCTGACTTTTAAGCCTGTTTCAGCTAGCATTTGGGCTATGCTAACACAGGGCTGCCTGTGGCTGTAGGACCTTGTACATCCCAAAGAGTTCTAACACTACCAGCAAAAGAATAAGTGCTCCAAAAGCCCAGGCACTTTCACCTCCTGTGCAAGAGGACAGAGCCACAACACATTGAGATATTTGAACAGTGAAGTCATCCACAGCCCAGAAAAAAATCTGTAGAATTAAAATCAAACCCACCTATTTTCTGAGTTGACTCCTTGTTCCACAGAACATAGATTTGTGAAACCTGCCAATCTGGTTAACCAGGCAGAGAAACATGAGACAGCAACCTTAACCACATCCTGCAGGGATTGGTATGCCTGTCCCAAAGGGTGAGAGCAGGAGGAACCTCACCGTTCACTGGCTACAAGCTGAAGAAGCTCTTAATGTTCATTTCTTTCAGCTGTGATTGCAGTAATTAAGAATCCAGCCAGGTGGTAAAGTGAATATAACTTTAATTGCCACACTTGGTTAGGACCTTCCCAACATCCCAAAAGGCACCTTGTAAGCCGTGTTTCTCCTGCAGCGCTTCACCACCTAACCCCAAACCAGAGAGGAGGGGAGTTACTGTCTGTTCCCACCAGCCGCTGACTTGGGCTCAGTGGTTGAAACAGGAGCTGGGAAAAGAGGGTTGCTGGCACCCAGATGGTTCAAAAGAGCAAAGTCATGCCTGCTGCCTGCATGGGAGCTCACAGTCCTGGGGGTTTCTCGGCAAGGAAGTTGATGGGTGCCTGGAAGAGCAGCATGCCTGTAATAGGTGGCTAATTGTCACACTTCAATTTCCACAGGGAGGATTCCTTGGCATGCAGCCGTTTATTCACTTCAAAAGTGACACCACTGTTGCTAATGGAGCACCAGCAGTGTGGCAAGGGGGAGCCAAACCCAAAAATGGAGCTCAGCAGAGGCTCAGGGGGAGAGTGGCTGTGATAGCAAAGGGTTCCCCCAAGGCAAAAGGGTCTCTATCAGTGCTGTGCTTCTGCTGGCCCCAAGGTGGATGCGCTGAGCCCCATCCTCACTCCCAACCTCAGCCACTCACTCCCTCCAGCCAGTGCCTGACCTGTCCTGTGAAAACATCTTAAGGGATTAGTTTCCAGTCAGGTCAGTCCTTTAAGGGACTTTGCCAGCTCCTGGCAGCAAAGGATTTGGGAACCAGGGAAAAGAAGTTGGAGGCTGGAAATAATACAAATGTAACACTATAAAAACTGCTGCTTAAATGTTTTCTTCTGTGGCTAAAAAAGATGGTATTTAACATGTTATTGCACATGTGCAACACTAGTGAAAAAACACAATTAAATTACTGAATATTGTGATATCATGTAACTTAATTTTCAAGAGATCAAGATATTTAAAGGAGTACAAGGGAATTTTAATTCACCTTTGATCCTACATGATTTATGGCAACAAGGGCATTAATAGTGATGAATTTTTGGTAGTCTGGCCAGAAATCACCTATTCAATTTAAATAATTGCCAGGGAATCCAGCTGCTTTACAGGCTTCCTGAAATGAACTTATATTTGCATGCATATTAACATGCTGAATGAGCTTTCTTTTCTGGCATGAGTGATCAGCAATGCCATCTTCAAGCGATCAAGACAACAGCAGCTACTTACTACACTTTTGGATGATGTAAAAACTGAGTCCTTGTTAGATATTCACAGTCCCTATTAGACATTCGTATTTCAACCTCCTCTCTACCATTAGTTGCTCCCACATTTGCCAGCAGCAGAGCTGGTCTGCTAGGAGAGTTCCAGGCTGGCAGCTGAGGCAGACCAGTCTACAAGTTTTAACTGGTCCATTAAGATAAAGCTATCTATGCCATGGACTGGTATCAATAGGCAACGAATGTATAAGAGGAGGGCAAGTTTTTTAATATAATATTAATATCCACACATTTTACTTAATGGCAGTGGTTAGGACCCTCAAGATGGAATAGAAATTCAGCACTTCAGGGATCACTTCTAAGTAGGCACTCAAGTAAATTGTGTCTGCTCTTGTCACTTGGAAAACTGTGCTGAGCCTAGGTCTCTGGCAACTTGACTTACCACGTCTGAAAGTCTCTTTCTCTTCTAAACGTCTTTCTTCTTTGCCGCTTGCTATAAAAAGAGACCGCCCTTCCATACCACTGAACCCTGAGTTTCGTGATGGAGATCGCAAGTCCTGGGAAGCATAAGTGGGTGCCTTTTGCATGATGCTGAAATCTGTGAAGGAAGCAATGAAGAGAACGGAAATTTATAAACTTCCTTTAAAAGCTTAATTTTGTGGGGAAAACAAGGAGCCAGCCAAGGCCAGCCTGAAGATGAGGCATCGAGGACTGCAGGTGCTAGTCTGATTGGGGGGATTTTGGAGGACAAAGACTTATTCAGTCCTTCAAACATTCACACTTTTTGGCTATCCGCTGCTCCCATCTGGGCACCTCTGGCATGGGAAACTGCCTTAAAACGGAATACAAAATACTTGGCAACAACTGCTCTGTAATGGGTAAAAGGATTATTTTTTGCTCTTGATTGCATTTGTTCTTAAAAAAAATATGACTTTGTCATTTTCCCATCCGCTCTTACTATTCAATTAATTAGTAACAAATTCCCACCAGCAGGAAACAAGATCTTATCATGAAAAGTAGTAGTCATGGCTGAGTAAGTTCTGCCTTGGAAATGGGCAGATGCAGCCAAATCAGAAAAATAAAACACAAATGTGTTACCAATAGGCTCAAGACAAAAAGGCTAGGCTGTGGCTACAAACTCTCCCCATAGTGGGAAGTATTTCCATGCAGGTATTTCTTTGATGCAGTGGCTCTGTTAATGCCAGAGGTCTTTGAAGTACGAAGATCCAAACAACGTCATTTACCACCTTTTCTTAAACTGAAGTGATCTGGAAATGACTGAACCCTCATTACAATTTTTGGCATCCCATCTCTGAGACGTGTGACCTCACTCTGTCAATGACATTCTTTTCTGTTGTAGGATTTTTCCTGTATGTGCAAAGCACATGTCATTTCTAATGAGCCCAGGTGTGATGTGCTTATCAGTGCCTGCTTCTACCTGCTCTTTCATGTCCCTTATTGTGAAGCATGCCATATTGCATAAGGAAGAGCCTGGAAAGCCATGCCCTGCAGCACCAAGAGACACGCTCCCAGCCTTCCAAATGATGGTCATCTTTCCTATCACATTTCAATCCAACATTATTCATTGTGTGATAAGCATCATAAAATAAAGATAATCCCAGATGACTGTGTCACACATCAATAAGAAGAACGTGATTGCTCAAAACTTGCATTGGTTTGGGCAGATTTTCAAGTCAAGAGAAAGCAAAAGCTGTTGTGCTTGTCTGGTTGTTTTTAAGAGCTGAAGAAAACACATTCTTTGTTCTTGCGTTTTCTTACACATACATGAGGAAATGCATCCATTGCCCTAGGCAGGGTGAGCCCCAGGCAAAACAACTGCTTGACAAATTGTAATACTGTGGGATCTTCAAATATTGCAGCAAACATCAAATAAATGTCCTATCAATGAATGGCATGGGCGAAAATCCAAGCAAATCTCCACAGTAGTCAGTATGTAGACACCTGTGGTATCTCAGCATGAGACAGTACAGCTCATGGTTCAGCACAGATGTCACCTCCACAGATGTGGAGACGTCAGCTCAGGCAGTTTGGGTGTAGGGGTGCCGTGCTGACTTCCAGGATCCAGAGCAAAGGGTGCTGCCCTATATGGCAGAGAAGATGCTCACACAGCACTTCATCTGGTTACCCCAGGGACTGGGGACTCAGAAACTAGTGGCAGCTGCCAGTGGCCAATGTCCAGAGCTGTGTGTACAACAAAAAAAAATGACTTTTACATTTCTTGTTCTCAGCTGGGCAGACTGGAAAAGACCAAGCAGAAGAGATGAGCAGGAAAAGATAAGAACCAGAGGAGGGCCACAAAGATGATCAGAGGGCTGGAGCACCTCCTATACAAGGACAGTCTGAGTAAGTTGGGCTTGTTCAGCCTGGAGAACAGAAGGCTCTGAGGAGAACTTATAGCGACCTTCCAGTACCTGAAAGGGGCTACATGAAAGCTGGGAGGAGCTACTCATAAAGGCTTGTGGGGATAGGAAGAGGAGGAACGGGTATAAACTGGAGAGGGGCAAATTTACACTGGACATTAGGAAGAATTTCTTCACAATGAGATAGTGAGACACTGGAATAGGTTGCCAAGGGAAGCTGTGGCTGCCCCATCCCTGAAGGTGCTCAAGGCCAGGTTGGATGGGGCCTTGGGCAGCCTGGTCTAGAGGGGTGTCCCTGCCCATGGCAGGGGGATTGGAACTAGATGATCTTTAAGGTCCCTTCCAACCCAAATATTCTATGATTCTATGATTCTATGATTCTATGATTCTATGATTTTGACAGGAATAATCAAACTCTTTCATGGATTCCATGCTACTACCTGCTCAGCCTAAGAAGATGTGAACTGGGGTTTTTCACTCCCTAATAAGCACCCATTCCAGCTAGGAGGTCTCTCCAGCGTGATGTATGATAATAAATACATAGGCCCTCACTCCGCTACATCAACCAAAATGCAACTGGTTTTAGCAAGTCAGGCTACAAGACATCTTGGAGTCGCTTGTAAATTGTTTGTTTACATAAAATCTAACTATTACAACAAGAGTATGCCCCAATAAAAGGTTTCTAAACATACCAGTGACAGATGCAAACAACTTCCCCCCAAACATGATCTTTAATTGGTCTGCCTTACATCTTCAGAACAGGGATATTATAAATATACCTGAGAGGGATGATGTACTGATAAATGGATAGGGTTTGTGTGTCTTTTAGGCCTAGAGGAATCATCTGGGAAACCACAAGGTTTTAATGAGCCAGCCCCAGAGACATTAGGTTTTATGGAAACAGTCTAAAAGAATTTTACTTAACTACTTAATCATGCAGTATAATGAGTAAATAAAAATAATGCCATAAAGATAAGACATGGGAAATTCCAGTGCTAATGATATAAAATGTATGGAAATTATAACTAGGCGGATACAGAATGAAAATGAAAACAAATGTGGAAGAAGAAAAACAAATAGGTAAAACAGGGATTATAAGATTATTAACAGAGAAGGGCAGTTCCATAGTAGAGAAAAAAAAGTCCTCTATAATGTAATTTTTTTCCAGAAAATTTATGTCATCTTTGTATTTGAACTTCTGCAAGAACATAGAAGGAAAGATTGAGGAATACCATTCAGATCCAGATCTCTGCATTGTCTTAATGAAGTCTTCAAAATATCTCTGTCTCAGTTTGAGGAAAGCCAATATTACATTCACTGGTAACAAGGAAAACCTTAGTGTGAAGGTGACACAAAACAAAACTGTGGCACGCTGTGCTGCCTCCTTAGGAAAGGCTCTAGGGCAGATCTGGGGGCTACAAGAAGGAACACATTGCCAGGAGGGATCTTGGTAAGACCACCGGAGTGATATTACTCCTCTCTATGATGGGACCTTCTCAGAGTGGCGATCCCAAGGAAGATGTCCCTTGGGCCATGCCTGGGTAAAAGCAAGCCAATAACGCAAACAGTGGAAAGACTGCTCTATCTGTTCTTTCACTTCATTAACAATACTGTTGAAAATATGAAGCAACATCTTTCGGATCTAGAGAGAGATGCAGTTTCACTTTAAAGGAGTATTTTAACGTTTTCTCCTGAAGTTTTTACCATTTCTGAAGTGAAATTATTCTTTCCTGAAATCCTCTCCAAAACATTATCTCCTCGACTGTCCTGTCCAATGCCATTCCAGCATACACCAGCTGTATATTTCTTCATTAAAGGAAAATTTATTTCTTCCATTGAACTTCCACCTGATGCCCATGACAACTCATGTACTGGAAAACCAGTAGCAAGCAATGGGGAACTCTGAGCAAGCACTCTGGAAAGCTCCATAGCTCCTGTAGAAGTCCTTCAGACTCCTTCAGAAGAATGGTAAAGCCTATCCAGGCGTGTCTCCTAGTGACATGTAACCAAACCCTGAAAGCACGTAGAGTAAAGACAAATGAGTAAAAGCATAATGAAAGGAGTTCAGTTTCTGTCCCCAGCCTGGGGACGCAGATTAAGATAAAGGAATTACATGTGCTGAGCAAAGGAGATTGGTGTATTATCCCTTTTCTCTTGCAAAAGGAGATATTAATTGGAGGAAAAGTTGACTTTCGACAGAGCAATCACACACTGCATCATGCGATGATAGTGCACTGGGAGTTGTGGCAGTGATAAGTGTTAGCAATTATCACAATGACCCTCTTGCAGGGCAAGTCAGGAACAAGATCAGTGCAGACCAGCCAACCAAAGAAGGCCATTGAATGTCCCAACACTGCAGATCCAGTAGCTTCTATCATCAGGCATGGCTTAGGTCATCAGGCCAGGGAGTGATTTCTGAGGAATTGTCTCTCTGATCAGACTTGAACACTGAGATGTTCTTTCTTTCCCACCTGTCTGCCTGACACAGACATAGGAGTTCAGTTGGACACAAGAGGGCAAAAATCTCAGAACATGCTGTCATGAAATATCAAAACTTTTTGATGTGATAATTACAGATGTATCTGTGTTTTCAAGGAGTGGTCTGAATACAGTTGCCTCCTTGGAAAAGAGTATGACATCACTGGTGAAAAATTCTCACATGCAGCTCCATGTGTAAGAGCAAAAGAGGATGCAAATAAAGATGAAAGTGAAGATGAAGCTGAGGCTTTGAGAAAAATTCACACGCTCTTCCTGTCACGTATCCTAAGACTGAATGGAGAAAGAGATGAAGCATAGACTCTGCACACCTCAGCTATGAGTTCTCAACTTCTCTGTCAGTTTTGTGGCTGACAATCAAGAAAGGTGCTCATTTTGGGGGCAGCACAGTGATTCGATGGTATGGGAACCTGAAAAGTGTTGTTGAGATACGGCTTAAATCTGTTGATTGCTCCCTTTGAGACGCGATGCTAAGCTGCTGTTATGGGTTTGCTGTAGTTCCTGTGTCAGGTGTGACAGCCGCATAAGGATTTTTCAGATACTGTAGGGCATTTCAAATGGCACCCCAATACATGGTCCTTAGCTTGTAAGATGAATCTCATCTGAGGAACCTCTGTGTTGTCTTATCCCTGCAGACCCTACAATGTTCCTCATATCAGGGGATCCAAAATTATTAAACCCACAGGTTCACAAGACAATTTGATAGTGATTTGCCTTTTAGAATCCCTAGGGAAATATAACTGCAACAATAAACAGTGGTATCAGCCCTGTATGTATGCATAGAAAGAGACACCACCAGGTCCTAAATGCTATGGCGATGACACCTGCATAGAGAGAGCCAAGTGACTTGCTTATGGTCTTATAAACAGCCTAAGTGCCTTGCCAAAACTGATCCTGCAGAGGACCTGTTGCCTCTGCTTACATCGCTCAGTTCCCATGACAAGCTGTCTTTGTGGACAACCCCGTGTGGCAGGGTTAGAGACAGTAAGAGGTTTCTCCTGCTCTGAAACCAATCACAGGTAAGCCAAAACACACAGCATCACACTAGGGTTGCTCCAGCTACTCCAGTCTAAACATCTCTCTTGTTATACTACCTGTTGCTAAGGGAGTAGGTTTGTGTTTCACATGGGTTTGTACCCATCAAGATCTGCTCTTTATGAACAAGGCAGAAAATAGCTGTGGGAATACAGGCCTTAACCTGTAGTTTGTTCCAAGGAATAGATACTCCCTGCCATACTGGCCTCTCAGAGCTGAGTTGTTGATGGGTAAGCAGAAAGCCCGTGCCCTCTCCATATGCATCCAAGGCTTCAAGAGAGCTCCTAGTTCCAGAAAAAGAAAGTGTACACACATGAAGCAAAGCTCTGGTGCAGCAGAAGGTTACAATGATGGCAGAAATGTATATCAAGTATTACCTCTGACCTGGCAGGCTTTGTTCTGGATCAGACCGTTCAAATGACTCAAATGACATGTAATCTGACTGCATTAAGCCATATAAGCAACAAACCATGGCAATTAAGACAAGATCACCACCTCCTTCTCCCATGCTGTCTGTTCTGTGTGTAGTCCTCCCTTACCTTGTACTTCCTCCTCCTTCTTCCACCTTGCACCACTGCCACTGGTCTTGAGCTCCCCTAGCAAGGCAGTCCAGGAAGCAGATCCATCTAACGCTCACCTAGCAATGAAGAAGGCAATGTGGTCAGGCTGTGTGGTCAAGCTAGCAGGAACAGAGGGGACAAGGTGGCAGCAGCCCATGTTAGGTTTGGCTGATTCTGACAAGGAACCACACACTAACTCCAAATTCAACATGGGGTGTGTGCTTGGTCAGGCATGTATGTAAACATACTGCCTAAAGTCTGTATTATGAATCCTGGCTAATTGAATTTAAGTTTATTCAGGACTCAAACCTGGTTTTATTCAAATCCATGCTATGACATGAACCAGCAGCATACAGACCTGATACTGGGGTTATGGAACCACAAGTCCCATCTCCATAATTTTCACAGTCCCTGGCCCTTTTGCTGGGACATTTTGCAGGGTCTCAGATTCAACTTTTGAGATATGGGCACATCTCTACCACAGACAGGACAACTCGATGGCCCTTCTGTGAGGGAAGCTAAGATATTAATCCTTTGTCATGTGAGACTGAACAGAGGCCACTCAATACTTGGAAATTCAACTGTTATAGGACTCTTACGACATCGCCATTCCAGGAACTGGTGATTCTGATTTCCTAGGATTTCCTGTGCCCCAGGCTTTCCAGGGTGTGACTTTCTGTACGTTACTTAAGCTCGTTAGCAATGACACAATGTACGTATAACACAGGATCCCCTCCTTTTCTGCGCTGGTTGGGCTGGCACTCACATCAAGAGGAAAAAGGTTCTTCCTTCTCCTTTTGCTCCCTATTATGGACCAAGAGTGTCACAGCGAAAGAAAACTGCTTCTTCCTTTTACAGACTACAGACAGAGGAACTGATCTTTATGAGGGATGATGAAGAAAATCCAGATAAAATCAAATCCAGAATTAAAACACAGTATTCTTGGTCAATAGGGCAGTACCCACTGAACCAAAGGGCCTTTGGCCCCAAAGGAAATATCTATCTAATTAATGTCACTAGGAGGGAGGCTTGTGCATGGCTTATATGTGCTCTTTGCTGATGTTACAGAACACAGACAAGAGCAGCCTGCCGGCAAAGCCCTATATTTTCCACAATGCAGAAGCACATGAGACTCCTCATTTCAGAGATACCTTACACCACCTGCGGGCTACTCCTTCCACTTCGAGAGCCCCTGCTGAGGCACACTGATCCTTCCAGTGTTAGCCTCTTCAATCACCAGAAAGGGAAGCTGAGTCTCTTACACAATATTTAACAAGCCCTCAAAGCCAGAGATGCTTCTGTCCTTGTTTCAGCCTAGAGCATGGGTGCAAGACTCAGCTAGCCCAGAACTTTAACAAGGCATCACCAAAATGAATCATTACTACCAGGTTATGTGATTACTTAACATTCTGTACACATAACTGGATGAAACCAGATCTATCCCCTCTTTTCTTTCTCCTTATCCAATCTCCCCAATTATCTTCACCTATTGAAGCCAAGATCCTTTCAGTACTTCCAGCCTGTCAGGGAGAGCTGTCCCAGCTTGCTAGCTGAATTATAACACACCCTCCAAACAAGACTCTGGCTCAGAAATCACTTAAGTGAGAATATCCCTTAAGTACATAACAAGAAGAGCATGGCTGGATGAGTAATTGATTCAGTTTGGATTGAAATGGAAAAATCTAGTCAGGACCTACGCTCAGTTTTCTCCTCCTGTATTTGAACACAGTGCAGCATGTCCATTGCTGCATCTGAGATCAGTTAAAGGTTCTGGTCTAACCTTCCTTTGAGGAACTAACTTTCCTACAGAGGTTGGCTGGCTCAGAGTCACCACTTGGAAGCAGCTATTCTCTTGTCACTAGCAGAGAGCTGGAAGATGGAATTCCAGGACTGCATGGGTAGAAAAGATATAGTCCTTCTCTGTGGGCTTATGTGAAGGGCTGGTTTTCAGTAGGATGATGCTCAGACTTTCAAGACTTGACAGTTAGCTGTGAGGCTGGGAATAACCCCAAAGCACAGTGTAGACATCATTTTGGATTCCTGTTGACTGGAGAAAGGGATGACAGACAGGGTGCCGGGTACCTCAGAGGGGTCAAAAGGGGAGGATGTCAACACTGCAAGAAAGTTGAGGAGGTCTCCAACTTTCTACTCCGGTAAAGAATTGTGGCACAATTCTTCAGACTAAAGTTAAAGGAAGGTAATCTGCATTCCTCTGTGCCTCCATGCAGCACCAAGAGTAGCTAAAAGGAAAGATGAGAACCCAGTATGGAGTGGCTGTCACTATCCTCTCATCCTGCTTTGACCTGCCTGTGGTGGCAATATCTCTGGCCAATCTATCATTAAATGCACATCAGCACCTGGCACAGAGGAGCATAGAGTCTAGCAAGGCTGCCAATCTATTAAGAAAAACAATAAACATGGTAGATATAATCTCAAAGAATGCCGAGCAGAGAGAGTAAGCCTCTGCCATGGCAGGGACCTTTCTTTCTGCAGTTGAACAGAGATCTTCAGCAAAACAAATCCATTTCAGTTTGCTTAATGTGTAGGGAGGAAGGACTGTACAGGAATATGCAATACAGGAGCAAGAGTCAACTTAGCCATGTCTAAGGCTGGATAGGTCTTCTTGTCCTTGTGGCATGCCTATCTCCAGCTATTTTAGCAGTATTTCTGCTTTTCCTCCGCAGATGGCGTTTGAATGTTTTAATAAGGACACAGGATGTAAATGCTGTAAGCACCAGCTCTTTCATACACAGGGTCTGGACCAGTAGCCACATTACCGTAGCGTTGTCTGCTCACATTATTGCTGCCCTCCCATCAGTGGTGGCAAATAGAATATCTTCCTTTTTCCTGAGGAGGGATAGGAAGCACACAGAGATCAAAGTCCATACAACATCTACCAACAAGGTCTGGAGAGAACAAAGAGGTCTTCCTAATGAGATTTGTGAAGAGTTTTGCAGGAAAAAATGTGGCATTCTTTATGGCACCATCCACAATGAAATCCTTCATGACATTACTCTTCTAGAAGAAGCATGACCCAAAGTTTCTTTCGGTACATTCAGGCTGGCACAGCTCAAAGTAGGAAATTACCTCAGGACTTCCTGGGGCAGAGGAGGAGGGCTTTTCTCCAAACATTGGTTCTCAATGGATTTCTGTCTCTGCTTCTTGATCTTATTGTGTGCACTCTTGATTCCCACCACTCATTTGCCCTGGGGGCATTCACTTGATTGTTGCCACTCTATTAAATGTGAATTGAATTAGGCAGGAGGCAATTATCTGTGCTGGAACTTTCCCAGGGTATCAGAGCTAACATCTTCAGCAATATCTGATGAGAACTTTACAGACCACAAGCAACACAAGCATCATTTAAAACGATGGTGCTTCTCACACTGCTCCTTAGCATGTTTTTGAGACACTATGCTGCGAGTAAGTCAGAGGGAAGAGTTAAATCACAGTGGTCTGCACAGAGCAGTTAGGATTTTCTTTGAGACCTCTTTGAGTGTAGAACTGCTGCTATGGTTTTTTTGTTAACAAGTGGCTGAAAAACAGTCCTTTTACATAAGCCACATTTGGTGTGCAAACTGAACACCAGCATTACCACAGTGCTGAGTCAATGCGGAAGGGTTCCCACAAGTACAGGCACTTGTGAAGGATTTTCCTACCCTACCCTGACTGACCATGGTATCTTACCATATTTTTAATCTCAGACTATGATCCACGGAAGTCCTCTCATTGCCAGCTGGGCAAAGCAGATACTGGGGTATATTAAGACAGTTATGGCAATCAGGTTGAGGGATTTAGTGTCTCCGCTGTTGGGCCATCAGTTCAAGGTGATTATCAAGAGACTGGAGAAGGAGCAAAGGAGGACTGCCAAAACCACAAAACAGAACACATATCCCTCAGCAGAGGCTGACGGAGATGGGATTATTTGGTCTGGTGAAGAGCAGGCTGAAGGGGAGATCTAATAGTAGCCAAAAACTAGTTGAAGGCTAACTACAGTGATGGAGCAGCCCAGCTTTGCTGAGCAGGAGCAGATCATATAACAAGGGGCAAGAAACCAGAGTTTAGGAGGTTCAAGGTGTTCATGACAAAAAGCTTTTAAGCTGGGAGGGAGGACTAGCTCTGGGCTGGTCACTCAAGTTATGTTCATCCTTAGAGCTTTTCAAGACATGGGTAAACAAATCCACAACCAGCCTGATCAACTGTTGGGGATAACCCTGCTAGATGGAGTAGTAGCTTGGGAAGCAGATTTCCAGAGATCTTTTCAGACCAAAGCTCCCATGGTACAATCTTCCCATCAGATTTGTCAGCTTCATTTATGGTCACACAGAGGGACAGTGAACTGCTTGATTTGAAAAATAAGCCAGAAAATTATGATTTGTTTCATGCAGATCCATTCTACGAGTTCCCAGCCAGGAAACAGATGAGTGGTCTGTAGCAGACAACCTTGAAGTGGCCACTATACCAATAAAATGCATATGGGACCACTGGTATTCCAAGACAACCACTACATTCAGAGAAGTTTAAGTTTTGGGACTAACACAGCTTGATATCTTCCTAGCTGAAGCAGTCTCACACCCACATAAGCTACAAATAAAGGACTGCAGCCCTCAAAACATGGGTTAGGAATCAGTCTCCTTCAGCCAAATTATCCTCGTCTTGCTGTTTGTCAGTCTCAATCCAGAACTTGTAATGAACCACGTGTGTGAGTACACATAGTATTGTAGTGTCATAGTATAGTCAGGGTTGGAAGGGACCTAAAAAATCACCTAGTTCCACCCCCCTGCCATGGGCAGGGACATCCCACTAGATTGGGTTGTGCAAGGCCTCATCCAACGTGGCCTTGAACACCTCCAGGGATGGGGCATCCACAACCTCCCCGGGCAACCTGTTCCAGGGCCTCACCACTCTCATGGTGAAGAAATTCTTCCTAATGTCCACTCTAAATCTGCCCCTCTCCAGTTTATAGCCATTCCACCTCGTCCTATCCCCACCAGCCTTTACGAATAGCCCCTCTCCAGCTTTCCTGTGGCCCTTTATTGAACCTCGTGATGTTCTCAGAGGCCCACTTCTCCAGCCTGTCTAGGTCCCTCTGGATGACATCCCATCTTTCCAGTGTGGTAACTATACCACTCAGTTTGGTGTCATCGCTTGGTGTCATCACATGGAATAACAACAATCCTGCCTCAGCGTATGATAACAATTCAGCATTAAGTAATTTCACAGGAAAAAGACTGCCTCCTAATCAAGTCAGACATAAAAGAAGTCATTTGTGCAAAGGAAACAGGGAGCAAGAGTTGAATGAGAACAGAATTTCACACTGAATTTGTGTACAAAAAGAAGATAAATATTGAAATGTACATTTGCTCCCATGAGGGATAATTTAAGACCTCAGAGTTTGTATAAGAAAAGCACAACAAGACAAGTAGGGAAGAGAGATCATGCAGACCAGCCTAAGGATGACTAGTACAAAGTGTAGTTCTCTCTTATTCATCTCTTTTTTCCAGTGCATTCAACTCTTCTGTTTGTTTTGCTTTCATAGACAATTTTTTTGTTTACTTTTCTTTAACTTGATTGGCATTGCAGCTCTTGTTGAATTAGTTGCCAAGAGGCAATCTCCAAAGGCTTCTCCAAGAAGATCATGCCAATGGGTGTGATAACACCCTGTCCTGCCTGTGATATTTCAACATTCCAGGAAACTGAAGGGTTATAGGCCGTATTTCACTCACCTGCATGGACCACACTGGGTTGGTAATGGAGAGGGCACGTGAAAAAATATGTGTTAGCCAGGAAAGCTCTCAGCAGTGCATCAGGACAGTGGGGAGAGCTTCTGAGGTCCCCCAGGAAGGCTGTGCTGTGAGTCTTAACAACGTCTGTAACCTGCAGCGGCACTGGCTTCATTTGGAACAGTTCCAAGGTACAAAATGTAAGTCAATTGCTCACCTTTTTTCTTACTTTTGAATAACAGCATTTCCTAATCTAGGAATCGTGATTTATTTTTAGGTGTTGTGAGTCCATGGTCAAAAAGATGGTGACAAAGAATGTTTTGGCAGATGGGACAGGCTGGGGCCACACAGTTATTGTGGCTCACCTCAACTCATTAATCTGTAATATCTTGTTTACTACTCTTCATGTGCCCATAGTCCAGAGTGTACCAAGGACAATCAGGAAGTCTGAATTATCATCACAGCCCGTGACCACTACCAAAAGCAACAAAACTGTGTTATACAGTGTTAATACCTACTCCAGAAATATTTTCCAAGCTAGATTCCAAGAAAAAAGTGTCTGAGCAGTGCTGGAAGACAAAATGTCAATGATGGATTAATAGTGCCATACAAGTTTAGTAAAGCATTTGTATGGCAGCACTCATTCTGACTGCACATTTAAGGACCTTGACAACCACCAGGAGGAGGACTGATTAGAGAGCTGGAAGGATCTACCAGACACCGGGACGACAGGGAGCTATTGCAGACGCCAGGGTGTGTGATTACTTCCTCCAGCTGGTCAAATCCCATGTAGGAAGCCACCAGTAGTCACCACAAAGGGTTTGGCTCCCAACTGTGGGTAGTCCAAGTACCCTGTGCCATTGCCTGCTGGTTTTCAAACGTTTATTTATCTTTTATCCTATTCTTCACATTTCTGGGGGAATTTCCTAAAAGACAACCCCTGGAAACCTCACACCGCATTCCCCTCACTTCTGACTCCCCTCTGTGTTCAAATCATTATTTGTCAGGCTGATTCTTAGGGTCTCACTGCCTTCTTGTCTAACATTGGCTGTAACCACTATGAAATGGGCATGTGTCTTTAAGTGCTTTGAGGTACAGGGGAATCTACATCCATTATTAGGTCACTTTTTCATCTATTAAAGCAACAGAGAGGAGAAGGTGGGGAAAAGATGTGCAAACACTGCAGTAAGTGCAGGAAAATGGGCTCTGAAGGAATCACAAATCCTGTCTGGATTTAGAGTGAACATCTAACAGTGCAGTCTGTCAACGTTTTTGTTCAAATAGATTTTGAGCTAAATGTGGCCTTCTTAGGAAATAGGGAACTTCTGTAAAAGTTCTGCCCACATCTCTGGAACTCAGTGCAG
The DNA here is from genome assembly GCF_017976375.1 of Cuculus canorus. NCBI lineage: Eukaryota > Metazoa > Chordata > Aves > Cuculiformes > Cuculidae > Cuculus > Cuculus canorus. The sequence continues at coordinate 69,569,168 of NC_071441.1, read as the reverse complement.
AGGGACCTAGGTAATGCTTTCTGGGGACAGTCGTGTTAGGCAAACCACCAACTGCTGCTAGCTTGCAGGTCTGGTCCATACAGCTTTCTACCAAGCCAGGCTGGGAGGAGAACAGCTGCTTCAGGCATAGACAAGGCTTGAAGACACAGTGTGAGTCATCTCATAGCTGTGCCTGGTCTAGCCTCTGTATATGACATTAATTTTCCACCAGGAACTGGAACTGTAGCAGCTGACAGGTAAGAGATGCTCAAGAGCCAGTTGTAGATGTGCTCCAATAGGAAACCTGTCCAGCCCCAGAGGTAAAGAATAGTAATAGAGAAAAACACAGAGGGTGAAGAAGAGAATGGCCGAGCAGAAAGGGATAGTTGTTGCTTTTCACCAGAGCTCCATACCCTTGCTGAACCACAGCCACAACAGTCAGCCAGAAACTAACTGCAGGCTACGCTGCATTTCCCCTTCTAGACCATGCTTGTGTCTTGTTGGAGACCTAAAAAAGTCTTTTGGCCAAATTATCCTTTGATCTGTGGGCTGGGATACAAACTGGAGGGTGTTGACCAAACACTTGAAGCAGGATGCCACAGGTTTTGTACCTTGGACAGAAAGATTGAACAACCTGGAGCTGCAGTTCCCCAATAATGGGAAAAGAAGTGTGTAATGTTGAGGCTCTGGAGCGTGTCCAGAGAAGGGCAACGAAGCTGGTGAAGGGGCTGGAGAACAAGTCTTACGAGGAGCGGCTGAGAGAGCTGGGGTTGTTTAGCCTGGAGAAGAGGAGGCTGAGGGGAGACCTTATTGCTCTCTACAACTACCTGAAAGGAGGTTGTGGAGAGGTGGGAGCTGGCCTCTTCTCCCAAGTGACAGGGGACAGCGCAAGAGGGAATGGCCTGAAGCTCCGCCAGGGGAGGTTCAGGTTGGATATCAGAAAAAAATTCTTCACAGAAAGAGTCATCGGGCACTGGCAGAGGCTGCCCAGGGAGGTGGTCGAGTCGCCTTCCCTGGAGGTGTTTAAGGAATGGGTGGATGAAGTGCTTAGGGACATGGTTTAGGGAGTGTTAGGAATGGTTGGACTCGATGATCTAGTGGGTCCTTTCCAACCTGGTGATTCTGTGATTCTGTGATTCTGTAATAAATACATATCACCCCTTAAAAAAAAAAAAAATAAAGAAAGAAAGGTTTTTTCTGCTACAAATTTAGCTGAGACATAGATTTGGTTTATACCAATGGCTTTTATACCTTGGAGACTGCTGTACTCTAACACTAACCGTGCATTAACACATTGTCTAAATTAAATGTTTGCGTTACCCAGCTGCAATCAAACACCTTAGACAGGGATGCAAGAGGGGTCCCAAGAGGGATCCATCAACCCCACAGCTCCAAGTCCTTCAATAGGGCACCACAGTAGGGCTCAGATGAGGAAGCAGCAGCAAGAAAGTCACTTTGCCTCCCCACTCTGGGTCTTCGTTTCACTTCAGCCTCCCCAGAGACTTGGCCTCTTACCAGCTCAATCTCTGCAGCATTCTGATGACAGGATTTTGTTGCCTCATATCTGGAAAGCATCTGTGTAATTCACCCACAGTTCCTCCAGGGCCTTGAAGCTTTGATCTTTGTCCTCATTGCTCATAACAAAGATAGTTGACAAACATACAAGATAAGGAGTCTGCTCCGTGGCCACCAAGTGCCAAAGATACAGGCTCAGGCATCTAGGAGCACTAGGTGGTGGGCAGATGTTGTGCCGGGATCTTGCACCAGCATATTCCATGAGCCAAGTTTACTCCCTGGAACAGCGCACACTTTCCTTCGAAAACAGAAAGACCAACGTAATTGTCTTCTCCTTCCCAGATATGAGTAACAGCACAGAATCACAGACATTTCTGAGACGACTTACAGCAGTGAGTCAAGGTTTGGTGTATGGGCCTCATTTGCCCAAGGGGGAAAATGACACCCTGAAACAGACAGAGGCTTCTGGGGACTGGAAGGGTTTGGTGCAGAGCGGAGGGGCAGGCAAGACAGCATAGATCCTTCCTTCTGTGGCTACAAGTCAAAGGAAGTTGTAATAGAGCTAATAGAGGTTAGCCAGCAGTTTTGATTTGCAGAGCTGCTGAGAAGCTCCCACCATGAAACTTTCTTTATTTTGCATTTTATTAAACCCCCTTTTTTACTTTTTTTTTTCAATACATGTATTTCCACATAGAGGAAAATAAGAACTAAGCTGCAGTAATCAGCTGAATGTGGTGAGGACTGTGTCTAACCAGATGGGAACCATGTGCAAGAACAGCCTGCTTAACCAAAATCAGCTTTCCTCTCAGAAAAGCCTAGTCACCTTTTCATCAGTTCCATTTAGAACAGGAAAAGTTCTGAAAAACAAGACTGTGTCCAAACATTATATATATGTACCCATATATATCTGTCTTTCATAGCTCTAGGATTCTCTTCTCACAGGTCATTACTTCTCGGCACAGTCTTACGGGACTCACACAATTATGATGTGATTTCTCGGTCTTGCCAGCTCACGATCGCTTTAGGATATCCATTGTCCCTCACTGAAAATTACCATTTCTGTGCATAGCAGAGATCCGTTTTTTGATTGCTTACGTGCATATACCATCACAGAATTTTTGTTTGGAAAAGAACTCTAAGATCATCAAGTCCAAACTTGATGTCTGCCATCCAATAAATGTCATGTTTAGTAATATCCCCCTAAGTGGGTTCAATAACAGCATCTCGGTCCTCTATCCAGCCAAAAAGTTTTGTGAGATTTGTAAAAATTCATCACTGCTGCTCTTTCTGCTACTATTCCATGTTTGCCTGCAATGGGCCAAGCATTCAAAGGTGTCGGGGGAACAGACAGATGAACACACACTCACACTTTTTCACATCAGACTGCATGATCACATAATGCTGGCCTTCTGGGCAAAACAGATAGAAGCTGTTAATCATCTCCTCATTGTATGTCTCAAGAATAAAATTATCCCCTACAGGAGAGATGAGTTCTTGTGTGGGTAGATTTCCCTGCCTGCGGAGTGCTCGTACACTAAAAACATGAGATAACAAGTGCAATGTGAGCTCTGGATCCAAGACACAGACAAAGCTTGTTTTGAAGCTCAAGATAGCTCATTTATACACAGGTGACTTTAGAAGATTTTTCTCCTGGGTTTGCTTTGAAGAAACTAAACAAAACATCATAGGAAAAATCACTGAAAATTGTGTGCTTGTCTGATATACAGATCATACTGCAAAAGGACAAGGGAGCAAAACAGAGCTGGCCAGATTTTAATGATGCTTTCCACAGAGCACAACTGCTCTTGATCCCCAGCTGTAAGACACAAGGAATGTGAGGCAGGACATGGGCATGGCTAAGTTGAGACCTGATCATCAAACTAAAGGCCAAGAAGGAAATGCGTAGGCAATGGAAGCAAAGCAGTGTTAGGTTTATCGTTGGACTCGATGATTTAAAAGTCCTTTTCAATCTAAATTATTCTGTGATTCTTTAGAGCCAAGAGATCATTTGCAATCCAAACCTTCCCCAAGAGACAGCTGTCTGCCCCCTTTGGTGTGGGACATCTGTGATGCAGATGACAAAATCAGGCCAAAGCTACGAGAAGGGGCATGCATCATGAAAGATCTCCATTAATTTCCTTGTTCATGCTTTCTCCTGGCTTTGAAGTGAAGTTTCTCAGTGATGTGCTTCATGATACTCCCAAATGTGCACAAGGGACTAGGGCAGAGAAGGAAAAGGAGTTGATGCAGACAGGTTTCAAACCTCTCAAAGGACCCTAAGAGCCTGCTTCTGTGTTTATACACATGCAGCACTTTTGGACATGGTGACAGGGAGACAGATGGTCAGCAGGAATAAATGAGTTAGAAAGTGGTCCAAGGGCTGAGGGTTAGGAAATAAAGATACTACCACAAGAGTATAAGGTTATTCCTAAACACTGGGAGCATGCGAAGTGACTTAGCTGTGCACTAAGGATGGAGAAACAATCGCCTGAGGGCATCGGGTGAAGGTGCTCTGGTCCCAGGCTCACATGTTGCCCCAGGCAACAACATGATACCTTACATGTGTGGCGCAAAGGCAGAGACAGGCAGGCATCAGGGAATGGGAACTCACCTGCCTGGGCTTTCATTTGCCTCCACTATGGAAAAGCCCTCATGCTTCCCTGCTGGGTCAAATCCTCATTGACATAGGCTTCAACAGGAGAGAAAAAGGAAGGAGGAGGGAAGGATTTGGATAGATTTGCTGCAAGCTCGGTGGAAATGGCTGAAACAAATTGCACTGGAGAAGACAGTGAGGACCTCCTTAAAGAGGAAGGTTTGGACAGAGTGGGAGGAGAAGCCTGGTCAAGGTCAGAGAACACGGAGGGAGAGGAGCAGGTGAAGGAGCAGGGCCCAAAGGGTCCATAGAATCGCACACAGGCTGTATCTCTGATCCTCTGCCATGGCTTTTTCCTCCAGTGACCAGGTCTCAGCTCAGCGTCCTGGAGGTCTAAGCTCGGTTCCCACATGTTTAGGGCATAGGTGACCATAAAGCTGCATTACCTTGGCTCAGGAAAAGGCTCTCAATACCCCTGCTCTCTTTGTAGCTTACTTTCCTCCCAGGGGCTGCCAGAGTTGCAAACATTTCCTCTTCAAAAATAAAAGGAAGAAGTCGTGAAGAGACCAAGACCTGAAGGGAAATAATAAACAAACCCATGACAGCATCACCTCTTTGACAAAATGCTGGGAATATTTTATGAGAGCTCCATGTGGCTGGCCATTAGTCTGGAGCAAGATCTTCCAGATTCCCTGCGCCCCCTAATTCCCAGCTCGTTTCATGAGGTCTGGTCTTCTCCCAACTTCCTCCATGACCCACAAGTATAAAATGGGGAGGGGGAGCTCTGCTAGGGCTGAAGGGGGAGGAGACAAGAGACAAACTGAAGAGGTGGGAAAGGAAGAGTGCTTTAATGAAAGAAAGGAGCAGGACAAAACCTGGAAGACAAATCAATCTCAGAAACGCCAAAATGCGGAAGAGGCACATAAAAGGGCTGAGTGGAGAAGAGGTCATGGGAAGCGAAAATACCAAGCCACTTAACCAAAATGGTTAAATAGCAAATGCTGTGTACAAGCTGTCTCCATCAGCACACGACACTATCTTCAGCATACACATTCTCCCCGTCCGCCCAGGGGCAGGGTGGTGCTGTTTTCTCTACTTTAAAGGAACACAAAGACTCATGCCCAGACCAGCAAAGGGTCTCAGGCGTGGGAAAGCTCTGCGTCGCTGCTCCTCACTTCCCGGCACCTGGCATGCACACTTCAGGAGAGACACAAATGCCCTATAGCACAAATAGGGAAAGCCACCCCTCCCAAACCAGCTCCTGTCTGCTGTGACCAAGGGTGGCCCCTGAGACTTTCCACCCTTGGCTATAGATGCAAACCATACCTTTTTTAAATCCTTGGTTCTGCAGTTCATGACTTACCCATGAGCTGGGTTTTATTTGTTTAAATCCAGCCGTTCTCACCAGGAGTGGGATTCAAAGCTTGAAAGTCACTGAATTAAAATCAAGCAGAACTATTGTCCCCTCACCCTTTCAGGATCAGGGTCTTTTTTGCTTTGCTGCTTTCTGTCCCATGGATTTTCCTTCAAGTAATCCCAGCCTCAAGGGGAGGAAAGGTAGACCGTATTACCCATATTACCCAGGCCAGAGCCTTGCAGCTGAGGCAATTAGAGATCCCACAGCCCTTCCCATGACCATTTAGCTTATGAATCTCAGCAGCGCTGGTACAAGAGCCAGCTTCTTCTGGCCAAGGATCCTCCAGATGTGCTGAAGAAGCATTGCAGTTCCTACAGTTTAGGGAGCAGCTGAGCTGGGATTTACTGGGTTGTGGCTTTCCCGTGGATCAGGTGCTACCATTTCTCTTCCCCTGGCTCAGGAAAAGTTTTTTTAGCATGGCTTCTCCTCTCCAACTGGCTTCTGTCCTCCTGAAGGGCCAATATAGCTGTAAACATTTCCTATGTGAGTACAAGGTAAATGAGAGGAAAAGACTCAGACACGCAACAATTTGACTGGAGACTACTTAAAGCAATGCAGCAAGAAAGGGAAAGCAAAGTTAAAGGGCAACAGAAACTCTGCCCTTCTATGCTGGGTGGAGTTCAGAGGTTGCAAGTGAGCCCAGGAGGTTTAAGTGAAAATGTTATTGTTTCAGGGACTGAGCTGACGCCCAACAAGGAACGAAATTCAACTATTACAAGTTGTCCCAATGACTCATATCTGAGAGTTGAGTGTCACCTAGATATTAGCTATTTGAGTTAGTTAGGTAGGCTCTGGGTTTGAGGCTCCTGGCCATGGACAGAGTACAGTCATAATAAAAGATTGACATGTGAAATGACATGTTTGTGTGACTGATGTCTGAGTGTGCTCCATTTAGATAGGACTGGGAAACCAGCCTGTCTTTTTGACTCAAACTCTCAAGTCCAATAGCCCAGATTGAGCCTTAGCTGCTGCATCTGGCAAGTAACATCCACCTGGGGCCATTTCCCAGTGATGGGAGCCAGAAACCCAAGCACCTGGAGTGTTCCCTGCAAGGTTGTCCAGAAAGGTGTTTCTATACTCTCAAGTACAACTTAGAATAGTTGAAGATTTCCTGGGACAAGTCAAGCCTGCTTGGCAGGGAAGTTGTCTCTCAGTGAGAAAATTAGAGAAAGAAGTTTTAATTATGAGACAACATCAATGTTTCTCCCTGGGACAGTGAAAGAAGTTGCCCCTCCCTGTATAAACCAACAAACTCTTTTCAGTTAGCATGCAAATGTAGTGTTATTCTGGCTCCTCAAGAGAGCTGGTCTCAACCAACTCTGTCACAACTCAAACCAAACCAAGAGAAGTATTTGGGAGCTCAAAAGCCACCTCACCCATGTGGGTTTTATTGCTCCCCATTGCAGCATTCCTAAAGAGGGTAGGGAGGTATAAGTGGTTGTTTTTGTAGACAGGGCACAAGAGCAGGCAGACTTTTCATCTGTCCCCTGTGCTGTTCTTCAGCCTCTATGGAAGCAGGCATCTTATGACAAAGGAAATAGAAATAGTGAGATTTGTCAAGTTTTTGCCTCTGCCCAGGCCATAGTTTCCTTGTAAGGAATTCAGTTCCAGTTCAGAGATCTCCAGGGCTTTACCCAGCTGCAAGCACATAAGACATTCAAAAGTGTCTACATAGGGTTTGGACCCACGACACTGTGTCTGCAGGAGAACTCAGGCCTTCTGGAATGATAGTTAAAGCCAAGCAGGACTCCCCAGGGCATCCCAAATCTCTCCAGACACCTATACTCAGGCATCTGAATTGAGCCCATAGTCAGCACAGTCAATAAAGCAATTCAGTTCTCTTTGGCAAATGGACTCAGTCAAAGTTCATACTTTCACTTGTCAGCCTGAGCAGAGTCGTGGGCTCGCAGAGTTCCCTCGACTGCTGTTTTCCCCTCTTGCGCTACGCTTGTCTCATAGCCACCAGTGCTGGGTACACCATTCTTGAGCACTCATCCCTCCACCTTTTAGTCCCTGGAGGCAGCACAGAGGACTTCTCAGTGCTTCACCTTTTGTGTCCAGAGGCTGAAGACACCATCATCTTTGTCTCATGTCTGGAGGGATCAACACCATCCCAATATCAGGAGCATTCGTCGTTGTCCTGTGTGTTCAAGCTCAGCTGTTCATCCAGATAAGCATGGGGCTGCAGTGCCTGACACCTCAGCAACTGCAGCATCTGGACTAAGAGGTAGCAGACACAGGTGAGAGTTTTGGCAACACGTCACTTTGTGTTCCTGTTGCTCAAAGATAGAGGAGACTTTGTTAACTTGAGTTTCCACTAGAGATGGAGTGATGATAAGTGGTGTTCGGACACAGAGAAATGGGTAAACATTAAACATTCCAGATTAGAAGAGGGTAAATCCTGCCAACAGACATGTATCTACATCTCTACACTCAACACTTCCCCTGGAGTAAAAGAGTTTCTAGGATGACAAGATCTGAGCAATCCCCCAGCTATATTTCTACGTGACCCCGTTCTTACACATTATAGCCACACTGCATATGACAAAGGTCACAGGATTCAGAGACACACTTTGCCTCCTGAAGGCAGGAGCTCACTGAATTCTTAGATCTCTAGACTTATATTCGGGTCTCATGTCCAATATCTGGCTTGCCCCTTTTCAGCTGCTTCCACAGCAACATAATAGGGCACCAAGTCAGCCCATAACACCAAAGTAAATGATGTGGGCATCCATGGCACTGACTGCTGGACTAGAAGGGGCAGCAGGTGAAGTATCGTTATCTGACCCGGAGACAGGAGAAAGGTCCCACTCTCTATTCTAGACAAGAACTTTCCTCCACTGTCCATGGGACAGGATGGTTAGCTGCCTTCCAAGGGTACCTGTTCCCTTCTGCGTCAGCAGCTACAGATTCTGCCACCACTTAGACATGCAGGTCCTGTAAGCCAGCTGGCCTGGGCTGGACTCATGGACTTGGATACAGATAAGCTCTGTCTCAGTGCTTTAATTGAAAGGTTTTATATAAGCAAGCAAGAGAAGTCAAAGACACTTTTATTTGAGCTAATCAAAGTGCATGAGAGTGAGGGATACTTTATGTGATCCTTGTGGTTCCTTTCCAGCTTGAGATGTTCTGTAATCCTATAGAAGGTTTTCCAGATCCGAAGGAAGATATTTCAGTTGTTTCCAGGCCAGAAGAATTTGTTGCTGTACTGGATGATGTCATCATTGCCCTTCCCTGACACTCTCCTAGGACCTTTAGCAGTGTCACAGCTTGAGAACGGACCAAATCCCTAGGAGAACCTTGGAGGAGAGCACTTGGAGGGCAGAGAGAGGGTTGACCTCTCACACAGAAAGGAGCAATTCAAGTAGTGGACACCTATAAAATGCAAATGTATATTGCCACACGATGTCCCCAGAGCAAAAAGTAAAGATCAAAACAAGAACTCGGGCCAAACATATTCAAGGATGGTTACTAAATTCCATGTTCGTGAAGGACCCTCTAGCTAAGAAAGACCCTGTCCTGAGGTTCACCAGATGTGAAGAAAGTATAAAACAACCAAAGGAGGGATTCCACCACTCTTATCCTCCTAGGCTTTTCCACAACAGCATCAAGACCTGGGAGTGGTGGCCCACAGTGACTGCACCAGGCTGCAATAACTGGGGGTGAGATTTTATGTCCTGGCTGCATCTTCAAAACCCACAGACAGTGATGGGAATATTAGCATGCTAGAACTGCAGGCAGCAAGCCCAGAAACCCTAGGCATCGAGGCGAGAGCTGAGCACCAGAGAGGAGAAACTGCAGCAGCTGAAGGGCAGCCACCTCCTCCCACTCAGGAGTGGGAATGAGAGGGAGTTTCGCCTCTAAGACAAGATCCCCTGCAAGAAAGGCTGTTCTAAGAAGGCACCAGTGCAGTCAATGAGCAATGGGGAGATTAGAAGAAACTCCACAATAGATTCCCACACTACTTGCATGTATCACAGAATCACAGAATCACCAGGTTGGAAAGGACCCACTGGATCATCGAGTCCAACCATTCCTAACACTCCCTAAACCATGCCCCTCAGCACCTCATCCACCCTTTCCTTAAACACCTCCAGGGAAGGCGACTCGACCCCCTCCCTGGGCAGCTGATCCAGTGCCCGATGACTCTTACTGTGAAGAATTTTTTTTCTGATATCCAACCTGAACTTCCCCTGGCAGAGCTTGAGGCCATTCCCCCTTGTCCTGTCCCCTGTCACTTGGGAGAAGAGCCCAGCTCCCTCCTCTCCACAACCTCCTTTCAGGGAGTTGTAGAGAGTAATAAGGTCTCCAGGTTGACCTAGACTCTTTGTGTGAACACAGATACTCACTCAGGGGGATCTGCAAGCACATCTAAAGGGATAGGCTCCACAGGTGCAGGAATCTATTTGGTGGTATTTTCCACTTGCTTCCCTGCAGGTATTGCTGACGTACCACTGAGTACCTTCCAAAACTGGCTATACCCTCCCATTCATGTTGATATAGCTTTTCATTAAGAGTTGTTTGTGTTGGATTTTATAACCTGTATAATTCCATGTCATACAGCTTTACAGGCATCTGTACACCTCACTCTATGCCTGCTCCGTGGGGCTGGTTTTACTTCCAAATACCAGACACCTCTGTACATTTAGTGTCTGTAAAAAACAAACAAACAAACAAAAAACCAAAAAACAAACCCGAACAACAGAGCACTGCATGGCTGCCTGAAACTATGGCAAATACAGAATCAAGTGTTTCATTAAGTGATGCAGCGACTCTTGGCTTGGGTGTGTTTTGGTAGTGTAATCCAAATGTGAATGCTCACGTTGAGCAGTTCACGCAGTCTGTGCTGTTTCACTTGTATGAGGGAGGCCTTTGATGCTAGTGGAGATGTGCTGCATACAGCAGCACAGACAATTTGATATCAAAGTGGGTTTATGGAAATCAGATGCTGATTTTTTTTTTAATTATTTATAAATCTTAGGAACAATAGATCAAAACCATCATTTTAGTCCTAAGCTTGTTACACAGTTTAGCAAGGAAACTCCAGTTTTGTTCTTTATATTGGTGTTAGAGGGCTGGAGGAAAATCTTAAAATAGTCATCCCAGATTTGCAAGTAAAAGATTTCTTGAAATCCTTCTTTACTAAAGTTTAAATCCACCTCTGCACTCTAATCTGATAATTATAAACAAAAGCTGCACCACATCATAACTTTGCTGACAGAATATTTCAGCTGCTTTGTGAAGTAAAGTGTTGCCCTTTAAACTGAGTCTTTCTCTCTGTGGCTTTCACACCTTTATGCTACTGACCTTTCCCTTTCCAGTGTGGCTTTTTTTTTTATTATTGTATGGTTAGAAATGAAAATATTTAAAATTTGATAAGCTCGTTTGTCTATATAATCATTCTCCACCCCTCTGGAGTGAGATGGTAGTGCTTGCTTCTCCAGTCAAATGAATGTTTTGCCGTGGTTGCGAGCCACATGACAGCAGTTGGGTTGCAGACACATTTGCCTGGAGTTCCTTGATGGCATTCTCACATGCACACTCTACACCCAGACAAACCCTCATGAGGGGCATTATTTCTGAAGCTTTAGCAGGGGAGAATGAAGAGGAACCTCCTGCTCAACAAGTTTGTGATGCCAGGAAGGATTTTTATTATGCTTCATGCAGTAAATAATAGGGGAGGTGATCTAATTAGAGTCATAGAATCATTCATGTTGGAAAAGACCTTTAAGATCATTCAGTCCGAAACAAATATCTAAGGCTCCTACAAGACTACAGAGGCTCCAAAAGAGTTCATTGCCCACAGACTAAGAGACATCAGGACTGCGGGCATGCTTGTACTGGGTGGTGGGTTAAGATTTCTTTTTGCCTTGAAATACAGGATGAGGGCAAAATCTTTGGCTGTGCAGGAGAGCTGGCAGTTCAAGCATGACCTGAGCATGCAGAACTACCAAGGTCTTAAAGGAAGCAGCAGGGAACACAGCAGCATTCATCGCCTGAGCTTTGCCAACGTTGTCCTTCAACAGCACCATTCCTTCACTGTTGTTCTAAGAGGGTAGGCAAGGAACTTTTTACCTGAAGGTGGTCAGCCAAGTGTCAGCCCACTACTGCAACCCATCACCGGGTGGAGAACTAAAACTCATTTTGGGATTAAAGAGCTGCACAAAGGGAGGCTGTGCCATTCTCCCATCCATACCACAGCATCATCTCTTTGATTCATGATGCTATTTTGCTTCCATGAGGTGAAGCGGAGTGGAGTCTGGAAGAAATCAGCGCTGCTGCTGGCGCTTCATGGACAGACAAAGCAAATAGAGCTGGAAGAGCCTCCTGAGGCCCGAATCTTAGGGCATCATAAGAATAGGGAGCCAAAAGCAGGCTTCCCTGGGTCACAACTGGTATGCCATTGTGTTATAGCACCTGCAGTGGAAAGCTTAGATTAGCTTAGAACCCAGAGAAACTGAATACTTGGCCACTTTCAGCCTGCCTTATAAATTTTGTAGGTTTTTAAGTCAGAAGGGTCAATTCCTGTCAACTTGACCTTCTGTAGTACAGAGGTCTGGGAATTTCCTCCTGTGGGACTTGCTCTTAAGAGAATGGCTTTCGGTGTAACTGAGAGACCTGGCATGACAGCTAGTCTTAACTTGAAAATTTCACACAATAGAGAATCCACATCTTTTAGCATTTTGTTCCAGCAACAAGTTACTCTCCCTGTCAAGCATGAATAGTTTAAATCATAAATTAATTTCTTCCTACAAAGTAAGTATATTTCAATGACTTGACAGTTGATGTTCATTTGACCTAAAACCCCTATGACTATAATTGGCCAGATGAGTCCTACTTCTCCAGTGGCTCCAAAAACAAGGCATTAGTTACAAGATGATTCATTGCCTTTGAAATTTAGGTATGGGGAAAAAAAGAAAAAAAAAATCTTCTAGTTTGCATGGGCCTGACAGATGAATAATTGCCAGAAGCTCTCTCGAGGCAGCTACACTGGAAATGAGTAAAACCACAAGTTGTGGCAATTTAAGGGTGTCTGCTGCCAGAGAAAATGCCATCTTTCCCACCTCACACTTTATTAACAATTCTAGAGCTCTTTAAATCTGGCACATTGAACTGCTTTGTTCACTGCTCTCCTTGCATGGTTAGCAAAGAGCTGCCCTAATCATGTTTCATGTGCCAGACCCTTCTGGAAATAAGGCTAAGTTCTCCATAGCTTCGCCCCTACTTGTGGCAGGCTGAGCCTACGCATTTCCACATGGTAATGGACCTACTCAGCAGTGCTTGTTGTTCCTCCAGCAGATCCCAGAAAAACCGGAGTCCACACAGTGGGGATGAGGTTAAGGCAAAAATTCTGACCTGAAATTGTTATTTTATTGCAGTTTTAAAAAGGGTAATAGCATACAACAACTAAGGCATGAGTAAGGCAAGGGTACATGCCAGCTGGAAGCAGGAGGGAATGCATAAAAACTAAAAAAAAAAATAAAAATAAAAAACCTCGGAAATGAAAGAACACAGACAAACTCAAACCCTCAATTCCTTTAATCAGAATTCGCCAAGTCTGTTGTAAGAATTTTAATATATTGATCCAGTCAGTTGAAAATACCATGTGGAAGAAGAGTAGAAAAAGAGCAAACAGTCCGGAGAGGAAATGGGGATTGACCTCTGCAGTTACACTATCTGATTGTGGTAGTATACAACGATGATAGTTTCAAGGTAGAAATGCAATAAAGCAGCATGCTGACCAGAGATACAGCATACCAAACAAGCTCGGCAACTTTCTTGCCAAAAGGCATTTGATTTCCAGCTGGTGAATTGCAGAAAACTGCATTCATCCAGGCTTCACTGAATTGTTCAGTTTGGCACCATATGGGAAGTTATGAGTTATTTTAAGACACTACAATTAATACAGGAAAAATACCGCAGGACACAGATCAGACAAAGGGCAACAATAATTGCATTTGCAACGGATGCAGGCTGGAAGAAAGCTGTTTGTGTAATTCTGAGAGCACTGGATTCAGGTCTGTTGTTCCTTCTCCTTGCATGGTGTTGCTAATAAGAGGAATTGAGTAGTGAAATATGCCGGGTAATGCTGGACAGTATGCTGAACGCTGAGTAGGATTGCATGCTCAGAAGAAATGCATTAATTGAAAACATAGTAAGAGAAGTTAAATGGTACAAAGTGCGAGGGACAAATGCTGACAGTGTGTTTCCTTTTGCCTGAAGAACAAGATGCCTAACAGCAGGTCATCCTCACCCTACACCTTAGCCTTTGTACCAAGTGCAGGCACCTTATCTCCTTCCACCCGCCTCAAAAGCCCAGCCTGAAAGAGAAAGGAAAACACAAGTGGAGCATGTAGACATATAATCTGAAAGGGTTAATTCCATTTTGCTGTTACAGGATAAATAGGAAGAGGGCTTGAGGAAACTATTGCTATAGATTACTTCCTTTCCATGGCAAACTTTACTGGTAGCTACTTAAAAATACAACCAACACCAACGTTTTACAGTGCGAGTATTAACATTTTATTTTTTAAAAAATGAAAAAAAAAAAGAATACATCATTTTAGTGACTGGAAATGTGTACAAAGTTACATATTTCAAGGAAATCACACATTAAGAAACAGGTTTTGAAAGAGTTTCTCTAATACAGTGACATGGGATCTACAAATTCTTTCACAACTGAAACTTATTTCAAATACTCTGCAAAAATATTGTATTGGGAGAGCTAGACATCCCCTGAGATGCCAGAACTGCTAGTACAGGAGGTGTCTGAATTCAGACCCTCAGCCATGAGTACCGAGGATACACCAGTAATTCTGCAACGTAGAAACGGAGATGCTCTAAAGGCACAATGCCATAATCTAAGGCCACCACCCCAGGAAAATCCAACAGTATCTCAAAGCTGTCAGTGAACAGGCAGTTCCCACACATCCCTAAATTAACTCATCCCAACCCTGGTATTTAGTAACAGCTTTAAGGAGTATATTTATATATAAATCTATTTTTTTAAAAAAAAAAAAAAAAAAAAAGAACACCGCTATTGTGAAATTCACATGAACACACACAACTTTAGCAATATCTTGTTTCCAGTGGAATGTGCCTATTAGCTGCTTGCAGTTTATATACAAAGCTGATTAACTAGAAAGGCTGCTACAGGGAGGCAAGATTTCTTCCCAAGTTAGCCCCTGGCTAGAACATGATTTCTTTTGTGTTATCTTCTAGGAATTGGCAATATTAGAAATAATGATTACAACACCAGGGTGTAGTGGTTTGTAAACATTTTGTCTTAATGTTATACTAAAAATCCAGTGCAATCTCACTCTCTGCTCTGACATTATGGATGAGCTGATTGATATCATGCTCTAAGAATTCACGGCAGACATAAGAAGTTTGGCCAATAAAAATCCTTTAGACAAGTTCATTCCTGGTGCCAAGTTATTGACTTGAGAGCAACACCAAGCATGAGCTTGATCCATTAGAATCAGAAGCAAATTTCTTTCTGGGATATAGGATTTTCCTTTCCTTGCTAGCAAAACAGTTTAGGTTTTGCACGATTCCCACTCTATAGATGGAGACACAGGTTTGGAGGGAAGCACTTTGTTTGCCAAGCTCACAGGCAAGGCCAGCAACACAGCCCAGAAGTGCTCTGGATTCCTGAAAAGTCAGCCCATGTTGGAGGTGTCGGATAACAATGCCCACTTCTCTCCTGACTCCTGCAGTCCTCAACCCCCTTCTGCTAGGGAAAGATTACATGATACTGCATTTGGGGAAAAGCTCACAGGAAAATGCCTAAAGCAAAAGTTTCAGGGATACATATATATTTATTTTTTTTTTAAAAAAAAAAAAGCGCTAGAATATCTCAAGACAGGAAAAAACTCTTCCTGTTATTCTTGAAGCTCTTCTTAACCCCTTCCTCCTCTTTGCCAGCTGCAGTCCTGAGTAATAAATGTCTGCCAGATGCAGGTGGCAGTTTCCTCAGACCCTTTCCTTGTGCTTCACGTTAGCCAGCTTGACCGTCTCCTGCTCAGAGGCAGGTGGAGAAGGCTCATCATGACATCCAATCATCAGCTGATAGACTGTCACTCCTGCAATGGCCCCAAGGAAAGGAGCAACGACTGGAACCCACCACCACTGTTTACCAGTCCTGGAAAACAAAAAGAAAATTCACAAGGTAAGAACAGAAGCCTATATGTAAGGATATTCATGTTTGGATCTGGAACAGCGTGAGCTCTAGTCATCTCCAAATGTCACCATTGATGTACAAAAGGCAACAGTAGTCGCATGTCCACAGCAATTTCCAAGGTGAATATTGCCCCCCGCTGCAAGTTCAGCTGACAAGCAATTTAGAACAGCTACTTTGAGGACTTCCAAGACTGACTGTCCATCAACAAAGGAGAGAAGCAGCTGCAGTGCCTGAACTAGGTACTTACACTTCCCTCCTCCTGCTTGCTGGAAAGCATTTCCTTGGCATCACGTAGTCCATAAATCTCATGGCCCTCACTTTTCAGGAACAACAAAACCCAACCATACAGATGCCCTACATTTTCTGCTGCTTAAAAAAATGGTGACAGGCTAAAGTTCAAGGTGCACCTAGAGTTCTTATGGATGCTTTTAGATTTCATCCTCCCCCAATAGCAAAGTTGGGTCATTTACTCTCATTACTGGAAACTGCAAGCCTTCCATGATTTCTTAAGAAATCAGTGCACAGCAAACAGCAGCTTTTAAAAGTTTTTATGAAATCTAACAATACCTCATGGGTGCTAAGACTCTTCATGATGCCACAGCTACCACCTACTTGCACTCATATCTTTTTTTCCCACTCTGATACACAAGGTTTTTATCATCAACCACTTACCAGAACACTTCAGTGCCCCAGCCAGCAATGGCTGTGAAGAGACGAGGCCCAAAGTCCCTGGCAGGGTTGACAGCATAGCCAGAGTTGAAGCCCATGGAAGTTCCAATAACAAGGACAACAAAGCCAACTGTGAAAGCCTCCAGCCCCGTGGGGACAGGGTTGTTGTATGGATCAACAATAGCCAAGACACAAACAATCAGGGAAGCTGTGCCAATGAACTGGGGAGGGAAAGGGAAGAAGAATTTAATCCAGATTAATCTTTTAGCCAAACTATTTAGCTGCTCTGAAGTCCCATGCATTTAAGACTCGTTCTTTAAACTGGAAGAGATGCACTAAGCCATCCCACGGCATTATCAGACCACAGCAGACTGAGCACCAACAAGAATGGTAGAGTGGAACATGGCCCTAGCCCACAGGCTCAATCAAACCCACACATTTTTCCTATGAAGAACAGTTTAAACAGATAGAAATGCTGAAGGCATCTTCCAAAAGATGCTTCCAACCTGCCATAACTGGGTGACTGCTTTGTGGTTGAGGACAGCTTTAAGAAAGAGACAGTCAGCTCCAATAGCAATCACCACCCCACATCCAGTTGGCCTCTGGGTTGTGCAACATCTACAGTCATATAGGTGAGAGTAAGGAACAGCCATCCTTCCTCACACTGTCACTCGTCAGGGTCTGAGAACAAGTGGAATCCTTTTCATTGGTGTCCCGGCCAGTCTTGTGCAACTGGTTAATCCCGTTAACAGGAATCTTTTTGCTGTAAGGGTGCTTTCTGGCTCTGCTCTTCCTATGGGCCAGCAAGATACCCATGTCAGCTCTGAGATCCTTTCTGGCTATCTTCTGTTTAAATTTAATTTCATTCTCTAACTAGAGGAGAAGCCCAAAACCACCCCAAATTCACCTTTATCCTCCCAGCACACTCTTACCTGGTCGAAGAATCCATTCACAACATTCAGATGCTGAGACGGGTAGGTGGCAAAGATGCCAGCAGTGGCATTCTCTCCTGTTACGTACAGCTGGTTGCTGCCAAAAGCCCAGATGGCATCTGGAGGGGGCACAGTATGCAATTAGTTTCACCTTTCAGGGTTGTCTTGTAGAGCAGTCAGCTCCTTGCCTGCCACTATGTGGAAGCTGGATAACCAAACTAGATGGGCTGCCCAGAATCTCTCCACGGTTAGTGAAGAAAAAAAAACAGATACTTTTTGAAGATAGCTTTTGCTTAGTTTAGGCAGCTAAAATGATGTTAACTTTTCTGAGGAGAACACTTCAACCCACCAACTAGAAAGGTAACTGGAGTTGTGCTGGGGTCCTGATGATGTTTACAGAAACGAAGGTAGTTCCCCCTGCTTCTCTCTAAACTGAGACACAGTTGGTGCCAGTGCCAAGGTGGCAGTTTGCTCCCTTCAGGTGGAAGCTGCCGTGACCCAGGTGTTCTGCTCAGCCACAGGGAACACTTCTCCTGGCAAACATCAGGAGGTAAACTAAGCCGAAATGTCACCCTTGATATTTGAGGAAGAGCAATTTCCAGCACGAAGAGTCAGTTCTTGCCTACTGAATATTGCCCTCTGATGAGGAATACTGCTCAGGAGGAACATGTGCATGAGGAACAGAATTTCTAGGATACTTTCCAAGGTATAGAAATATTTTGATAAAGGCAGCAAAAACTGCTAGAAATGTCATCGTCTGCAAGCTAAAATGAGACAATACAGAAGACATCCATGGTGAGGTCTTTAGTTTTTTAAAACCAAAGAGGACAAAACAGCTCTCGAGCAATACACAGATATAAAATCTCCATTGCTACGAGTCATTCATGAGCCTTTCCAAAAGACAGTGCCTGCAACAGGGGCCATGCAATGGGTGCATGTTACAGCTATCACTACTCAAGGGCAAAGTCTTATACATTGACAATTCTTGTTGACCTTCAGATAGATTTGAACCCATCAACACCATGAGAACAGGAAAGCCCTTGAAGAACCATGGTGAGGAGGTTTGTCACATCTTTGCTTTGCAAGAAAATGTTTCTCTAGGATTTGGGAACCAGCCTCCCTGCAATGAGTCATGAAGAGCATCCACCTCGGCCCAAAAAACACAGAAAGTTCCTGCACTTACCATAGTACAGTCCAAAGACAATGCCAGCTCCCAGAAAAGCCCCCAGGGTTTGAGCCAAGGCATAAATTGGTAGCTTGATCCAGGGCTCCCGAGCCAAGAAGCACATGGCAAAAGTGACAGCTGGGTTCAGATGTCCACCTGCAGAGGATTGGAGGTTATTGTACTTTGATGGGCAGAATTTGGGTCCCAGAGCTGAGCCAAGGGACACTGGTTTCCATACCCATGCAACACAGGAAAAGCACAGCAATGCAGGCCTACATAACAGACATAAGTGAAATCCAGCCCATAGGGAGCCACAACACACCTGACACTTGTCCTGCAATCAAAATGCCGAGCGTCACAGCGAAGCCGAAAGCCAGGTTAACAGTCAGGAAACCTCCATGAGTCCCTCTGCTGAGCACAATCTGTGCAACGGAGCCACAGCCAAACAGCTAGGAGGAGAACAAGAGATTCACATTACTCTTTGTTTCACATTAGGACTGGTTGTTGACCAGTGCCTGCAACTGCTCCACTTAATACTTGCATGCACTATCACAGCCCACCCATGACTCAAAGCCTTCGAATCTTCAACCTACAGTCAAAGTATCTGTTATGTCCAGAGACAGCAGGGAAGGAGAAAGGGCACAAAACAACCCTATCTTCTGGCAAGGAGAAACAAAACCACGGCCAAAATCAAAAGCAAGACCAGACGACAGTTTGCGTATGCAGGAGACTGGAGGTCTTTGTCCAACCATCTAATTTTCAGGTCAGAAGTGAAAAGAATCAGACAGACGGCACCCTGCACTGAACTATGTACCATGCAGCTGTTCAGATGAAGAATCCCAGTACCTTACTGTTAAAAAGGTTAATTTTTTTGATGCAGTAGCACATAGATTGATGGGCGATAGCTTTGCTAATGCCTGGAAATACAGATATGACTGAAGAAGGTCATATGCAGCCTGACGTTCATGGAGTCCTCTTTCAGGTGAGGCTGGCTGACACAGAGATTGGGGCTGCCTCTTTGGTGCTGAGGTACCTGCAGTGGTCCCAGCCCCAAGGCATACTCTGTGCTACAGTCATTCTGAGCCATCCCAAAAGTGCCCATACACCATGCCATCCCAAACCACCCATATCCTTCCTATGGCAAAACCATGTAAGAAAGGATCAGTGCAACACAGCTGTCCCACCTCTGCAGAACCAACATGGTACAGACACCATCGAGAGATGTCCATATTCCACAGACAGCCTGCCACCAGTACAAGCCAGAGGCTTAGCCTTCTATCCAAGATCAGAGGTGCAACAAGCACTCTTAGCGACAAAAGCTGTTTCTGCTGGATGATAAGGGGCGTCTCCTAGTAGCTAAGGGAGGCATGTGCTCTTGCTCAAAGACATTTGCCCCAAACGGTTGGTCCTCCCCAACCACATCTAAAAGCCATCCTTCCTATACTCACTTTTAACAACATAGACCAGTTTATACTTGCAGTTCAGCCCATCACTTGCCCAGCTGGAGGTTTTCTGCATGGCTAAGTCTCTCCACTACCTACTATGTAATTTAAGGAACCCTAATCCTGATCATCTATTTGCTTTTATCTTCCACTGACTCCATCTGAATTGATTCTAGCTGTATACTATGCATTATCACAATAACAGGTATTGAGAACACCCTTAAACCAGGACAGGGATTACAGCTTGTTCCCGAGACCTTCAAATCTAGGGATCGAGGCTTGCCTTATTCCTACTGACCACGTGCCCATATCTACACACCCATCCAGACTTTCTGCTTCTGTGAACTTCATCATCTCAGAATTACTCAGTTGCCACACAGGCAGTGTCTGCTCCTAGGGGGATAAGCCACGAAGCAGGCACCAAGGCAGTAGGGGTGGCTCTCTTCACCTCTTTGGACAATACTGGGCATGCCATTGAGCAATGCACAATCCAGATCAGGAGCAAAGCCAAAACACACCTAACTCATCTCCTCCCACACCCGTGACAACTGATAAGTTACTAATTAAGCAAACACTGCACTCAGCCTGCTGGGGAAGGAGCAGCCAGGTAGGCTGCAGATTGGATCATGAAGTGGACACTGTACACAGGTGCCTCTTGACAAAGACCCAGGTCCCCAACACAGAACGTCGTACAGAAAGAGCAAAGGAACCTGTAGAAGTCATCATCTAATGAGAAGGGACACTCAGCACTACCCTCCACCAGGCGCAGTCAGAACAGCCCCTTCAACGTCCTAGCCCTAAGCTGCCCATCTGCTAAACCATGGCAGAAAAGAGAGAGAAGAGACCCAAGCAAAGGCAGAAAAGATGAGTCATGTTCATTGTGCAACAAACAGGACCATCATTCACAGCTGTGCCCAAACCACTGAGGGAAGCATAGCTCCAAGTGCGAAAATAAATACTGGCTAAAGACCAGGGTGACATCTGTTCCTTCCCTTGTCCCAGAAGAGACCCAGTATGCTTTAGACAGAGGTTTGGAGAGGGTATTTGACTGTGGTGTTAACCTCTCTAAAGCCATACAACACATCAATCTGATCAGGGACAAGTCAAGGACATAAAAAGCTGCAATGGGCATCCGAGTTTGGCAGCACTGGACACAGGTTCTTCCAGTTGATGAAGGTATTTGTTATCCCGTCTGAAAGAGCTGGCAGTTCTGCAAGTGGATGGTGGTTGTCTCATTAACTCCATGCCTTTTTGGCTGAAGAAACCACATAGAACATTTTCCCGCCTCCTCGCCCACAAAGTTCTTGCCACAACCAGGAGGAAGGCCAGATCTGACATTTCTCAAGAGGTTGATCCCCATCCTCCTCTCCCTCCATCCTACACTTGGCAATAGCTCTCCAGCTTTTCCTCAGAAGAGAATCTATGGGCCATGCAAAAACATCCTGGAGCGACTCTACAGGAGCATTACAGTAATTTATCAGATAAGCCTTGAGCATTATGTGGTTTAATTCAGCATAACAGTAGAAAACTTGACCATCAGCAGATAAAATAAGGTAATATTTAGGGATAGGTTTGAACTCTGATATGCATGTGTGCAATTCCATCCTGCACCAGTGGAGACCAATAAGCCTGAACATTTATTCCCATGCACGACATCCAAGGAGCTAGCTTGAGTTGAAAGGCAAAGAAGGTCAATTAAAAGCAATTCAGCATTTATCCCAGTGACTTTTAAGTCAATGTTACAACACTATGGTTGGAGACAGTGAGGCACACCCAAGGCAGAGGTGACCTCTCACTCCTGACTTTAATAACCTGCCTCGGACAAGTCTTTTTCTTTTGTTTAAAAACATCACAAACATTACTGGAAGAACATCTCGGCCAACAGAGAGGCAGGTTAGAGTGACTCATGGTAGCACACAGCAGTCAACAGATACACCTCGAAGTTCAGATACACCAATAAAGTTCAAAAGCAGTTCTATAGTGCTAATAAAATAATTGCAACAAAGCATTGCTGTAATATCTTAAAGCTACTCTCCAAGGAATTAAGGTCAATTCACCCATTAACCAGGTTAATGGAAGCTTGCTCCCTAATTTCATCTTACTAGATCTAGCATATCTAATGGCTTTTCCAGCCAACAGGGAGGCTTCTGGCTCCTCTTCCCTCATGAGATGATCCAGCTCCTTGCACTGTGAAAAATAACAAAACCCACGTTTTGCAGGATCCAAGAAATGAACTGTTTCAAGGGTGGAAGGGCTGACAAACTCCAAGCCTGCACAAGGGCTGGGACGGCCAGAAGAAGCAGCAAAACCAGGAAAAAGCAACAGTTTGCTGGGTGAAACTGAACACATTTGGAAACTCGAAACTGTCCAGGGCATATTTGGAGACTGGCTGTTTGGCTTTGTCACTCAGGGTAAAAACAACCTGTCTCAATATCTGGAGACAAGAAAGCTCTGGAGCTAGTCAGGGCTGGTAGGAAAGGCCCTCAAAGGACAAAAAAAAAATTGAAAAAACTAATGAAGGAGTGAAACCACCTGAATTTATATGCAGATGTTGCAAAAAGCAGCTCTATACTTGAACTTGGCAATAAAGGCAGTGTTCGATACTCCCCTGCACAACAGCCTGGCTTCCTCCCGGGCTTGCCTCTTCTTTTATTTGCAGGTGCTGTTTTGCACCTTCAGGTACAACACAAAAGGCCAGAATGCATTTTCTTTTGGACTTCAGACAGGCTGTTCTCTAAATCATGATGGGAAGGTTTGGCTGGCATAGCCCAGAGGAGTTATATTACCTAAGTTACAACTTTCCTCTTCAGCCAGCAAATAAACCAGGGATTAGGCAAGGAGCCCTCTGTAAATCTACCCTAATAACCTTAGAGAAAAGCTACAAAGCCCTCTCTGCATCCTGGTTAGTGGGAAGCATGCCAGAAGGACATTCAAATTGTGAGTCTACTCAGGAGAAAGATACCCTGAGATACTAACAGAAGATTTTAAGCATTAGACACAAAGGGATGTCTGTCTTCATATCAGAGAGACTTAGGACTATGCTATAGCCCCTTCAAGGTGGGACAGTGAAGCAGAAGACCATATCCCTTTACAGCTTCTCAACTCCTTCTCTGTAGTGCAAGAAGGGGTTAAAAGCTCTGCAAGTCTCCCTGATCACCTCTTGCTGCCCTCCCCAAGGACCATGACGCAGGTGGGTAGATCTGAAGACGGATTCATCCCCATTGCCATTTCTGCTCAACCAGCATGTGGAGATCTTCCTCAACTCCATAGCCCATATGGCTGGTATGACTTCAACCAGCCACAAAGGCAGTGCAAGGAGTACAGTCATTTTCGCCTTTCCTCAGAGTTATGTCTTCAACAACCAGACTGGTTGTTGGGAAGGGCAAAGACAGATGATCTGTCATGTTACAGCTCTTTGTGCACCACACACTGTCCCAGAGCCAGACAGAGCTATAGGAGTCAAGAGATAATAGGGTCTTAAGGAAAGCTGTGCCACACGTACACAACATGCTACAGCAATGCTGTACAAATCTGGAGAGATGAGCAGCACTCAGTATAAGAAAACTGAGCAACCGACAGCAGAGGAGTTGGAGGAAAATGCACTGTTTTATCACATTCCTACATACAGAGGGAAGGAAAAACACTTAATCTGATATCCCTAATATCCCTTAGATCAGGAGGCTTTAGGTCTTAGAGAGACCTGTACTTCTGGTGTGGTTTTTGTTACTTGGTTGGGTTCTGCCGGGGAAAAGCTGCCTTCACATTGAGGACAGATCTTGGTGCCCGAACTGTTCCATTTGTAGTGAGGAGAAACCTCCCTTTTGCTGTATGGGGACAGAAGAGGGACAGGTTTGGATGGTTAATGAAGACCTTCCATCTTTTCTGGTGGAAGATATAATAGAGAGCAGCAGCGGTGCACTTCCCATGCCTCTACACCTAGCAGCACTGGCCGTTTGCAGGGAAAGATCAACAGCACTCGACATGCTTACAGCAAGGATTTCAAGCACCTTTCAAATCCTAGGAAAGCATAAATAAAAAAAAAAACCGAACAAGCAACATAAAACTAATTAGTAAACAAACAAACAGGTAGGTAGGTAGACAGACAGACAAATAAATAAATAAAATCCTATTCTCCAAATGTGACAATCCGGGTTCAAGGAAATCAGCACAAAACAGAGTGACTGTGGGAATTTCCATGCCATCCCAGTTGGCTGTGGGATGAGTGGCAGCTTCGAGCTCTGAGCTGCCAGCAGTTAAACGAGGCTCCCAGCCACTTTACTTCGGTTTCTGTGGTCTGCAGCACACTCATACTCTAAAAAGCGCACATCTAGCCACAAAGTAAAGACAGCCCTGATTGAAAAGCTGTTAGGAATTGTTTTGTTCTCTTTCTTTGTACCTCTACAGCAGTGAATCACAGTTAGTCTGATTTGGAAATCAATTATAAACATCAGGTTCCTTCTCCTGCAAATGCAAAAGCCAAACAGAGCCAGCTTTGCTATTTGCAGCCAGCAGAGCAAGGCAAACAGATCAAGCCTTTAAGGGAGGCACGAAGGCCTGCCACTGGAAATCTGGCTTTATTGAGTTGCTACAGCAATAACACAAACAGCAAGTGACTTGGAAAATGCCTTCAGTATTTGCATTGCTTAACTATTGCCAGCAAGCGGTGCTTCCAGCACAGGTGTAAAGTTCAGACTAAAGTACCACCCAGAAGGTGTATTTTGAAAGGAGAAAAAAAAAAAAAAAGTCATTTTAACTATTAAAAAAAAAGACAGAATCAAGATTACTATTCTTGTAACAGTAAGGACACTATCACATACTGAAACCATGTTGTCCAAGGTGCTGACACAGAAAAATTAGCTAGCGAGTAAAGAGTACTTCACCTTTGTTCTATCCAGGGCTTGGCTGCCTTAGTGAGATTATTTTTCCTACCTTAAAAAAGGGGCACTATTTTGTTTTGAAGTTCTGCTACCTTTGCAACCTCTTTAAAAATAAGAAAAATAAAATGAGGCACTAGGCTAATTCCTAGAGGCAAAGAGAATTTGCAGGGGTCTGGAATTGCTTTGCTCTAGAAGAGTTTGAAAGTACTGCTGTGATTATGCAAGTGAAAAGGAGGAGGGAAAAAGCTGAACCCATGCCAATTTCCACGGTGGGACAAGTTTCACGTTAGACAGTGGAATTTTAAGTAAGCTGCAGACTCCTTCCCTTCAGCTTAGAAAGTTTACTTCAGTGTGAACAACCTCAAACCTTAAATCCATCCCTAATATTGTTCTGTTCCAGACGTGTATGTGTGCAGTCAGTCCCATCTCCCATGAGGACAATTTCCTGGATCCCATGTCTTTCCTCAGGTATTTTATTTTTTGAAGCCCGTAAGAGATGTTTACTGGGCTGAAATGCAGCTAAACACATGCACACTCAGCTCAGCCTGAATCTATAGTGTCTGGGACACGGAACCCACAGCCCTCAATCCACTACAGTTGAATGCATCACTGACACCAGCATTTTCTCCCCAGACACCCACTCAGGAATTCCTGAAGACAGTGAGGGATCTGCTTGTACACTCGTACAGACACACACATGCACACTCTAAAATGGTGTAGACATGGTGCTCCCAAGCATAAGGCACACGCTGCCCACCTCCAGAGTGCATCATCCAGCTTTGCTGATGGGTTCCCATTAACAACCTCATTTGGGAGGCTGGTTATGATCTTGGACAAAGCCCTTCTGCAGGCACTGACCACATCCCAACCCCTCTCTGCCCCAGAAAGGCAAGGCTGTGGGGAAAAGTACACCAGCTAATGTATCTGGAAGAAGGAACAATATTTTTTGGATCACAAGCCCCTCTCAAAGCTCAGATCCACATGGCTAAAGGCTCACCTTCTGTCCTCCAGCAACACAAACTTAGCTAGCAGGAGACATTATCGCTCCTTACAAAAACTTATGTTGCTTCAATCCTGAGACTAACTGTAACAACATCAGTGCTTCACAGAGAGAACTCTCTACCTATTAATCACTTTCCTATCCGCTCCTGCCCACCCTAATCCTAAATAACCCTTCCCTGAAAAATCAACAGGACTTGTTTGCAAATCACAAAAGCTAGGTCACTTTGGTGGTAATGACATTGCTCTGTGCAAAGCTGCTTTCTTTTAGAAGTGGTACTGTTTTAGGGGGGCTTAGTTGAGACCTCTGTACTCCCACAGAAAATCCAGCAGCCTCCTCTTCCTCAAAAAAAAATATAAAATCTTGTTTATTTAAACATAAGATAATGTGTTGGTCATTTTGCACTGTCCGCAGGAGCACATGCATCTTTATCAAACTGTCCTGCACTTTCAGCTCCTCCAGCTACCTGATTCTCCCTGAACGGTGCTGCCATCAGATACAAAGAGGTGTAAACTCACTGAAATCTATAGGAGTGCTCTGGCTTTAGACCGCTCCAGGGCAACTTTCACCTGCAAGTATTCACTGTGCCAAGACCAATTCATTTCTCCTGCAACACAAAAGACTTGTGGCCTGTTTGGCAGTCCTGCATTTTTGGATGCAGATATCCAAAGCCAGATAGCCCTATCTGAGGTTTGCTACACCAATATCCTCCCTACAGTCTTCACCCAACAACCATCCCACCTGTTCACATGTGGCTTTCACTTCAAAGCAAGTCAGGGCCACTCAAAACACCTTCAGATTAAGTTACTTATATCCACCCAGACTTATTCCTTATATCCCATCCCGCTGGAAATTGACCACTGAAACAGACAAAAGTGCTTTGTGGCCATTCACCATTTAAAAACACACCAGGCGAGCACAATCTCCCAATCAGCTGCCAGCATGGGCTGCCAGTGTTGTGCAGCCCCAATGGTAAGACCTTGCAGCCAACAGCAGAAAAATACAGCTACCATTTAAATTCTGGCTACTACTTCTCCATAGGATGGACAAGGAAAACAAAGCAAGATAAGGAAAAAGTTTTCCTTTTCCCTGGTAATAACACTTGAGGCGTCTCAGTGCCAAGAAAATATTCCAGAGCAGACAGAAAGGAAGTTTTGCATGGTTTCTAGTAAAACACTTGCTGCTTACGCAGTTTTTGCTCCCTGCGCTTTTGCAGACACACAAAAGCTTTCAAATGCACACCAGGCTCTGCAGAGCCCACCTTTTGCCATCAGCCCCAAAGCTCCCCTTGTAACAACTTGAATGAATTTTTTCCTGTGAATAAAGACTTCTCTAGTCCCCATGGGGCAGGTTGCACTAGAGCTGGACTCATCGCCCGTTCAAACTCTGGCAGTAGCACAGCCCTTTCACCAGGACAATTTCCCTCACAGCGAGGGGTTAGAGAGCATCCTCACACCACAACACAGACTTACCACGAGAATAAGCGTCCCCAGACACTCAGCCAACGCTTGCCGGACTAGTTTGTTTCTGATCCTCAGGTGCTCCTCAATAGTAGCAAGAACGTCCTTTTGCCTCCCCATTGCAGCAGAGGTGCCCTTTAAGTGGTGTTAGGGGACAAGCAGCAGCTGACAAAGCCTCAGCAAGTTTTCTTTCCTCACACAGCTGCCTTTGCTTATAAATAAGTTCAGCAATGCCTGACACACCTCCTGGGTAACCACACCCCTTCCACCCTCTTCAAACCCATCTTTTTTTTTTTTTTTTTACTCCTTTTTAGTGTGAGACCGTGTGGGTGGTTTTCTTCATTTCCTTTGTTGCTTACATAGTTGGGCAAAGGATTCAGGAATTTCAGAAGAAGGACTCAAATGTGACAAAAATGTCCTGCTCAAACTCCTACTGTTTTCAGCACTTATTGCCCTAAACACCGGGCTCTCCCTGCCCCTCCTCAGCTTCAGCTCAGGTCGTAAAACCTAGATGCACAGGACTAAGCAGTGTCTTAAACCATTTGTGTAGTCACAGTACCCTGCTTTCAGCTTTCTTTCTCTCTCAGATACATGCAGGATGGCAAAGTGATGACTGCTCGTGCTGATCCAGATACTGGTAGTGCTTTTGCTGCAAAACCATGAGGTGGAAGGGTTTGATTCCCAATATCTGTACCGTAGGATGAGGCAAAGGTACCTCCTGACTCCAGCAATTACCCAGATGAAGCTGTATCAAGAAGAAAGCTCTGTGAAAAGCTGCATCTGGATTCAAACTCTCTTGTGTCATTGCAGTTTCTCTCCCTTTCTCAGAGCTTTGGGAGAGCATTTCCAGCCCAGTCCCCATGAAGCTTATGAAGAAAAGTGGTGAGAGATCCCAAGTGCAGAGCCAATCCCTCATCACAGGACCTTGACAAGGAGACCCCTGACTCACTGAACCTCGCAGGAACAAACACTCGCTTCTTTTTCATCCTCAGTAATGTTCCATATCACCCTGGTACAGTTCTAAAGGGTAGTCTGAATGAAAGCTGTCCCATTCCATACCATCTGGGTTGAAGACTGCTAGCAGGACACGTACCACCAGTGGCATCTGGTTTCTGTTAAGTGAGCAGTAAAAACTCTGTGGACTCTCTGACTCACCAGGGATTGATGAAGAGCAGCAGGGCTGAATTTGCAGAACTGAAGGGGACCCTTTTCCTGGATTTTTTTGCCTGAAAATCCACAGATGCTCAGCTTTTCCTCTTCCCCTTATTTAACCACCAACTTTCCTGTTGGAAAAGCAAAGTTGGAAAAGCAGTGGTGAAAGGGTCTTTATTTTCTATGAAAACTGCAACCAGCCCAAAGAGTAGGATCAGGAATGTGGTTAAGAAAGCAGTAAGGTGTGAAGGATTAAATTCAGAGAAACGCTCAGGTCCAAACATAATTACAGGGACAGGAAACACTTCTCATTACTTTGTGCTCAGGTCTGGTCTCACTAAGCATCAATGGGGTCCTCAGAACTACAGCAAGAACTCAATCAGCCCCATGCGTGCTCACTGTGGCTGGGATTTGAAAACCACTTGCCCTCTTGCTGCACATCACCCGAGCCATAGAGGATGCACAGCTCTTCCTTTGCCTTTCTTCCTCCTGCATTCCCCTCTCGTTTACACCCTGCTCTATCCTTTTCACTCCATGTCAAAGTCACCACAGCCAGACATGAAGCTGTGTGTTGGGTTCTTTTCCCGTTTGGCAATTCCTGAGCTAAGGTCTGTAGGGTCTTTTGCCATTTGTTGAATCACCAGTGTGCAGATCCCATGTTCTGTGTGGTAGGTTTATTGAGATTTATTTCAAATGGGTGCTGAATCTCGACCCTTCCCTGGTGGCTGGGACAAGGTCATAAGACCAGAGTGAGACAGATGAGGAAACAGAGGCAGAGCAGATGCGATTTTTTCCAGGTAGGTAGGTACATTTCTCCTGTCTGCAGCATCTGAGCCCCTCTGGCTATGAGTTGGGGATACAGACATTTCCTCAAACTTCTGAGGGGAAGGGAGATGTCTGGGCTCCCAAGTGGATGGCAGAAGATGGTGGTAACACCTGCATCAAAGCTGGTGCTTGGAAAAGTCTAGACAGACACAAACTCGAGGAGCCAGGGTGGAGTGGGAGCTCTGACATTGGCTCTGCAACTGACTCACTGCCTGACCTTAAGCAAATTCTTCACCTTTCCACACCTCAGCTTCTCCATTTGTAAGAGAATGTTCTTTTCATTTGGAGAGAGTGGCATCGGATTCCCTTCTTGGGGCGTTGTGAGGGTGAATCACTCCAGCCCAAGATCCAATGACTTAAAATGAGCAACAGCGACTTATGCAATTGTTTTCCCAACAGATAACTGTGTTATTATCTAGGAAGAAGCTCGGCAGAGGCACAGTGATATAATGCTAGAAGCAGATCTTTTCAGAAACAATAATTAATCAAAGTGTGGGTAAGAGCTGAAAGACCCCAATCCTGCAGCTTCTCTGTGCCAAGGCAGGAATCGCCCTGCCACACCATTCAGCTGGACACATAATCTAAGCACAAATCAAAGATAAGCATCAGCACCGATAGGTTTCCAAACAAGCCCATCTCCTGCAGTAACCGGTGCAAAGGGTACTGGTAGCCATCCTGGTAGTTAGAAGAAATTCCTGGGTCGGTAGAAATAAGCAAGGAAGGATGTAGCAGTAAGACTAACAAGATAGGCCCTCAGAGATGCTGATGTGCCCTAGAGTTGAGTGGACACAGCAAGATGTCCATGCCTCTAACATTACCTTGCATGGGCATTCGAACAAGTTCTTTCACAGCACAAAAGTTTGAAGAAAGGAAATTTCCAAAATTCTGTCACAAAAACTTATGCCTGACCTCCTGGTGACAGTGCTAAAGCTACTGAATCTGAAGCAACGGTTTCCTGTTCTCAGTCAAGGAGTGTTTCAAACATCAGGTGTCAAAATACCTGGAGTGAACTTCCCTTATCAAGTTGTACAGTGGCAAAAAATTAAGGTAGGGGAAGGGAGTCAGGGCAATGTAATCCCTTAATTTATGGAAACTGCTGATTGCCCAGTGAAAACTCCAAGAGAAAATGAAGCTGACCTCAGCAGGGAAGTCACAGACAAAATTTTTCTCTTATGCTCCTTTCTTAAATCTCAATCTTTTCTTCCAATATCTTCTCGGACCAGAAAATGTGACAGTACCTATGAATAAACCAAGATTTGAACACTCCCAGTCCAACAGAACACTTGTCTGCAATGTTTGTCACTTTGTTATTCCTTTCTTTTCTCTCCTGCAGAACCAGGCAATGTACCACAAGAAACTCACGGCGCTTTGGTTGTTATTTCTAGACAAGACCCAAAACTAACACCCAGGTTCCAAGTTTGCTGTTTGCATTTCAGCCTTGCCGCTTGGCTTCCTCCCTCATCGCTCCACTCCAGGGGAAACACACAGGTGAAATTTTAAAAGAAGAACTAATCCTTGGCTGCTCCCCTTCAGTTGTTTTCTTACTGTCTCTAGGGACACAAAATAAACTCAGACTCATAAACCCCTTGGCTTCTGCTGAGTGCTGCATCAGCCTCCAGCAATGTATTTTTTCCTATTAAAAACCAAGTTTAACAAACTATCCAGACTTTTTCTTAAGCAGTTGAATGGATAAACCTGGATTGATGGGTTTCACATCTTGTCCAAGCCAAATTGATTCACATATCCCAGGATGGATGGTGCAATGCATTAAGGATAAAAGCGTGAGTCACACAAATCTGTAATGAGTCACTTGTTGCAGTGATGGCTGGATCACCTGGTGCAGAAGCCATTATGCCAGGTGAGGTCACTGGGTCAAAGCATGACAGGGTTCATCGTTGTGAAATCTCCCTTTGGAAGACACCTGTGAGCATCTCCTTCCCATGATCTACTTGACGGAGTAATATGGTGACATGTTCAGGAGATTTCATTAAAAATAAAGATTATAGCTTGCCTAGCAAGGCAGGGTAGGAAGTGAGTGGGTAGGAAGTTCACAAGCTTTCTAAATCATTCTAGCTAGAGGGCTGAGTGCAGTGATTTCAACATTCTTCCTTGAATCTCCAGATTTGCAGACCCAGGTGTACATTTCATATCTGGGTCTGCTTAGCCCTCCACAATGAGTTAGAAAAACGGAGAAATTCCTCCAGGTAACAGTGGCAGTCTACTCAGCTGAGGGTTGTTGATGGCACCTGTGTTTGAAGAGACTTAAAGTGAATCTGCAATCCTGATTTAGGTTCCTTGGACATCCAAGAGAGGCCTGCAAGCTGGCAGGCTGAGTTTGAACTTGAATTATTATACGGTACAGTAATGGGAATAATATTTAAAATCCCTGAAACAGTTCTTCATTAAGTCCATTGCTTAGGACTGAGTTGGGGAAAGGGTGACTCTGAGCTGGATCTATATCTCATATCATTCCCAAGTGTCTCACAGGAATGGAGAAACTCTAGAGTTATATTGGAGCATGGCCCCACAGCCTGTTCTCGCTGGCAGTTCTTTGTCATATCCGATTTTCCCCCATCCCAAAGCTGGTCTCAGTCTACAGGAGTAAACATTGTTCATCGCATGTTATTCCTGTAGGGAAACCATTGTAAGTAGTTGTGTACCACAATAGCTACTGTACACTGAAAAAAAAAAACACTAATTACCGCAGAAGAAAGCTTTTTAATAACACATCTGAAAGGAAAGCTGTCACAAACAACTCTCCTGAAACAGTGTTTTGGCAGGAGCTACTGCCATAAACTGCTCTGTGTAGACAGTCGCTCTTTTGAGAGCTGCAGAGCCTGTCCTGACTTGGAGACATTCCTGCTGCTGAGCATCACAGGAGAAGAGTTCAAAGACCCTGAAGGCAGAAGACACAGAAATGAGGTGAAACTCCACCGGCTGAGAAGCGATATCAAGAACTTTCCCTACTTGGTGAGGATATGTGTGGGAATGGAGAGTATGGGTGCTCTCTAACCAAACCACAGGTAGTCCTGGCACAGATGTCTCTGGGCACAGAAGTGATCATTTTAAGAGCACAATAGACCTGGCTTCATTTTAGTTTTCTGATCTGTGTGATCGCTTTAGAAGCATCTATTTCTTTTTGTTGACTATAAAGGAAAACTGAAACAACTAGCCCAGATGGAGATAACTGTACATGGCAAATGCAGCTCATCCCCAGTCTCTAAGGAAGTACAGACCTGCAAAAGTAAAGTAAAATGGGCTGAGGCCTTTGCGTTAGGAGCAGAGAGGTCTTAATACTGTTGCACAACTCACAGCAGGGCCTCTCTCTGCAATACCACACATATTTCAAGTCACCTGTGCTCAAGAAAGACAAACTGGAAGTGGAAGAGGAGCAAAGAAGTATCGGAAGGATAAACAGGTGAATGGAGTCCCACCATTCCAGTATGAGACAAAAGTGCACAAATAAGTTAAAGCAGTGAACTCAAGGCCAAGTTGGGACATACCACTGTCAGTAAGTACATCAGGAAGAAAAGAAAGTCTTGGCGATGGCACAAATGCAACTAGGGATGAGCAAGCCATGGATAATTTTAGGCTGGAGAGTAGAAATCATAAGAGCATGGATGTTGTGTAGATATTTTCCTTGCTAAAATAAGATGTTTTACTTTCCCAGGAGATGCAAGGGTAGAAAGTACGAGAGGGTTAAATCTGAAAGGAAGCATGGAGTTCCCTGAAGGAGATAACTTCCCCCCCCAAGTCTTTTTTTTTTTCACATCTCTAAGTCTTTCTTGCCCTCATACAGTCTCTGCAAGGGAATTCCTGCTAACCTGCACCATTAGTGAAGAGAATTGTGCTCCTGAACTGTGAAAGTAGTTTAGAGCAAACTACACTCTCTTCTCCTATGGTTTCAGGGTGTTGAAGGACTTTAACTACCAGTTCACCTGGACGCTCCCTAAATCCACTTCTGCAAATGCAAAGTGATCTTGCCAACACTTGCTGAGAACTGAGTCTGCTGTCCTCTTTGCGGCATGAATTCCTTCAGCTGATATTAAATCAGCCTAAATCCCGGGGGAATTTCCATACTGGCCTATTTTTTTCCCCTGGGTAGTTTAAGTATTAAATATCTTCCTTAAGCAAGCAAGCAAGCATTAAGGAACTGCATTGTAATGGGCATTTCTGAGATTCCATAATGCAATAGGGATTTGGCATGGACAAGCTACCTGAAACACACACCAGCAGCTGTGGAAATAACAGGACTGTAAATGGAAGGGTTGGGCTGTGCAGTAGATGCAACACCCAGAGTCTAAAGAAGCATAAGCACCCACATCCCAATTCACCAGGAGAGTCCCTCTTCCAAAATGAGTGTCCTGTCACCTGACAGCTCCTACACAGACAGACGTCAGCAGGCAAGGGACATGAGATTGAATCGAATTCAAACTTTTGAATTGAATCTCGAGGCCTCAATGAAGGCTTGATCTCGTGGATGGGGAAAACCAAAGAACCTGGGTGCTATTGTGATGAGAGCCACCATTTCCCAATCCCTCCCCTAGGAATCACATGGACCCTATGGCTGACCTGGAGTATCCCAAGGGTAATGAGCCAATATTTCCTTAGAACATGTCCTCGTCTCTTTCCCTTGGCCTTCCCAGAAGGAACAAAAGTGAGGATTTACACTTTGAAAGACCCAAAGAAAGTCAACAGCAGTAGGTGCCAAAACGCAATGTAACAGATATTCAGAATTACAGTACTAAAGTAGTCGCATTGAAACAGGGCTAATCCTCTGCCCAGGAATATATCAATTAATTTCCATGTGTGGACACAGGAAATCCAAGTCCTACTTTGCTTCGTGACCCAAGGCATGGATGGGTTTTGTCCTGAGAAACTCACTGTCAAATCTAAGTGGTTTGTAGAAGCTTCAAGGAGGAAACAGCAGGGGCAAACCCTCCCCAGACAGGCAGTTCAGCTCAGACCTCCCTGATCTCCCCATACTCATCACATCTGAGGGCAGGGCTGAGTCTTGAGAAGAGCGAGGCCAAAAGCCACAGGAACTGCCTGTCCTGGCATAGGATCGGGGTCCAGGGATCGGAAACCAGCAGACACGAGCAGCTTTCCTGTGAGTCACCAGTGCACTTGTAGCTGTCATGGGCAAGAAGCTCCCAAATCCAATTGTCTCTTTCTGGAGTCAGAACCTCCTTTTCCCTTAGGCAAAGAAACCTCCAATCCTGCAGGCTGCCAGCACCCTGTGAGGACAGGATGAGACCTGAAAGCAGCACCAGGTGGAGGCAAACATGGAGTGTACCAAAGGGATGAACAAGAGGCCTTCCCCCTCCACCTACAGAAAGCTCTTGCATTTCTCTCCCCTCTGAGGTGTAGAAGGGATAGATCCCATCATCCTTGCAGCCCCACATCTCCTGACTGAAGTCCTTCCAGAAAGTCTGGAGGGCTGGAGTTCCATCTCTACCGCAATTCCAGAGCAGAGAAGGAACAACAGGAAGGTAACAAAAGCAGCAGTGGGGCAGGTTACCCCTTCCCAGACTGGCAGCAGCCCTGGGTGTCCCCATCACTGGCATTTTGCTGCCCTCTGTGTTTTATGGGGTGGTAGAAGTAGGGCAATGCTATCGAGGTACAAAAATACCCACTTTGTAGCAAGATATCTTGGCACATACACTGCCTGGGAAACTGTTTCCCAGCAAAATCTGTCAATAAAAGTCTATTGTTTGTGGCTGGGGCGTCCCATGTGGGTGCTCTTCATCCTCTGAGGAAGGGCAGCATCTCTCATGCTTTGCCTGTTAGCACACATGCCACAGATGTACCCCTTCTTCAGTTTCAGGCTGGGGGTGTCAAACCCCTCAGGCCCTACTGGAAGATGCAGGTGATGGGTCTTTGATGTCCACCCCCATTCCCTGTGCTCAGACATTGCACCCATCCCTCTTGCAGCCACATCCTGCAGGAAGCCCACGGAAGCCTGAATCAGACCTGAGTTGGGCAACTGGAGTCAGCAAATTGGATACCTATCACTGAACTGCAAGATAAGATCACTTGCAGTCATCTTGCTTGTGGCTTGGGGAGTATCTGTTGCAGGCACACAGATGGGGCATGCGCTCAGCCTTGCAAAACCCCTACAAAGAGGCACCAGCCCTGGCTCCGCACACGCTCTCCCACCCCTCCCACAATGAATAGACTCAGCTGGTAGAAATGACGATGCACAGAAAGGAGTGGGTCTTGGCATGGCCACTCATTTTTAACGCCTCCTGGCATGCTGAGTCGACAACGACAAGGGAAGGGTGGAGAGGCAGAGGAAACTTGGTGGGACACCCCAATGTGGACCGTTGGGGAGGAATAAGACATGCCAGTTGTTTGCAGGAGGTTTCCATGAGGGACGTGCCAGGAAAGCTTGGTCCCAGGTGCTGCTAAAGAAATCATGGGAAATCTGAACTCAAGGCTGTTTTTTACCTATATGGGAAACTTCCTGCCTTGATTCTCCTCTAGGGTAGCAAAGTTGTGTTTGAGGTGCAGGAAAGGCAGAAGTCTTCCTGAGGTGGGGTTTGCCATCCAAGCACGTCAAGAGATCCCCCAGAGGCAGGAGCTGTGCCACCCACATATTCACCACTGGCACAAGCAGTGCTGCAGCTTGAAGCACAGTGTCCTGCAGCTCTTCCAGTGGCCATCCCTGATGCCTTGTTGACACTTCACTAGGGTACAAGGGTGGCAGCTGAGCCAAGGGTGGCAAGTCTCCAAGCACAAGTCGTCTGTAGTCAGCTCATGCAGAGAAACAGCAAACAGTGCTGGGTTTTCAGCCAAGGGCAGTGGGCTCTGAGCAATCCACAAGGAACAGACCCAGGGCACAAGGACAGCAAAGTTCTAGCAGAGGAAATAGCCTTGGTGGTAGTGGGACCTGTTTCTGGAACTACAGTCCTTGGCTGCCGTGTCTCATATTGTTCTGAGGAGCAGCCGCAGCAGCCCATCCTGGCTCCTTCAGAAATAACCCAGGACTCCTTGCTAGCTTCAGTCAAGAGACAAGAGGCCTTCAGAAGTCCACATCCACATATAAGCCATGCAACCCAAGCTGGAGAGACAAGGTAACCCTCAGTGGGGCTGTATCTTTTGAAAGGACATCAAGTGGAGTATTAAGACCTGTATCACAGAAAAGGCGCCATGCCTTTACTCCTGTGGTGTCCTAGGAGGGTGGTACAGATGTACACTCAGGCTAAATGACCCAGTGGTTTACTTCAAGTTGGAGTAATAGCAAGCCCTGCCAAGAGTGGCTAGGAACCAGGGCTGATTGCTGGTAACTCTTCCTAAGGCCCCAAATCTAGAAAGGAATTAATTTTAACTCGTTGAAGTGGAGTTTCATCAGAGGCCAGGGAGGAACATTGCTCCCTTGACACCAGCCCTGATGGTTCTCTGCTCATTGCCATTTACTGTAAGGTGCTTCAAAGACATTTCTGGAATTTGCAGTGCCCTGAGGATGACTCTGGGCTGTGAAACTCTAAACCAGCTCATGGACCTCCATAGTAAATGATGACATCTGTCATTATTACCTCCAGCTGCTGGAGCAGCTCAGCTTGGGTTGCTGTTCTGTCTTTCATCACTGTTGTTTTCACTGCCTGGTAAACAGGTAACTTTCCATCCCTGTTTCTGGGACAATACATCATTCAATGTATGTGCTCCAAACCAACACCTTAAGGTTATTCTTAACTTATATAACAAGAAATGCTGGGCTAAACCCTCTCTGTATGTAAACTGGGGTGTCTTCAGCTTTCAGCAGCAGAGATTTTGGCCCCTAAAACTTGGTTGCCCTGGGGCTTGGGATGCTCACCTGTTGCACTCCTCACCATCAGCCTATGAGCAACACTACAGGTGGTTTAAGACATGTTTGGGAGCTGCCGTAGCATGTGTAGGAGCCCTGGTCACTGCCTGGGATTGTACTTCAGCTATTGCCTCCTTTCATGGGAAAGAAGATGGAGGAAAGCAGAGACACCATGTGTGTGATAAAGCCGAGTTTTGTTTGAAGCAAACTTTAGCTGCAATAAAATTTGAAGAACTCTGCTCATGACTCTGCATGGACATAAGATGCACTTCTCAGTGCTGGAATTTCCAACAATATGATGTTCTGGTTCTGCATTCATATTCCCTGCCAGGATTGCTAACACCATTGGCAGGTAATTGCAAGAGATGAACAGCCTTTTCAGAGTCCCGCTGTCCTGTGAGTTGTCTGGTCACTTGGACCAGTTTTTGTAAGACTACAGCAGTGAAAATGCTGTCACTGTAATGTTTTACCCCCTCACCGGCATTGCTTATGTAGTAGCGATCCGCAAGTTGAAGGCTTGTTGGAGTTGGAAGAGTGTGGAAATGAGGGGAAGAAAACCTCGCACATCAACAAGACAGCAGTATCCATACCCAGCCCTGATCAGTACAGCCCTGTGGGATTTCAGGTTTTCTGTTTATTTGAAAGATGTTAAAAAGTTACAGACATCGAAGACAGCAGCAGGAAATTTACCCCAGGGCTAAAGCAAATACCCTTTGCAGGGAGAAGCTGAGAGTTCAGCATGTTCAACATTTCAGAGAAAAGATGGAGAAGCAACATGATTATAGGGTACAAATACCACTGTGGGGAGAAAAATCCAAGGTCTTTAATTTCCATGAGAAAGACACGTCAAGCAAAACAGATCTTAGCCTTGAGCCAGACAAATACAAATGAGAAGCCCAGGCATGGACATTCATACTTCCTCAGCACAGTGCCGGCTATCCTGGGGCAAGTGTGCTAGTGGGCTAGGCAGGAGAGTGTCTCTTGGAAGAGAAGGAAGATGCCAGTGCAAAGACCTGGAATATTTTTCTAGCTGCCCATTGACTATGGGTGCTGCTGTTCCAGAGCATGCTCTGTCATGTCCCCCTTTGAAAGAAATATACACTTCAGTGGAAAGAGATGTGAGCAGAAGTGATTTACTAGCCTGAGGCTTAGTCAGGCTAAGCTTGTGTTGCACTAGTTATGTTGT
This sequence comes from Cuculus canorus, assembly GCF_017976375.1. NCBI lineage: Eukaryota > Metazoa > Chordata > Aves > Cuculiformes > Cuculidae > Cuculus > Cuculus canorus. The sequence continues at coordinate 69,530,966 of NC_071441.1, read as the reverse complement.
GTGGCATCCTTGAGCTCTAGGGATCCAGAGCCAAGACAGAATAATTAATTGTGCAACACCCTTATGACTGGGAAACCTCCCTCCTCTCCTTTATGTAATGGCAGCACCCAGGGGCGAGTCATCTCCTGCTGACTGCAGAGATGCATGGCAGGGAGCAAACTCCGAAGCTGGGGGACAAGCACTGCCATGGCACAGAGTATGGACACCCCTAGTCGTGCTACATGAAGGACAGTATGCATCTGCAGGGCCATGCACTGAGATGAGAAACACTTCTCTAACCATGTAAGAGGACGAGAAATAAATACTCCAAACAAGAATTTCAACCAACCCAGCAGGTCTAGCTTATTTTTCTCCTTATCCTCTCCATTGCAGGCTCCTACAGACATCTTCCACTCATCCTCCCTTCCTCCTTCATGCCACATGTGTGCTACTGGACACAGCGAGACTGTTCACATCAGGAGGACGCAGTGACACAAACAGGTCCCTGAGCACTAGCCAAGAAACAGGCAATGCCCTGCCCCTGCTACACACACCAAACCAGACAAACCCTCCTCTTCAGCTGCCGGGACTTAGACATTACAGGGTGACCTGCTCCCCTGCCCTGAGTGGGCAAGGGCAAGGGTAGGACAGGAGTGATGCCCAGGTCTGGGAGATGTGAGTGTCCTGCCCAGTGGAAGCCAAGCTGTGCATGCATTGCAAAGGTGGGAGTGGGATGGGATGTGTGCTCACGTGGTCAGAGTTAGCCTGGCTGGCACGGGCAGTGGAGGGCTCTGTTGCAGAGCAAGTACTTCTGGGCAAAGTAGACAGGGATGACTTTGCCTGTGAAGCCCAAACATCTGCCTGCACAAGATCTGCTGCTGTGCCTTGTCAGCATAGCTGCCAGCACAGCCTGTTGCTCTGCTCTCAAGCTTGCCCATAGCATTGGCTAACAGACACTGCTGGGAGTAGGATGTTTTCTGCCTTGTTTGATTGCCTGAAGCGTATAGATACACCTTTCCGTGCCAGGACAATTTCAGTACTTCCAATAGTGGGCTAGTAACAAATTTTGCCCATCTTAAACTGGGCTTTTGCCCATCTTGAAGTAATACTTGTAAAAGTCTGAGTGACCTTGTCATGGATCTGGGACTTCAGATATAATTGGAAGGCAAAGATGTAGGTAAGTGCTTTTGCCTGCCAGTGAAAATCCGTCCCAGAGCAGTCTGGGTGCAGCTCATGTGGCCTCTGCACGGACTTGGCAGACTTTTACTGACAAGATCCCCCTGAAATTCTGAAATTTATCAGCCTCTTTTCTGAAAATTGCTGCAGCTCCTAGAAAGGACAAGACCGCTCACCACACCATGACCACAGTAGAAATGGATCTGTACCCTTGGGCTGGCAGCTGCTAATGGCTCCATGGGAGAAATTGGGCACTACAGACAAAAATCTGGAACTGACAAAATTTTCTGACCATGCTTTTCTCTGTGACAAGATGCCTGGGACGAAGAAGGATTATCTGAGAAGTAATGAACCCGCACTGGGGTGGAGGAGCAAGCACACTATGAAATTAACACTAGTGATGACAGGAATGGGAAGGTGGAGGGGAGCTCTGGAGTTTAGACGTGCAGACCAGGCAAGGAGATAGAAAGGAAAGCGATGAGAATTCAGGTCGGGTATTGGATATAGTGCCTGGGGAAGCCTTTCTTGGAGAAACCACCTCATGGTTGCCCAGAGAAAAACCAAGACAGACAAGAAAGTGGTGGGTCCCAGAAGTGGTTGCAGCTGATGATAGGGACTGCCAGACTGTGGAGGACGTGGGAAGGGGTGGAAGGAAGATCGGAAGGGCTACAGAGTAACCTAGCATTGCGACAGGAACTGTGGAGGATGCATGCATGCAGCTGATAAGGGACTCAGGAGATGTACTAAAAGGACTGAGACCAACAAACTATACACAGAGGCACTTTAAATGAAGAGCTTAAATTGAGAGTTGGGTCTCAGCAGATAAAAGGTTTAAGAAAAGGAGAGGGATTTGTCTTTGCAGAAAGGCAAACAAGAAGGGAACGGGCACTAATTTAGGTCTTGAGGGACAGAGAGCATTGAACTGGGGTGGGGGGGCATCGAGGAGGATAAAAAGACTGGGACAGACTGGAGGAGATGCTCCAACAAGAAGTGAATCTAGGGAAACAAGCATGCGTCAACCACAACAGACTTGGCTGCCCAGCCATGAAAGAGCCATAAGTCTTATCTTGTCCTCTGCTGTCAGCAAATACTCAGGAAGGCCTTCAAGCAAAACACATTTCAACCCCATTCTTACAGACCAGGGTGTAAGACCTTGTCGTAACAAGACCAGGGCACCCCATCAAACAGTCATCCTGGGCACCCTCTGCTCTGATGGAAGGGGAAGGGGTGTAATGATTCATGAGGACTGAGTAAGCACTGGGGTTTGATCAGTTGGGTGGGTTTTTTAACCACAGACAACTGCTCCAGATGCCTGCATTAAAGTAAGTTTGTTAAGGCTTTGAAGTCCAGGTCTCCATTAAGAAGAGTCAGCCTGAAGTTCACCCACACAGGTGTAAAATAAAACTCCTTTGAGTTTACACATGAAGATATAGCCCCTACTACCTTCCCCTTCTTTAGAGTGCTCGATGGGCAGTGGTCAACTGCTGAACAGCTCTTGCATCTTCTGTTTTCCTCTTGCTGCTTCTCGCTGGTTTTCAAACACTTCAACCCTAATCCAAAGGGTCACCATCACCTTGGCTTTCCAGCCTTCAGCTGGAGCAGTTAATTCAGGTCCCTTCAATCCCTGGGATAGGAGTGTGGAAGAAAGGTATTACCTTTTATTCCTCAGAGTAGGCACAGAATAAAATCTTACAGGTCCCTTATTTTGTGCACCCCAGGTCTGGTGTATCAGAGCGTCCAGTGCTGTACATTCAAGCTCATATATAGGTCCGTCATTGTATGCTGACAGTGAGACTGTTAAGATAAAGAGCTGTCAATTCAGCTTTCTAGGAGGGAGATAATCATGTAAATCCCTGGTGAGCAAGTTTAACACTTGGAGAAGACAGTACCTGCCTATAGCAGGTAAGTTCCCTGGCATATGCATCACTGGCTGAGATAACTAAGATGTACAGGTACTCCTGGAAAAGAAAGCAGATCTGTCTATTTCATGTGTGCACTCAGCTATGAAGTGTGGGGACGCTCAGCTGTCCCTGATCTTCTCTCACCATTGTCATGGAGACATCCTCTAAGTGGGCAAGACATACACACAAGTAAGTAATGAAGTCCAATCAGATGACATTACAGGAAATGAGGACCATGACTTACAGCCTTGGGGGACCAATATCAGTCTTGATGGTGTTAAACCTTCCTGGTGATGCTAATTTCAATAGAAACAACACTGGAATGCGAAGGATACTGGAGGAGAGACGCAGTACACAATGAGACTTACGGATGATAGTGGGATGGCTGAGGGCTCTGAGGGGAACAGTAGGAACTTCAGTGACCTGCTTCCTGGTGCACAGGTGCTGCAGCATCAGGCAGACTGAGATCTTTTCCAAAGCTCCTAAATGACTTGGGCCCAGAAGTGGAAGGTAAATGTAGGAACTGGACCTGTCAAAGTGCTTAGACTTCTCACCCAAAGAACTTCAACCACTTTACAGAGGGTGTTCATGTCAACTTACTCTGCATCTGAGATAGGGCTACGTCCTTAGAGAAACAGATTTGAATGCTGTGAAACGTGCTGGATATGCAGTGACAACATAAGCCACTAAGGTGGACATCCAGTGCACAATCCAGTTATCCAAAACTTGGTGTATCTGAGGTGCTCTGAGGTACCTAGACAACTGGCAGATCTGATATAGGACCTTCAGGAGAGCCTTGTTCCTTCAAAGCATCAGCCAGGGGTCAAGAAGCATATCCAGGTCATCTCCAAGGGCCCTGAATATCTAAATTCATGCAACACAATTTCCAGATGCAAGACATTGGTGTGAGTTGGTAAATCCCATCCAATGTCTAGACAAATCTTTTGCCCAGATACTTTGATCTATATCTGGTTCATCAGCTGGCTGTTAAGCACTTTTGCAAGAATTTGTCTCTTAAGTCATTTGGACGGTTTGGGAAATGTTATCTCTGGACAACTAAAAAGTATGTCTAAGATATCAAGCCAGATCCAGCCAAGGTCTAGACCCACCACACTCTTTTGGCTCTCTTGGTTGTCTACCTCACCTGTTGCACTGGGGTCTTTGTGATTTTCAAAGTATCAAACAGCAGCAAAAGTAGGAAGAGCTGAGCCAACGCCCAGGCACAACCTGGCAGGAACGGAGGTCTCGCTTAACCCCATGGTTCTCTGTCCTGAACACTGAGGGGCAGGGCTTTTCCCTCCACATTTTAGCCCTAACTTTGTCTTTGGTATTTTCAAAATGGGGCTGCAGCAGATTTAGAGATGCACCAACGCATTGCAAACCATTCTGACAGGAGTTTAAATTGCCTGATCCTGGTATTCCTTTCTGCCTCAGTTTCTCACTCTGCACAATAAAACCTTATCTGCCTCATGGACTATGCAATGATGACTAATTAATGATAATTAAGTGCTTTCAGATCATCCAACTCAAAGAGCTATATGATTGCAAAATATTAATTACTGTTTACTTATTATCAACAAGCCAATAGCAAAACCAGCTGTTTATCTGCCTCAACCATGACTCAGAAGGGGTATGATGGCTGATAAAGATAGAGGTGTAAAGTCCAGTTAGTCCTGTACAGTGACACACATGTATGTGCATGAGTGTATGTGTGTGTGTGTGTGCGCTGGCACGTGCAAAGGCAGCTGACACAGCAGGGCCAAGGCCAAATTAAGCCATATTCATATCTAAGCCGTGCAAAATGAAAGTCCATGGTGATGAGGAAAATCTCATTTTGCCAAAGATCTAGTTGGGAAATCAGATGTCTAGCAATGATTCACATTTGAAAATCATATTCATGAGAGAGACCATGCCCCACAGAGAATTACAATAGTCAAGGCTCTCATAGATTACTGCAAATGACCAAAAAGTTGTTGTAAGCATAGACTATCCTCACCATGCGTTTGAAAATCTTATTGTTGAAAATAACACACAGTATGTGCAGAACAGGAGAGGAAGAAGTGGAGAGGACAATATCCATTTGAACTTGGCAAACAATTGAACAAGAAAATGAGCTTAATGTTTTGTCATATTTTGTCAAATTCTTGCAAGATAATCGAAATAATTTTTACATTGGACCACCTGATGTCAGAGAACTGGAGCAGGGTGGGTATTCCACAAACAAGGACCACATATGTGATGTCCTCTGATTAATACATGTTTAGGGCTGACCACCTTGATGGTGAAAAAAAGGAAAAAAGCTGGAAATTAATTAATTTTACTTGAAAAGACACAATTCTGGACAAACTCAGGATTTAGGAATGACCCTGAAGAGGGAAGAAAGGTATTGAACTGGGTGCAGCTAGTTGAGACTCCAAGGGAGTTTGGAGGGCTTACTTTGGTGGATCAAGAACAGTTGTGTTTCGCAAGGAGCACCGTGGAAGGGAGGAGGAGAAAACACGGAGGAATGCAGGAGTTTTGGGTTAAGGATGTACTGCGTCCCAGACATTTATGGCAGAACGCAGAACCTGGATTTGGGAAATCCATGCTATAGTTAATGAAGACCTTTACATTACAAAGCTTTTCAGACATTTACAGGTATCTAAAAATTACCATCTGACCTCAGAGACTTACTGAATTCTTTAGGCATTCTAGCATCCTGAAACACCTCCAACTGCAGCCACTCATTTAGACTGACTTGTAAAATTATCTTTCCTGTGAGGGCTTGAAAGAGTGACCTGGAAGCCTGTGGCTATGTCTCCTGCTTGGCAGCTTGCAGAGCACTCTGTGCCTCTGAGCTATGGTGACTTCCTCCACAGGCCAGTTCAGAGCGAGGTATACATACTGCTGGCATCCTGAGCAGGTCTCCTACTCACACATCCAGAGAAGCTGGATAAAATTCCCTAAATAAGTCTTCAGGAGAACAAGGGTTGTTCTGACCTATAAAAGCAGGATCCACAAATCCAAGCCCATTCACTTTCAAGAGTCTTTAGTTAGTATAAATTACTCTAACCTACTAGTCCAAGGGAGTTAACACAAGTTGGTGATACTCCATAAGGTGAAAGATGGTGTAGCTGATGCGTCTTGGAACCAGAAGCAGAGGTAGAATGTGCACAAGTCAATGAAATCAGTCAACAGCTCTCTTCACACTGAGAAGTGTCAGCAGGTCCCAGGTTGGTTTAAGGCCAGATGTCCCACGGGACCCTCAAGCTGTTTCTTCTCTTTCATCCAGAGTCCAAAAACAGTCTCTCCCAATCTAAAAACTGTAGTGATACGATGTTCTCCATATAGAACAGAACAAAGCCAGAGGAATCTCTGGAGCCCATGTATTGCAATCTGGAAATGCAGCTCTCAGTGTAACACTCGCCCTGAGCAGTCCTGTATTTCATGCATCGTTAAAGATGGTAGAGACCCAATTTCAAAGCAACCATCAAACACTATTTATTTTTTTTCTTCTGCTTTGTGACTTCTGCCTAACTCTCCAGGAGAGGTGTACAGCAAACAAGCAGCTCCCATCAGAAATACACTGCTGCTTTCCGAGACACAATGGCATAATAATGTCTCCTCTCTGATCCTAGTGTCAGGATCTAGCTTCTGATTCTATCACCACTTTGGACAAAGAGGTCTAGCCTAAGGAAATACACTTAAGTTTCAGGGTGTCTCTGAGATATGATCAGTCTGGAAGGCTCCAGTCTGGTGGGGAAGTTTCCTTCTCACAGTGCAGACAAAAGTTCAGAGGAATCAGAGTATTTGCCCAAAGGTATTCAGAGAGTCAAATGCATTTTGGCTGTCATCTGAGTCACCACAATAATACCTTTTGAGTCTATTGTGCCCGTTCACCTCTTCATAAACTGCTTCCCATATATTCCTGGCTATGATTGAGTCAGTTTGTGCAACCTGAACAACACACAAGCTCAGCAACATGTTTTTCTGGTGGCTGTAGTGCTCTCAGGAACAGTTTGCTCTTGGTTGCAATGTTGCTTTTAGGAGCGATATTCTTCCTTAGTACTTTCCACCATCTCCTTGAGATTTTGCTGAGCCTTTCATACTGCCAGGATCCCATTGTGCATTTGGGATGATCTCAACCATTCAGAGAGAATGATCTATTTAAATATGGACTCTTTTTTCAGGGATATTATTTTACACAGGTACAGCCCTTCTTGTCCCCATCCCTCGAGCTCCTGGACCTACATGTTTCCAAAATATCTCAACTAACCAACTTTTAAAGCCTTGCCAATTATATCTGGACCCAGATCTCCAACAGTGACTCACATTTATTGGGTTGCTTTCTTACAAAAACCAGCTGCCTACCTTCGCATTGAATGCTTCCACCAGGTTTAACTGAAAATCTATGTCTTAACAAGCAGAATTTATTCTTACAGCCTTTGTAAGAATCTGTTTTGTTGCCATGAATAAATCTGGGTCATGTCCATATTATAACACTAGCTCAATCAGAAAGCCTAAGGAAAGAGATTTAATAGCTTCAATATAAATACAACTGTGCTAAATAAAAATAAATAGATTAAAAGGTAGGTGTTGTGCCCTACTCTAGGCCTGGAGTCTGATTCTCTTCTGTCTCTTCTGCCTGGAGGTTCTGAGAAGAGACATATCAGTGGCCATCAACACCACCGACTCCAGGGTGTGGAACTTGAGATTATGGAGAAGATCATTAAAGACAGAACTTGCCTGATCACCCAATGAATGCAAAGTCAAAAAGTAAATTGTAGACATCCAATCTGTCTCTTGGTATCAAACAAGAAGAAAAAATAAACAAATGATGAGTCACAGCATCTTCCTGTTTGTGCCTCTTTAGCTAAGAGGAGATAGATTTCCATCTGAACAGCTCCTCCCCATCTGCATCTATTGTCCTGTTTGTCCTGGCTCCGCGCCCACTTCTTTCACACTCGGCAGCATTGTATCCCCTTCCCTGTCTCTGTGTTTGCTGAATGGCTGGCCTTCACTGCAAGAAGAGAAGCTCCCTGATCACCATTGTAAGGACAACCCACCAGAAGCAGGGTCACACAAGTGCTACAGATCCAGTCCTAATAGTGGGCCTTGTTTTAGTGTTCCCCAACACAAGTCTGCTTATCACAGTAGACCACACCTATCTGCATTTTATCAAATGGCAACTGCAAATTGTCCTAGACCCTTGGATGATTTGGGATCATGGAAACATATGAACTGCTCCCAACATGGACCTCTGGTCTAGCTAGGTTTCTTACCGCAGTGAAAGTTGTCAGGTCGATGCATGACGAGATGAGGAAAGATGAAAGGAAATCCAAGTGGCTTTGTGATGGTGAGGTCACTTAATTCTCACCTTCCATGATCTATCGGATTCTATGACTTCCTCCTCTAAGAGATTCCTGCTGGCTCTGAGCAATGACTTTACAATGGAAGATGCTTCGTGTCAAAAAGGGCAGGACTGACAGCTGCCCTAAGAGTGCCAGGTAGAAACTCCCTTGTGTTCTGCAAGATGGACAAGGCCACAGCAGAAAAGACAAGGTGGACTTTATTTTTCTACATACACACCTCAGTCCTCCACTAGCCTTCCCACTGCATTTGTAGTAATGGAACTTGTGTGGCAGTAGCAGAGAAAGGACAGTGGTCTTGAAAGAGGGGATTTCAAACATGGGTGAGTGGGTTTCAAAAGAGGAGCAGTCAGTAAACCTGGCAAATTGACCTTAGGGGAAAAAAATCTAAATCAATAACAGAAGTGCAAGAGAGCCTATGTGCTACCGAAAGATGTTATGGATGTGTTTACTCAACATAGAAGATAAATTAGTGCATCGGAAGTCATTACTGCCAATAAACTAATGTGATAATTGACTATATGCAAAAGATCAGTCCATTACAAATGTGATAAAAAGGGTTTGCTTAATGCAGCTGTGGAGGTATTTAAACTAACTCATTTAATTTCACAATTAGGATGGGCTCAAGGAGAAGGAGAGAGTCAGTCACTATGTTTCATCTGACAGGTAATAATTTCTTACGATGTATTGATTTAATTCTCTTGCAATCATTCGAACATGCCCTTAATTAAGCATACAAAGGCAATCTGTCCTGATGAGCAGGGGAGAGAGGAAGTACAGTGAGAAATGACAGTGATGGCATCAGGCCCCGAGAATCAGAAAGGAATTGTACAACGAATGGAAATTCTCTCCTGTGAGTAATGATGACCAGGAAGGAAAAGCCCAGATGGGTAAGGATAAACCCAGGTAGGATGAAATACCTGACATGGACTAGAAGCTACAGAGATAGAGAGCAACCTTATAGAAACAGTTGTTGAATTACAGTGGAAGTAAGTAGAAGATAAAGAAATGCAGAGTTGCTGCTTACAGGGAAAGAGAACAAGTAGCAAGCGACTGAGTGAAAGGCAGTGTGTTGTGTGCTATGCTTCAAATGCAGGAAAAGTTTAACTGGAACAAACTACCAACAACAGAAAGTGTTAATAAGGAGTGTGAGAAGAGTCCAGAATAAGAACAACAAAGGTTGAAGCCCAGTGGGCAGCTTCTAATAAACCAGGGGTACTTAAGGAAGCAGCTGGAGACTCTTCAGACCCATTAGTAATTATCTCTGAGATCTCTTGGCATTCCCACGGGACTTGTGCAGAGTAAATATAATATCTATCTTTAAGAAGCAGGCCCAGGAGGACATGGGAACCCCAGCTTGGTCAAGGTACCTTCTGTACCGGGAAAGATCCCTGCCTGCCCTATTAACTGATCCGTTTGTAAGTGATGGGAACATAATGAGGTGATACATGCAGCTAAGAGGGTTTTGTTGAGGACAAATCACATCAAGTCAGACCTGTTTCCTGGTAGATTACTTTGTACTCTGGGAGGAATCAGAAGATGAGATACCACTCTTCGCACTGTCCTGCGTGAAATCCTGATACAAAATCAACAGAGAGAGGCTGCAGTTCTGGTTAGAAAGGTCTGTGCTCGGAACCTGTTGTGCAAAGCATGCTCTCGAATCTGGAAACATCTCAAGAGGATGGTCAGAGAGGCCTACGTTGGGCATCCTTTCAGTCTGCATTTTCACTGATTCCCAGGCACAAAAAGAGGAGGCTTAGAAGTGAGTTTGGGAGGGCTTTGGAGAACAGGCTCAGGTAGAGTATAAATGACTTTAATCAACAAAAGGCTGTAGTGCCCAGGGTTAAAAAAAAAAAGAGTAGCCATTGTGTGGACGGTAAGGACAGGAAAGCCAGAACTGGGTCAAGGGAAGTAACTATTTTGCTTTTTCCAGCAAAAAGAGTCCGGCATCCAGCTGCAGGTACTGTACCTCTGAAACAGCACAGACAAGCCAGAAGGAGTCAGGACAAATCAGCATGAAGTGTTGGAGGTTTCAAATGGAGATTTTTGGCTGAGCTGTAACCTGCCCAGAGCACAGCTCCCAGCAGCCCAAAGTCCAGCATGAAGACCAAAAGGGTGGCACATGGCAGGGACATGCATAGAGGGCTGGGGCATCCAACAGCCAAGGAGAACAAGAGTCCTGCAGGCATCACCAAGTAGCTGGTGCTGGTATTTGTGGTCTTCCAGCTCCAGCATGTGTTGGTATCACTGGCTCCTTTTCACAAGCCATCCCCAATGTTTCATGACAGAGTAGCTGCTTTCACTGGGGGCTTTGCAAGCTGCTGCTGAGTTTGGGGGAAAACAGCACTGCGTATGCAAGAGCTTTGTATGGGAGAGACATTACTTTTGCCAACATAGCTCTGGACCTCATGGTTTCCACCAATTTTTATAGCATAGACTTTTGTCCTAGTGCTTGGCCAGAATAAACCAAAAGGTATAAGGCCCTGGCTGGGAACTAGATTGATAAACATATTCAGCAGAGGGATCTAGCAGGGCATGACAGAAAGTCTGTAAGAGCAAGGTAAGCAGGATAAAGGGAAGAGGCAAGGGGTCACTGTCACCCTATTAGTCCAGTTCCTTTACTATGCCCAGCCAACACAATGCAGGTGATTCAGAGAAAGGGGAATGGAAACAGTACCCCTCTGCTTGAGCTCCCCACCCGGTCCCGTTCCCCTTGCTACCCCCAGTTCTGCTGCCAAATCCAGATGGGCTGACACACCAGGCACTCAAGGGCCAGCCTGCGTCCATTAATCCATTCCCTCTCCAGCACAGTGCCTCCTCACCTCGTCCTCAGTCATCCTGTGCCAAAGGGACCTCACTAACTATGATGCAAGAGCATTATTCATCAGCAGATGGAGAAAGAGAAGTCAGATTTTACTTTCACAGCAATTTTTTTTTTCCTAATGCCATTCACTTCCCCTGGGGTTGCCTGTTCATTTGGCATTGAGGAAGATAACCAGGACCACCAAGCAACATTCCCAACTTCATGGGGTTGAAGGACATTTTCCCATTCCAGGTATGCTCACCAGCAGATCAGGCTGCTGCAGCAATAATCCAAAGGAGATCAGGAAGGAGACACACTCAAAAGGTGGGCATGCACCCAAGGAATATGTTCATACTGATATATAGGGCCAAGCCTAGTGTCACCTGCAGTCAACCTAAGCCACATTAGCCATCTCGCCTTCTCCATTTGTTTTAACCAGCCTGCACGCAAGCTGCTCCCCATGCCACTCACTGGTGACGCAGAGTCATTTGGGGATGGGTCCTTCTTTCAGAAAAAACATCCACACAGGCCATTCAGCACAAAGCTACATGGTTTGCTGTGCCCCTGCTTGTGAGATGGAAACATTCAATCCAAATCACTCCCCAGTCTTTTCCCAGTTTGCAGGCAGAGAATGTGGGCCATCTTCCACAATTATCTCCAGAGCTCCTAACTTCTGTGTTTGTTCTTTTCTTCCTCATGTTGTCTAAAAGTAGACGATTTTGGTTATTAACTTGGAAAAGAAAATTAATCCCTACCCACCCGTGACGCTGGAATTTATCTCAAGTAACAAGCTAATCAGGCCCGCCTTCAACTTTTTTCCAGCTCTCCAGGCTCAGTCCAACACCTTTCTCGTAGTTCCGTGCAGGGGCATGACTTGCCCTAGCTCAGAGGTGTGTGCAAAGTGGGGCGCTGCCAGGGACAGGGAGTAAAAACCCAGTGTTTCTTATTGGTGGTGTATTTTGGAAACCACAAGGAACCAAAGCTGGTTTCTACCAGAGTGGACAAGGAAACCCAAACGATCACATGCAGTTTTAGATGTAGTTTATGAAGTTTTCAGTTAATTGCCACCTCACAGCTGAGATGTGGTCCTGGTGCATGTAGTAATTTAGTTGCAAAACAGTTGATCAAGACAATCGCCTACCAGAAGATAGCTTTTACATTAAGTTTATAAATATGTCTTATATAGTCGGTTATAAAACCAGAGACTCTTTGGTCCAAAAGGCAAGGAAACAATTGATGTGTTCATTTGGGACGGCAACTCCTACGCACACAAGACATCAGATTTAGTGTAGACACAACATCTGCATGAGGAAATCAAGCTTTGTAACATATTTATGTTTTTCAATGAGCTGTTGTGCAACAAATATTATATGGCTTGTTGGCTGGGAGCAAAGATGTAGGAGGGTGTTACTAGAGCTGGCAGAGCCATCAGCTATGCCAGAAAGACGCAAGCTTACATCCTGCTTGAGAAAGTTGCTAGTTTGAAAAAGGCACCAGTAAGTATGGGCAAAAGGCACTTCAGACTTTTTATGAAAAGTATGTTCTCCCAGAGGCACTTTCTGTTCTCTGAATATCTCAACCTAATACATGGCTGGAAAATCTTCTACAGGAGTTAGCTACCTTTCTGATTCAAGATTCTAACTAGCCTTGGTTATTCCTGAACTGATTGTGATGGCAAAATTCTCTGAAGAAGATTAGTGTGAATTTTTTTTTACCTTATATAAAATTTTGCGTACTTCACTGATTTTTTGAGGTAAATCTGAGAGGGTTTATGTTGCATATGCCAAACTCCCCCAAAACACTCCAAGTGTAAACATGATCACCACCAGAACACAGAGTATTTATAAGACTCAGGAAATTATTTGGCTGGCAGCACACAGACATCTTCCTTAGAAAATTCAGATGGTGGGATTTTTAAAAAGAAATTAAATATCAAGAATTTCTTCTAGAAATAATATGATTAAAAATTCAGCTTGCATGTTAGAGAGCTTTTATACAAGTATTAAAGTTTATCTGGTTTATCTGGAACAAAATCTCCACTCCTGTAACACCCTAAGAAGTCAAGAATGACATTTCACCACATTGAAATCAATTCAGATATTTTCTCTACTCAAGGAAAAAAGAGAAACAAAAGTCGTTTTTGTGAGAATGAAAGAGGCCACAAACCCATGGGCTGAAAATTTCGGCTAGCTTACCCTACCAGGATACTGACTCACTGCAGGGACATGGAGGCAACACAACAGCTTGCTTTAAATCCAGACAAGTATAAAGAAATTGCATTTTCTTTGGAAAAAGATGATCATTAAAAAACCTCTGAACTGAACATGTAAATTTGTCCTCTAACCTCATCCCTCAGCACCCATCACACCCTCTCTGCAAACAACCTTAACAAGAGGAACAAGAGAAATAATAATAATATCATATAACACAATCGTCAGACTCAGCAATGTTTCAAGAAAATGACATCTCAGAGACTTCTGCATTCTAGGTGGGGCAAAGCATTTAAACCACTGCCCACAAACCAGACTGACACCTTTACAAATGTTAATGATTTTTAAAACATACTGGTTAATTCAGTATATCCCTGTTAATCTCCTGATTGGAACATGTTTTCCTGGAGATGAAACATAAACACAATTTCAATGGGAAAGAAAGCCAGTAGGATTTGGCTGTGCTTTGGCTAGTTACAGAGATTTGCTGTCTCAAGACAAGTCTTCAGATGACTTATTCTGAATAATAGGCTTAGAGGATTTCTTTGATTTTATAGGATTTATTAATAGCACTTGTGCTTGTCCATTCAGCCTGAGTTTATCCTTGACATGCCCATAAGGATTCTCCAACAAGGAAACAGTACTGCTGTTTGTGAAGCCTCTTGGCTACTGATGATGCTTGCAGCAGCTCTTCTACTAATTTGGGCAAAAGGGTGAGCCTGCTTAGATCTGTAGTTCCTGCAAGGGTTTTCCGCAAAGGGATTGCACTCAGCATGAAAAACTGTTTTCTTTCTGGTTACTTTAACAATAAATCACTCTCCAACTAACTTTGCCTTTGATTATCTTGCCCCATAAGAGCTGGGCTAAGATATCTGGGAAACCCTCTGGAGTGGAAACTGCTCTCCAATGAACCAGAATTAAAAGACAGTCTGTTAACAAAAATCAGGCAGTATGCCTATGTTGTCCTGAGTTGTGTCCACATTGAGGTGAGCTGCATTTACATCAGTGCTGTGAAAATAATATCGGGCAATAAGCTATTGCATGCCAGAGTCACAATGACTGCCCCACTTCTAAACTAAGCCTCAGCTACCAAAGCCATTCAGATATGTCAGCCAAGGGTCTGAGAGACAAGAATCTTTTAAAACTGCAAATAACCTGCAGTGAATGTAACTGCATTAGAAGAAAACAGAAAAGAAAAAACAAATAAATTTCCCTACTTTTGCACTGCAGTTACAGACGTCCTGAATCTGACTGTGTAGAATGCAGGTGCCTTGCCTCGCCTGGCTCATCCTCATTAAATTAAATATTAGGGATATTTAGATTAGATATTAAAAATAAATTCTTTACTGTGAGGGTGATAAGGCACTGGAACAGGCTGCCCAGAGAAGCCATGGATACCCTGTCCCCTGAGGTGTTCAAGACCAGGTTGGATGAGGCTATGAGCAACCTGATCCGATGGAAGGTGTCACTGCCCATGGCAGGGGTGTTGGAACCGGATGACCTTTAAGGTTCCTTCTGACCCAAACCGTTCTATGATTCTATTAAATACTCTGTCCTCAAACCACCTTCCAAGTCCATCAGCTCTTCTGCTCTTTCTCCTACCTCTTAATGAGGTCCTCTGCGAGAAGCACTGACTCTTTAAAAAAGCTACGCATACAACAAGGCTTTAACTGGGTTTCAAACATCTCTCCTCACTAGCAAAGAGAAGTGTTGCAGTGAATAACCAGCTTTTGCTTTCTCCAAGCCATAGAAAGTGTTTTTAGAGGAATGTGATTCTTGTCAAACAGCAGCGTCACAGCCAAGGTTGCTGCCTGTCATTCCGGGAATTACCTTTTGTCTCATTGCTAACACATAAAACTCAAGACAATGTCAATCAGGGGAGAGGTGACATTCAGAAAGATTTGTTTGTCAGCACTGTGAAAAGTTAGGATCAAAGGAGATGCTGTAAAAAAAAGACTATCTGAGGCCTCTGTATTTACCTCCCAAAAACAACATGCCAGTCTTGTGATGCGGAATCATAGAACAACAGATTTGGGGAGGCCTGCCCAGTAATTCATTGATACTTGGGGCTGAATTGGTGGATTAGTATTGCTCAATATATTTTTACTAATCCAGAAAAGGAAGTGAGCAGTTAGGTGACAACTGGTTCATTGCTCACTCCCTTTTCAACTGTGTTTATGAATATATTAAATAGCAGCGACCATAAATTAGCACTAGTTAGTTACACAATCATATAAAATTGGGATGTAAAGTGACCTTGAGAGAGCCAAGAAAGGGTCAGCCCTAACCTTGTGATTACAGAGAGATGTTTATCTAGCCTGTTCTTTGAGATTCCCTGCCAGGAATCTCATGCCTGCCCAGATGACACATTCCAGCACCTAGGAATCCTACTATCCCTAAGATTTTACTCCCCTCATCTGCATTGCTACAATGCACTCTCGTAAGTCTCTGTCCCTCCAGCTGAGAGAACAGCTTCTTCCTTCAGATGTATTTAATGCATTTGAAAATTTGCTCTTGGTCCCTTTCAGTCTTCTTTGTGCAACGTCAGTGGTTGTCTGTCTCTCACATCAGTCTTGGACTCTAAAGTTCTCCTGCAAGCGCAGAACTTTTTAGAGGTATTGCCTCTGCAGATAGCTCTAAAGCATATAGAAACTTGCTTTCCTTACTCATCTTTTCCACAGTTTTAAAAAATAGACCAGAAGACAACATAGAGTTTGAAAAATGAGTGCTCTAGACTAAACAACCACAGTCTCATCAGTCTTTCTCCATGTTTCCTCACCCTCCAATCACTTCTGTTGCACTCCTCTGGACTGTCTCTGAGTGGTACAACTGGTACTTATCTCCTCTAAGGTCAGTGCCCAGACCTGATCATATTACTGCCATATAGGCACAGTCTACACCAACAGATTGTGGGAACCGTTTCATGTGTCCTACAAACAATGCTGCTGTTTAAACATTCCAGGGATTTTTAACTTTTGCTTTCTTCTTTGCAACACCATGACACTGTGGACTCAATGGTCACCAGATAATTACTATAACCACCCGCAAAGCCTTTTCTATACAGTGCCAGTCTACCCAGCTGTTTGTCTGCCTCTCCCCTGTTTGCACGGAGGACTGCATCCACATCGAAACCTGTGCCACCCTCCTGGAATTGCATGGTCAGAACTAATGAAACTGGTGAGCGAAGAGGGGACTGGGCAGGGTGACCATACAGTGATCTTCAGTGCTGGCAGATGGAATTCCATAATGCCAACTGCAAGGAAAAACTCATTTGAATTTCTCAAAACATTAGTTCCACCTCTCCGCGGGGACACCTGACCAGCACAGTAGACAACTCAAACTCTATTCCATCTGTCATGAGTCGCATTATTTTTCAATTAAATCTCTGTTTCTGAGTGGGAAATTCTTCCAGCACCTCCAGATTCCTTGCTAGCACTTTGGAAGACACAGGTCAAATAGCACACGTCTCATAACAACCTAAGCAAACAAGAATGTGATTGCAATGCGGGCACCACACAGCTCTGTTTATCTCTGACGAACAAGGAAGTTCAGGTAGGGCTTCCCAGAAGCAAAAGTGAAAAGGGGTCTTTCCTAATGTTTGAGCCACTATCCAGCACAACCTGCCGCACTGCAAGTTCATCTTGATTCAATACCCGTTTTCACTTCACATGTCTTGTGTTGAGGTTAGTGACTCTGCAAGGTCCCAGCAAGGTGGAGCTTCAACAGCTACCTGGGGGCTTTATACCTCGCCTGTTTGGCAGCTAAGATGGATAAACCACATGATAACATCTCTCAAGAACAGCAACTAGGAAACCCATCAGAGTCATCTTGGCTCCACCTACAAACTTCAGTGAAAACTGAAATTCAGTGCAAAATAGCAGCAAGAAACAGAAGAACGGATAAAGGGGAAGTTCAGGGACATTTCCAGCTTTATCAGAAGAATTAAGTCTGGAGACTTTAGACTGAATACCTTTATCCTGAAATGCCCTATGGATCAGAGTTGTGTGGGATGTTTCATGCAGGGTACAGACCCCCTGTACTGACCATGCTGACCAGCGAGACCAGGGCACTCCACCTCCTGCAAAGGTGGCGAGGAAGAACTGAGTAGATCCATGAAGGGTCTGGTAATGCCCATCTCATGAACTTTGCCTCTTTTATTTCACATTGAAGAATATTTGGATTGACATCAAGCTTCAAAGTTAATTTAGATCATAGAGGAAGACAGAGCAAATATCCTTCAAATTATCTGTACGTCTTCTTTGGTTTGTATCAGGATCTCCTGATCACTACAATCTGCTTTACTAATTTGACCGGAAATGGCTGAGGAACAAGTGCTTTAGCACCCAAAGCCCTACAGCTTTCTCAGCTGTAGTTGCGGGGCATTGTTTCCACGCCTGATAATGCCATCATCCTCCTAGCTCACATATGGTCAGATATCAGGTTCTCTTGCAATTGTGAAATACTTCAAATTTAAAGGAATTCAAAAGAATAAAAAATCACTGCTTATCCCAGATGCACAGCTTCTGTGGGATGAGAGAGTATTGCGAGGGCATTGGTGCTCAGTGAGGTGGACAGGGCAGTCCCACCTCACCAGGCAATGCAAACCATGTCAGGTCACAGAATCATAGAATCACGAGGTTGGAAAGGACCCACTGGATCATTGAGTCCATCCATGGCCACACTTGCAGCATAAGTCCATCAGTCTCAGTAGGAAGGGTTCGATCTCTTTGACAGTAGGAGAGGAAGGCTGGAGAGCGCTAACGGGAGTACCAAGGAGGCTCTGGGATGCCGAAGCAACCCATTTGATCACCCCTTGGGACAATTCATGCGCTGGTCACACAAGGGCTCAGCAGTGCTGCTGAGCCAGATCCTGCTTCATGAGAGGGCCCCTTAGCTATTTTAGTTCCACCTGGCATCTGCAGTGGCTCTTTCCAGCCCATTAGCTGTTCTGTTGCAGCCTGGGTGTGGATGCTTCCATTCCTGGGGCATGGATGAGGCCCCGTCGATGGATTAACCACCTCAATGGGCAGCGTGAACAGCAGGCATGATTTGTATGCTCAGGCTGCAGCTGCCAGGAGGAACTGGATTTTAATCTCATGCCTCAGGGGTCCCCCAAGATGCCTCCCAAGCTCACAGCCTGAATCACACCCTCACCTCCCATTCCTGACCCATTTTCCAGCACAACCCAGCCCCATTGGCAAGGAAATGGTGAGTGCTAACTCCAAGGACATCACTGAAGCATCAGTAGGGAAGCCCATGACTGAGACTGCCACTACA
Source organism: Cuculus canorus (assembly GCF_017976375.1). Taxonomy (NCBI): domain Eukaryota; kingdom Metazoa; phylum Chordata; class Aves; order Cuculiformes; family Cuculidae; genus Cuculus; species Cuculus canorus. Next base: position 69,512,272 of record NC_071441.1, on the reverse strand, counting down.
ACTGGTGGAAAGTGAAAGAAGCTGAGATCCCTTTAGACTTGGCCCTCAGGAGGACAAATATCAGCCCTCTCTGCTTTCTTTTTAAGGAGAAAGGAGAGATCTTTTCGGAAAGGGACATGAACCAAGAGCCATCGAACCTGCAGCTGCATGGATTTGCTTTCTTAGCCGTCTTACAGTACACCCTCCTAGGCAGTTGGCAGCACAGAAACAGCAAACCCATCTGTGCCCCTCCACTTAGTCTTCTCCAATACAACAGGAATCAGGTCTGGTCCTTGATTTGGCAAATGCCCTGCAAATAAATTACACAAGTTTCTTCTGGTTACATAAAGTGCATTGCACAACACATTATATAAAACGCAGGTCACAGCCCAATCAACCAGCACTCAGCTCCCTTACATCAGGAAAAATTAATCCGAGGAGCAGCAAGGAAGAGAAGGAAAGAAAGAGGAGGATACGCTCCTTCTCTTAAGGAGTCACGGAGAAATTACAACAAGCATGATGGAGCACATGAGTGTGCATACACAGCAGGAAGACAGCTTTCCTCCTCAGGTGATGTGAATGAGAGAGGATAACTCAGGAGACCTTTCCTTACAGACGGAGTCCCTTGTGAGCCAGGTCGAACAAACCCCCAGGAGTGTAGGTAGCACAGACAGATCAGTGTACTGAGACCTGACTGTGGCACCAAGGAAAATGCATGCACTTGGAACCTCCCTGAGTTTGGCAGTCACTGTGACAGCTGGGTTTGGGTTGAGGCGCAAAGGCGAGGGAGTTGCTCCTAGGTACTCCTTCCACCCATCCTCCTTTTCTTCCAAAAATGGTGTTATCTAGGGATTATTCAGTACACGTAGAGTTTTCTGTGCCAAGGTTAGTTTGCTGAATCACCAGATGGAAACAAAACCCATGCCACTGCAGAGATAATGGATGTAATGCAAGAGCAAGAAAGCTCTTGCACAAGCCTCCGGGTTCCCAGCGATGACTAGCCCCACACCTGGCAGAAAGCTGCAGGGTTTTATACTCCATGTAAAATTCCCAGAGCAGACATGAGATGCCAATTCTTGGGACACTTGGGCTGGCTTTGCCTTCTGCTGATCCGGTCAGGAAACTTGTTCTGCAGCATGACCAAGAAAACCTGGCCCCAGCGCTGCCTGCACTAAATCCTCCCTTAAGCTCTGGTTTAGAAGCTCATATTGCCTAGAGAAGCGAATGCTCCAAGGAGATCTTATAACAACCTTCCATTCGCTGAAGGGGGGTACAAGAAAGCTGGGGAGGGACTGTTCACAAAGGCTTGTGGTGGTAGGACTAGGAGCAATGGGTATAAACTGGAGAGGGGAGATTTAGACTAGACATAAGGAAGAATTTCTTCACCATGAGAGTAGTGAGGCACTGGCACAGGTTGCCCAGGGAAGCTGTGGCTGCCCTGTCCCTGGAGGTGTTAAAAGCGAGGTTGGGTGGGACCTTGGGCAGCCTAATCCAGTGGGATGTGTTCCTGCCCATGGCATGGGGGTTGAAACTTGATGGTCTTAAAAGTCCCTCCCAACCTAAACTATTCTATGATTCTATGATTAGCACAAAGGTCCCATCAAAGTCAAACAGAAGACAGCAGAATTTGACAAAATATTCTCACAGCTGGTCCCAGCAAGCCTTTGAGACAACCATGTAATCCTGGATCCCATTTGATATGCTGTCTGGTGCCTCACAGGATTTTTGTCACTGTGGGTACCACCACGCAATTTCTCGCGTGCACGGGGGAGATGAGGCCCTCCAGGTGCAGAGGAGCCCTCCATGGGCCACAGCACAGGAAGCACAGGGTCCAGTTCTCCAGGGATTTCCTGGGTCAGGGAACAAGTGACCACGAAAACACTTCATACCAAAAAATAAGGCTCAGAGGAGAACATTGGAAACTGTTGAGGATGACGCCATTCACCAAAGCAAGCGATAGGAATTACTAGAGGTGCATACCTGGCCGAGGAACTGGTACAACACAGGCAGTGCGTGAGAAGGGTTCCTGTTCCATCTCCCAGGGCTTTGTCAAGCCTCAGTTTTAACACAGAGAAGTCAGCACTGTCCTCCTCCACCCAGCAGTCTTCACTTGAACAGGAATCTATACCCAAACTTCTTTTCTCCCTGAAGAAATCAGACCCCAGACTGAAAAGATCAGCCCCTGTGCTAACAGCTGCCCTTAGTGTCAGGTGGCCACGGGTGAGATTTCCACATCTCTCCCTTGGAAAGCTTTCCCACTTTGCATAAAATAATCCAGAAGAGAAAGAGGATGCCACTTCCATCAGAAAGGGAATGGCAGGAGAGCTGGTGAGAGCCCTTCTCCTCAGTGCCGTGTTAAGTCCATTTGAGCTTTCAGGAGTGACTTGTGTTCAGGTGGGGAAAGGACAGACCAAGGCTATATACCCTTCCCTGCCTGGAATTAAGGGGGATTGAAATGGTAGATATTTAGCTTAAATTCTCTATTATCAGACCGAAGCATTTTGGGAGTTTTCAGAATCCCCCTGCTGCACACTGTTCTATGCAAATGGGACAGGGCAGGTAATGCTGTGTGTCATGGTTTAGCCCTTCCCCAGCCAGGCACGCAGCTGAACATGGGCAGTTGTGTTCAAATCCAGCCCCTCCACAGGGAAAGGGAAATCAAAGAGAGAGAGAGAGACTTGTGGGTTGAAAAGTAAAACTAGAACAGCTTTAATGAAGCAATAATAATAACAATAATAATAAGGAAAATATTATTAATAAGAAAATAATAAAGTATATACAAATACATGAAATTGAAGCCCTCGATGACTATACCTCACCACTGATGCTGCAGAGCAGACATGGCAAAAGGCCCTAGACTGGACTTAACAGCAGTTGGGAGCTGGAATCCGGATTCAGGAATGCATGAATCTCAGATCAGAGGGAAAAGGAGAGACGCAGTCTGTATTAGACACCATCAGAGAGGAGACTTGACACTCATGGTCTGATAGTTTTATACCACGTATGATGTATATGGAATGGAATACTCTGTTGGTCATTTTTAGATCACTTGTTCTGTCCACTCCTCTCTGCAGGTGTGACCCTTTTTTGCCCCTTCGACTTAAAGTGTTCCACCTACTTAAGAACGCCCTTGGTTTCCACAGGGAAAAATGTAACCAATGGCCTGTCCACATACCAGTGCCCCATTACTTTGGTGATAATCATAAATTTTAAGAGTTATCACTTCTAGAGACAGACACTGTCTGAAAAAAATATGCAGCTACCTTTATTAATTCTGCTTTATCTCAAATCAGAACACCGTGTTTCTGGTTGGGAAAGGCCACTGGGGTTAGAGATATCCCTATCCTACAGCCGCTCCCTTCCCCAGGCATCCCAGGGGAGCCTTGCACAGGCTTTCCATGCCTCTGTTGAAAACCACCACTGCGGAGCTGCTGTGCAGGGAGGGTCACGGAGCAGAAAACCACAAGATGCCTGTGAAATAACACTTGAGTCACCTACAGCCCAGTGCAGAAAAGATCTAGTTGCTGCTGCAGGGTCACTAAGGCACCTACTGCAGTCAAGGTTATTTATGGTGATGTCTTAGAGAGCAGAGGAAACTGTGTGTTGTAAGTCCAAAATCACAATCTGTAAGACACCAACTTCCCCCGAAGAAGCCCCACAACTGTGTTGACCCCTCCCCAGGCTCTAGTAGTAAAAGGACATGTTTCTTCTCCTTCCCCTCTTCTGGGGTCCAGTGCCAGGCTAAAGAATGACAATGGAAGGCAAAACATGTATGTAGGAAACAGGTGGCAGTGGCATTCACAGTGATAATTACCATTTGACGCAATTATACTGACATCATTGTATTTTTCTTGCCAAAATAAAACATTAGGGAGCATTGTTCCATCATATGTACAGTTACCACAAATGTTAAGGTATTTTCAGGCTGATCTACAAGCACAACGCCAGACACAGATGAAAGGCATGACGGGAATCGTCCTCATCATGTGAAGGGAGGGTTCCCAAGGGATTTGCACAAGGCAAGAGCTTGGCTGTCTGGTCCAACTCAGTCAACAGAACTCTGGATCTAGTGTCACGCTCAAAATCTGTGTATTTATATGGGATCCATTGCCTGGCAGACACCCTGCCCAAAAAGTTGCATGTCTGGTTTTGATTGAAGAAGAATTCACCGCAGGGTCCACGCAAGGAGCATCGCTGACCCTACCTGGTGATGCCCTGCATGTGGCATAAGACAGGCAGGGAAGGCTTCCCTTGCACCATGACCACTTTCCTCCTAGGGCACAGGAGAAACATCAGCATGGCACAGAGGGGGGAAGGCTGTCAGGCAGCTCAGCAAGCAGCTCTCTTCCTTGTCATCTTTATCAACCTTTTGCCTTTTTTAACCTATCTATTGCTGCTAGAGCTTTGGGGCGTCACTTGCTGCCCAGCCACCTCATCATCATCTTCTCTACAGCCTCTTTAATCAAGGCTAATGAAATGTTACAGGGCAAGGGAGCCTAACATCTTCTCGGAAGCATGACGCGTGGACAGCCATAGGCAGAGTAGAGGGATTGTGGCTGCAACATTGCAGCATTCACCTCCTCTTCCTCAGGTCAACGAGGCGCTCCTTGCACCTTCAACTGTTGTTGTGCACTCTCCTACCTCTGCATGTGTGGACTGGCTCTTTCTCACACTGACATCAACAATAAAAGTGGGGAATAAATAAATAAAGTAACTTGAGAAAAATCAGCTCATCAGACAAAGTGCAAACAGTTTCTAGTCATCCAGAGAGCATTTTGTAACGTGCAAACAGGAACTGATAGAGATCCTCTTCCAAGGGTTGAGCCTACTCATAACTAGTGGATTCCCTTAGCCAAAACCTCCTCCTGCATATCTGGGTGTGAGCACTGCTATCTACTGCAGCATCGTGCACAGCCCAGATCCCTCATGAGCCTTGGGCAATTCTCAAATTAGAGAGAATAGAAGCATCAACAGTGGCAGATCTGTTGTCCTCATTAGTCCAGCACGTCAGGGAGCATTTCAGGATGAAAGAGAGGAGAGGAACATCCATTTTTATCTTGCCACATTCTTGCATAAAGAACAGAAATGTTGAATCCCAGTGATGAGTTCCCCTCGCTGATCAAGCCTAGGTGCAGGACTTGCTTGTGGATCTCATGCTACAGTCCACTGAAACACCACCTTGAGAACATATCTTGGAGTTGGCATCTAAAAGGGCTCAGTGCCTGACAACTGTAACTGTGGAAAAATAACCTCACTAAGGAGTCAGGGCTCTCAAGGCACTGCAAACTTCTTCACAGCTAGTTTCATCTACTCTTTTATTTTCCTGCTTATGAAGACGAGCCATGGGAAGCCACCCGAACTCTCTCACGGGAAGTGCTACAACAGGGAGGGTGCTCAGGAAAGCAGATGCTCTCGCATCTCACTTCCACTGTGCAGGGCATTGCTGAAGGAAGGGACATCTTAGGATCAGTCGTGGGGAGGCACTGAGACAAAACAGAAGCAGGATGAAGCAACAACATGGACAGCAGGTCAGATTCTTTAGGCCAGGCCAGGACACGTAGCTATGTCCCATTCCTGGGATTGTTGCCACTGACCCCTGTGATCTGCAAGGCAGATGGACCATAACCATCAAGGCTGACCACTGGCGTCACCCGGGCCAAACAGCTCCACGCCCAGCAATTCCCACCCTTAGCCTGTCCATCTTGCTTGGTGGAGAATGTCTTGCTTCCCGAACCACACCAGATCTTTGTTGAAAGGCTGCGCTGAGCAGGAACAGTTCACACAAGCTCTGCCTGATGGTGGTAGGAAGCAGTTACGAGGTACCACAGGCAAAGCAGCCAGCTAACAGTGGGGTACAGCACTCTGTGGCCAGTCCTGCTTGTCCAACACATGCTGGTGCACCTCCCCTCATCCCCACACAGCCTGCTCTAGCCCCAGCAGGGGAAGAGTGAAGGGGCAGAAAGAGGGAGTGACTGTGCTCAGCTTGCTTACGAAGGGTCTGGATGAACAGAACCTGCCTCGGCTTGGCCGTAGAAGTGTAAAGCAATTATATATTGGCCAACATATGCACACAAAAGACATTTAGAATGTCATAAGCTCCTTTGCTAGGTATTAGTGTGCTCACCATCTCAGAAAGGTGACCAAAGAGCTTTTGCTGAGTAAGGACTGTCTCTTTGTCTTCACAGGTCCCCACCACAGTCTCCAACATACCCCATGACTCTTTACACTTCCTGGTTTAGGATTTTGCGTCTCTCCCTGCTGCTGCCTTCTCAACCATCCCACCTTTGTCTGCAGCCTTACCCTTCCCAGGCTGGTCGCTTCCCCACCACGCAGCCAGGGCATGACAGGGTGAGACTTGGAATTTTGGACTTGGGGAGCTGAGCCCTACGAGCAGGGAATTACCCACAGATGGGGTTGTAGAGAGATCAGGTGAGGGTGGAGAGGAGGGGTGACCTCTCTGTGCTTTTTGCTTAAGCTGTTCCACCTCACAAGGCAAAAAAATAAAAAGAGTTCCTTGAGCCAGAGAAAGCATGAAGAGCAAGTACAGCTCCACTGTGAATCATCTTTGGTTTAAGACAGGGAAGTAAAGATGGTGTTTCCCACACCCTGAACACAAGGGACAATCTGGCATTGCCACATCATGCTGAGGGAGCATATCCCGAGGGGTAAGAGAAATGCAGCCTCTGGTGACTGCACAAGCCAAAGATCAGCCTGAGTTGAACAAACATGGTGGCAGAGCTGACATGTGGTCCCCAGTTGTGTGTCTTCTGTGACATTCAGCAACGAGCCTTCAAAATCCCTTCTTAATGGAGTCAGGGCAAATCTCCCTTCAGAGCCAGGACCCAGCACAGTCAGCATTCAACCATCTGCTGGAGACCATTCCTTGGATGTGTTACTGCTGAAATCCTGGGTGGTTTAAAGACGGATACGGGAACTTCCCACAGTACTGCCACACTCCCACTAGAAAGATTAAATCCAAACCTTGGAGCAGTTCATGTTCTTTGTGTTGCTGCAGAGAGCAGCACAAGAAGTTTCTGCCTTCTCCGCTCTTCCCAGTCTTTCCTCCCATGTCCCAGGAGACATTACAGGGTACAGAAGCAGCATTTGGGACAACTGCTTGTGGGACCCACGGAACTCAGGATCCCAGCTAAGGCCTCTCTGCTCCCACACCAGGACTGGACAGTGGTCACCCAGTCACCCTAGAAGACAGGTGGGAAGGTAAATACTGTTCTCCAGCCCTCCCAGCTTCTTCAAGAGCCAAACAGACACAGGAGCTCAAGGCACAAGCTAGATGGGCACAGGTTGTTCTCCTCTCAGGACTTCATAGAACTTTTTGGGGGTAACACAGGTTCAGGTTGTCCTAGTGGGCAGGGCAAGAGTAACCTGAAGCCCAAGGGTTTAGCTGCAGATGGGAATGCTGCAGAAGGCAGCATAGAGGCAGCGTAGGCAAAGCAGAGTGCAGTGCAAGCCTTACGGACCTCTCAGTGCTATGTCTTTGTCCGTCACTCCTGCTCTTAGGCTGGGTATTTTTGTTGGCAATCCACGCAGAGTAAATCTATGTGTTCTTGATTACTCAGTGTGGGTGAGCTTCAAGCAGACCTCAGCTCCCCTGGCACCACTTGTGGTGTCGTGCATGCTGCACTCCTCATTGGAGCAGAGCTGCTCAAAACACAGCAATTCTGGGACCAAAAAAAAAGTTTTCTCCTCTTTGGAGACCCAAAAGTCTGCTTTAGGAGTGAATTCACCTTTGCTATCTCTGGCGGCTCCAAATAGAAGCTGTTGAGTTTATTTCCAGGAGATCAACACATTCCCAGGGACTGTAGTGTTGGCACAGCCGCGGTCCACCCTGGCTCATGCCAAGACCCATTTGCCCCAGGGGTACCGGTTAAAGATGTAAATCCCATCCTGAGCAAGGCCGCCAGTTCACGTGGCCCAGCCAAAATTCCCGAATAAAAAGTAATACTAAAAATTAAAGGTTTGCTGGAAATGCCGGTACGAGCAAGAAAGAGGTTGCTGAGTTTTGCACAGAAACGCACCAACAGCATTGTGGTTTCAGGTGAAACTCAAGACACATGAGTTCTTGAGCAGTTTCACTGCCGGGATTCAGTGTCCACCTAGGCAGCAGGAACCAGCCACTGCTGGATCTTGTTCTCCCTGTGCCTATGATAACAGGGTGCCCCGGCAGCCTGCGGGTCACAGATTTTGGCTCGCTTCTCATAAAGGGGCAGGGAGGCAGCCCAACCTTCTCCAGTTTGCACTGCAGATGCAGTGGAGGTACACGGGGGTGGCACCTGGTTTGCAAGCCACAAAATGCAGCTGTGGCTTGGGCAGGCAGCCCGGGCACTCATCCGCTGCCAGCGGACTCGCTGCGATGCCCATTGTGCCCCAGTGCACCTCATGCTGACCACCCTCTGTCCCAGCCAGCAGCACCGGCACTGGGAGCTGTAAGCCCAAAGCTTCATCTAGCTCTTCAATCTCTCACCCTCTATCCCCAAAATGCTGCAGTTCATGGATTCAGAGCTGCTCTCTGCTAAGCATGCCCTTTTCTTCGTCTCTCATCATCAAATAAATTTTCCACTGTGCAAAAATGCAGTCAGGCCTCCCTCTACTTCCAGGGGTGATCGCTTTGCAGGGGAAATCCCTCCGCTCAGGCAAGTCTTTTCTGCCTCCATAGCAGGAGGGAGAGCAGCTTTCAGCATCCCATTTCCACAGAGCTGCCCCGCGGCTGCATGCAGGCACTCAGAGGTGCAGGAGAGGCCTCGCAGAAGTGTGTTACGGGCTGATAGTTTATCTTGGATCGCTCCTGAGCGCCGACAGTCCCACACTCCTTGGAAGAAAACCCTCTTGGCAGCTTTGAACGTTACCCTTCAGGTGCAGCAGCAGGCGTGTGGAAATACCTTCATGCTGGGGAACAAGCTATCTGTGAGATGCTACACTGCCCTTTCCAACCTGAAAAGCCCCGAGGCACTGTCAGCTTGTTAGCAGAGGGGGCAAGAGTGGTTGAAGCCACGTCCCAGCTCCCAGCCCTGCAGCAACTCACCGAGTGCCATTGGCCTCGTTGCCTCCACAAGCTGCACAGAGGCCGGATGAGATGGGAGGATAAAGGAAACCGTGTCCCCACACTATCAGACTGTTACTGTGAGGCAGTATTACAGTGGTTTTCACATACAGGTGGAAAAGAGCGCAGCCATGCAGGGAAACTGTTTGGTTTACCCACGCCCCAGCCCTGGGAAGGTGGGAGAACCGCTGCTGCACTGGAGAAGTGGTGAAAGCACAACAGGGCACACGGGTTTGGAAAGGGACAATGCGTTTCCCCAGCACGGTGTCAGCATCAGGACTGCAGTCCCATCTTGAGATGGACAGGATGTCACAGGCTGAGCAGGGGTGCCAAACACACTTTTGGATGCTTTTGTTGAGGGCTGAGGTGAGGTCCATATTAATGGCAGAGGAAGGGCAGAGGAAGGTGCCCTGCAAGCCCACCTCACTGCAAGCCAGCATGAGTAGAAAGTGAGCCATCCTCCTGCCTCAGATGACAGGACAGACTTCCCCCATTTTTGGGGTAATTCCAGGACCGACAGCTGTGATGTATCACCCCATCCCTGCCCTGGACCTTGCATTCGCCCCCACGCTCTCTCTTCATCTACTGCTCACACCCTTGATGTCTCATTCCACCTCGCTACAACCGTCAGTGCTTCAGGGCAGGGAAAGTATCTCATTGCCTCTTTGTGATGGGCTGCGGCAAATCGCTGGCACTAAACACATTGCAGTTCCTGATAAAAAACATCACCATCATGGGGCAGTTCCTGATAAAAAACATCACCATCATGGGGCAGGAGCTGTGAGTATTACCCACTGGTGGAATTGCTTTCAGCTGTGTCAAAAGGGGCCAGGAGCAGGAGCTGCAGGGACGGAAACTGAGAGCCCTTGCTCTTGGCTACCAGCCAGTGATGAAGCAGCACAAGCCACCAGTCGTCCAGCTACCTGTGTCAGAGAGAGGCAGGTGGTCCCCCAGCATCTCTGCATTCCCCAACAGGGACCCCCAAAACAGTGACAGAAAGATGCAGGCACACCTATCTATGGTACAGGGCAGGTATAAGGCAGGGCAATATGTGCTCTGCCCTGTGCCCGTGAAAGGAAGGGACACGAAGGTTTGTTTTGCTGGGCATGAGGAAATGTTAAGGTTCTCCAGCTGGGACTGCCAGGGGAAGAAGGGACAAGGTCCTGGCACCATGACCACATGAGGAGGGTTAACCTTCTGCAGCCTCAGGCTGGATTGGAAAGAAACCTGAGATTCAGTTGCCCATTATTCCACCTGGCTGAGCCTTTAGCAAAGCTAATCCCCACTGACAACACCCAACAGTGAGAGCTGGCTCAGCCCTGCACTGTAGAACACCTCTTAACACCAGGCAGCCCTGCCCTGCAAGCCTGCTCTCCCGGATGGAGAAAAGACATCACCACCTGCTTCCTCCACTCTTCCTTTGGCTTGGGGGAAGAGGGGCTGCTCTGGGATCCCTCGCCCTGTAGCATCACTGAGGTCTCCAAGCATGTAGAAGGACATGTTTACCTTGTGGCATCTCCAGCCCACAACCGCTATCTCACCCTGCATTAACATGAGGCAGGTCAGCATTCAGCAAAACCAAGCAAGGAAGTGAGCTACAAACTTTCAGCCCACTGGAGCCACCACTGTAGTTTGCGTTCCGAACACTGCAATCCTCAATGTTTTAACATGCAGAGAAACAACAGGCAATCTAGCCAAAACGGAGAGACATCAGCTAATAAATCAATGTCAACCCAGGCTCCTGCCATGCCCTTTGCTGGCACCACCTTCCTCAGCCTTTCCAGGAGCAACATGGACAAGATCACTGTCTGGTATCTTCACAGCAGCACGGGAGCCAACAGTACAAGGCACATCTGTTTCTGTGACCACCCATGGCCACTGCAAGCCCTTGGCACCTTCATTAGTGAATGTAAACAAAGCCCTGAGGAGCAGATCTCCCCTCTCTTGCTCTCTGGTGGGAACAGGTCATGAGATTTCTGAATCTGGGCAAGATGCTCAGCCGGGAAGTGGAGTAATAGGGAGATCCTTGATGCATCCCTGGCTTGTTCCCCTGCAAGAGCCTGCCATGGCATCACCTGCCACACAGCAGCCCACCACCATGCTCACAAACAATGCTTATTTTATTCCTGGTGGCTTCTGAGCCTTGAGGAGGTGGGTCTGGTGCAAAAACTTCAAGGCAGAGGAGGCTGCATCTTTGCACCACCTCATACAGTTTGAGCAACTTGCAGCATAGCCTTGGGATGTCAGCAGCCAGCAACACTTCCCCCATTGCCAAACTGCCTTCTCTTTGCCAATGCCAGACCTTTCCCAGATCACATTTCTCCTGTTTTTCAATTCCCCCAATGGATCTTTCGATATTCCTCTCCCTGTGATGCACCCAGCACTGGCTATGTGTCACCCTCATCCCCTGAGCAGCATCACTTTACCTTCCTAGGAGAACTACACGCACCAAAAGCTGCCACCTGCCAGAGCTGTTTCACTACTGGTGCTCCCCAAAAGCTGCTGCCTTGGCTCGGAAAAATCACTTCAGGGCCAAAGCATTTTCCTGACAAAAGAAAACCCAGCAGACAAACATCCTCCAGCCATCCTCCAGCTAAGTGGACAAAAAAACAGAGGACGATATACCCTTCCTGTGCCAAAAAGCAGCCAATTACTCCTTCCCCAGCTCGTAATGCAAATTTAACCTAAGGGTTTTCAAAAACAACCTGTGATTGCAGATGCCTCAGCAAAATACTCCTGCAAGTGCCTTCATTTCCAGGAGACACATGCTTCCTGACTTCAGGGGATCAGCCTGAAGTCAAACAGCCACATTGACCTCAAACCACCCCTGAAATGATATTGATGAGCAAGGGCTGAACAGTTCAGTGGGCAGGGAAACCCCACAACGCTCAGCCTGCTCTGATCACCCCATCATCCCAGCCGTGTTTCATCAACTTGCTTCCCCAGCTTCCTATCATAAACCTTGTGACTGCCACTCAGAGCTGTCAAGGGAGCCTGGCAAGCAGGGGTCTGCTGCAGAAGGAAGGTTCTATCAGTGACCCCTTCTCCCGAGTCAGCACAAGCTTTTTCAGTCATCATCCTTGTAAAGTATAAGCTGGTTCTTCGAGGAGAAAGCTGTCCAAAGGGAGGCTCAGGTAAAGGCCAAGGAGGACACACCAGGTTTTGGAAAGGTCTGCTAGAAAGCTGTCCACTGAGACTGGTCTTGGCTGACCCCATCCACATACCAAGTGTGTATTAACACTACTCCAGACCAGCTTTGCATTCAGAAAAACACTTGTGCTAGCCCCTCATGCATAGGAGACTCGCCGTAAAGAGCTTCAAAAGGTAGCTTTGCAAAATCGACACACAATCATAGAACCATAGAATGGTTTGGGTTGGAAGAGACCTTAAAGCCCATCCAGTTCCAACCCCCTGCCATGGGCAAGGACATCCCACTGCATCAGGCTGCCCAAGGCCCATCCAACCTGACCTTGAACACTTCCAGGGATGGGGCAGCCACAGCTTCCCTGGGAAACCAGTTCCAGTGCCTCACCACCCTCATCTGGAGAATTTCTTCCTAACGTCTAAATGTTACCCCCTCTGATTTAAAACAATTTCCCCTCGTGCCATCACTCCATGCCCTCGTAAAAAGCCCCAGCTTTCCTGTAGCCCCTTTAGGTACTGGAAGTCACTCTAAGATCTCACCAAAGCCTTCTCTTCTCCAGGCTGAACAACCCCAACTCTCTCAGCCTGTTCTCATAGCAGAGGTTCTCCAGCCCTCTGATCATCTTTGTTGGCCTTCTCTGGACCCGTTCCAACAGTTCCATATCCTTATGTTGGGGATTCCAGAACTGGACACAGGACTTCTGATAGGGTCTCACAAGAGAGGAACAGAGGGGCAGAATCACCACCTTTGACCTGCCGGCCACGCTGCTTTTGACGCAGCTCAGGATATGGTTGGCCTTCCAGGCTGTGAGCACACATTGCCAGCTCACGTTGAGCTTCTCATCAACCAGCAACACAGTAGGAGTGCCAACACATCAAATACCATTGTCATTGCCTCAGCTCCAGTGTTTCTCTCCTTTTCCCCTCATGGGCTCTCCAGGGCATCTCTGTTTGTACAGCTCTTGTTTATGGACAGGTCCACTGCTAAGCAAATGGCTGTAAGCAAATGCCCGCTCACCTCTCTGGAAGTGGAAACCCAGCACCCGCTGTCAAACAAATGCATTCTGAATAACCCAGGCCCTACCCCAGCAGCTTTCACAACAGCAATTAGTCACAGAGCACTGACAAACCGAGTAAATCAGGAGATAAAGTTGAAACAAAGACCTCATTTGTCCTCTCTTATGTACCCGAGACATCCCCTTTCTTTGGACCTTTCCAGACCACTTAAGATGCACAGGGACCCTCTGCTATGAGGAAGAGGTGCTTGTGTTTTGCTTCAGATACAAACTGTTGCTCAAGAAGTCAGACAGCACCAACACCTCATCCTTAAGAGCATCCCCAGGCTTTTCAGCTAAATGTCAAGGTGGTTCTGTCCACCCACACTAGCCACAGGAGTCTGACAGATTTCATCTGAAAAAACATGACCTAGAATCATTGAGACTGGAAAAGACTGCTAAGATCATCCAGTCCAACCATCAGCCCAATGCCACTGTGTCTACTAAGCCATGCCATGAAGTGCCACACCTACATGGTTTTTTGACACCTCCTGGGATGGAGACTCCACAACTTTCCTGGGCAGCCTCCTCCAATGCTTCAGCACCTTTTCAGTGAAGAAGTTTTTCATAATATCCAATCTGAACCTGGTGCAACTTGAGGCTGTTTCCTCTCATCCTATCACTTGTTACTTGGCAGAAGAAACCAGCAGCCACCTTGCTACAGCCTCCTTTCAGGTACTCGTGAAGAGTGGTAAAGTCTCCCCTCAGCCCCCCTTTCTCCAGACTAAACAGTGCCAGTTCCTCAGCTGGTCCTCACAGCACCTGTTCTTCAGATCCTCAGAACATTCATAATGTTTGACCATACAAACGAGGCTCCAGAATGACTCAAACATACCTTTCCTTGGGATACTGGGGATCTGGGACGTTGAGAAGTTACTCTTCCTCTGCAAGAGAAGCCAAGAGCCTGTGGATCAACCATGGCTTTGGCAACATGAGGAACACCACAAGCACAGCTGGAATAAAGTGTTGCTTCAGTAACTTTTGCTGAAACAGATGTATGCCCTCCAGGTCATGTAAACTAGGTTAACAGTGGTCAGTTTTGCCAGTCTCCAATTCATACCTGTATCTGTCACCAAAGCGGACCTTTACACCAGCAAACATCTACAGCACAGGCCTGACCGAGGCTCACATCTGGCTGCTGAGCACAGTGGCATTACCTTGTACAAGTACCAGCCTGCTGGTGTTTGACAAGGGTTTGGTTACGAGTGAGTTTATTTATCATTAATTGTCTTGGCATCGCTGTTTTTGCAGGTGTCCAGCCTGGACACTTCCTGCCCCTTTGCTGCACACTGCAAACAGCAGTTTTACCCAAGGACAAGAACAGAGGTAGCTTGAAGCTACATACTGATTCATGTTTCTTTTAATGGCAAAAAGTAGTGCTACGATACCTGACAGTGTAACAAAAGCAGATAAAAGCACAGGTGCTTGCAAGGCTACCCTTACAAGCGTACTACCTTCCCAAACCCCACAAGCCCAGGAGCTGGGCTGGGAAGGGCAGGGCAGGGCAGGGGGAGATCACAGCGCTCCTCAGTGCAAAAGCAGGGACCATCTCTCTGCAAATATTGCCAGGCAGGGAATAAGCCAGAAAGAGGCCACTTCCCATGACAGCCCTGGGGAAGGAGAAGCAGGACATTCCAGTTCACCTGGTGTAGCAGTGGGGCTGGAGTGGCTCTGCTCCTGTGCAATCTAACACAGGCTTCAGCACATGCCTCTGCTCTAGGGAGAAGCACATTTACGCACAGCAAGGACAGTGACCCGGCCCAAATCCGTTTATATCCACAACAAGGGAAAAAAGCTAGGGCAGGACAGGGCATGGAGAGAACAGGCAGCACTATGGCACAAGCAACCGGTGCGGCAAATTGAGTGTTGACCAACAATTGTGTTGGCAAATTTACAGGATCCCAATGTCAATTTGCAGCACAAGCAGATGGCACAAAAAGCAGGAACAATCTGACTACCAAGTAAAATTACAGCCATTGCTGAAGGCAGATTGGGTGACTCCAACATCTAAAGGATGATAAAATAGAACAAAGAGAAGCTTAAAAACTAATCCCTGATTAATCGCTTCTGAAACCGGTCGAAATCACTGCCTGCATCTTGTTTGCTAATGGATCTATCAGCAGCTTCTTAGGCTGCAGGGGTCAAGGCAGCAACAGAAAGCACTACTTTGTTCTCAAGTTTGGCGTCTGCTCTACTCACTAAGTGCTTGTGATGTTATCGGTTTCAGTGTACTGAAAAAACTCTTGCAAGCAAAGCACGGGCAAAGGATTTTACCTACAAGCCTCCCTCAGCTACAGAGAAGAATGTTTTTTTCTAATTATAAAATAGCATATATATCTCAAAACTCGGGATGCCACACATGCGCATCTATCCCACAGGACACACTGTGCCTCCAAATACTAGGACGACAGCATTAGTCTTGAAGTAACAAATTTAACATCCCACCCAAAATGCTCCTTTGCCAAGCAACAACTGCCTACAGTTACAAAACTGCATTAACATCCACTTGCCTTTCCAATCTTGATCTGTTTCTGCTTTCTGCAGTATCAGCTGTCACGAAGTCTGTTCTTTACTCCACATGCAATATATAATACAATATATACAGAACATACATATATATAATATACACAACATACAATAGCTGTGCTTTGCTGTTGGAACATGCATGCTGCCTCCACCAGCAGAGAGGGTGGGACTAGTGCATTCATTTGCTCCCTCTCATTTCTCTCTCTTCCCCCATCAGGGAGTCTCCATGGTCATTTCATGACAGAAATAATCCCACACCCTGCTCAGAGTAGGGTTACCTAGAGCAGGCTGCCCAGGACCATGTCTAGTTGTATTTTGGATATCTTAAAGGAAGGAGATTCCACTACCTCCCTGGGCAACCTGTGCAAGTATTTGACAACCCTTACACCAAAAAGTGTTTTATGTAGAATTTCACACATTTCAGTTTACATCTCTCAGCCCATCATTGGGGACCCCTGCAAGGAGTCTGGCTCCAGCCTCTCTACTCCCCTATCAGGTATTTAGATACATTGGTAAAATCCCCCTAGGC
Source organism: Cuculus canorus (assembly GCF_017976375.1). Lineage (NCBI taxonomy): Eukaryota > Metazoa > Chordata > Aves > Cuculiformes > Cuculidae > Cuculus > Cuculus canorus. Next base: position 69,495,981 of record NC_071441.1, on the reverse strand, counting down.
CTTCTCTTCTCTAGGCTGAGCAAGCCCAGGTCTTGCTCCCTCTCCTCATATGACAAAGGCTCCATCCCCTTTATTATCTCTGTTGCCCTTCACTGGACCTGCTCCACTGCATCCATGTCTCTCTTTTATGGTGGAGCACTGGACACAGCCACCAGATGTGTCTGATCAGGGCTGAGTAGAGGCAAATAACCTGGTCAGTTCCAAATGGCTCAGCATTTCTTTGATTTTTCTAACCACTAGAATAACGACAACTGCTATGATCTCCGTATTGAACTAGGAAACTGCCTTCCAAACACATACCTCAGCCAGAATCTTCAGGCCTTGACATTTTCACGTGAATCTGGCTTTGTTTCCTACAAGAACAGCAACACCTTCAAAAAATTTATATCGGCTTTATATTTTCTTCAAAATAAAAAGGCATTTGTATTCTTCAAAACAATAACAGGTCCCATTGCTTTTCTGGACAAGGTATATAAAGATAAATATAGTAAAACACACAGTTCTGTGATTTACAAAGCCGAAAGCCTTCCCCAAGACTCATTTATAAAAAGGAACTGCCCCAGAGTGAACAAACTGCTTCAGGACTGTCCAACACATCTCAGTGGCCTCAGATAGTCCATTTTTCAGTACGAGCTTCCACATTTTTGACTAGGCCTTCTCCCAGAACCTCGAAGTCCTCCAGAATTGCCTCCACGTTGGGAACACAGACCAGCTCATTGTTCAGAGTTGTCACCATCCTTCCTTTCATGTTGGAGACCTGCAGGACACAAAATATTGTTCAGAGCTGCTTTGCAACCTCTGCAAGCCCCAAATAAGAGAAGTAAATTGCTCTCCTGCTTTGTTACATACAATCCATGACACAGCACTACACTAAATTTCTAAGCTTCACTTTGCAGCATCATCACTGCTCATTATTAGAGTGAACTGCAATAGTGGTGATTCCAAACCCTTCTAGGGTTCACCCTTGAGCCACAATCTGAAGACTGCAAGGGAGGAAGAGAAGTAACAGCCAGGGCCATGCTGAGATGGGAAGAGCACACAGGTGCACAGCAGAGACTGTATGAGCAAAGCAGATGGGGTACGCAAAAGGGACCACGCTGTAAGGTTAAGTAAAAGATGCCAGGGCTCTGCTCTTTGGTGGGTGTCAAGACCTCCAGTGTGAAGAGATCCCTGGCTCCAACCACATGAGAAAAAAAATACTCTCATGTTTAACCAAGCCACACTCAACTCAGATGCAAGCATCTCCTCCTCTTATTTCACCCCTGTGAATAACTAGTTTTCGCAACTGCAGCTAGGCTGAGCAGCCAATGCCTTCTGGCCATGAAGAGAGGGGAGGTAAATCACCCAGAGACTGACAGCAGAAGAGCCTGGGATGCCAACTCTGAGCCATGAGTCACCAGTTTCTTTGCGTCTTTCCTTCATAGAAAGCAGGATGAATCACTCCAGTGTGCCTCACATCTAGCTTAACCACCCTCTAGAGTTTGTCAGCCCACACACTGTAGCTGGAAAAAGTCTCCATAGGACTCAGGCACCATGAACCTAGGCTTGCCACCCCAGCTTCTTGCATGTCAGGTATTGCTGGTTAAGACACCCAAAGGCACAAGAGTGGGACAGCCTGCTGCACGCACCAAACATCTTTGGCAAATGAGGCATTGCTCACCTCCCAGGAGGGGACCAAAGAAGAGCACCTGGGACAGCTCTGTTCTGACCCAGGATTATGGTGCTGGGGCTTGTCCAGGGACATATGTTCTCTTCTCAGCTGATGACTGGAGGCACAGTGGCCACAGCCCTGTGTTGGTTTCACCAATTCTAAGAAGGGACAGAGGTATGATATCCATTTTTCAAAGGGCTTTGGGTTTGACGAGAGTTACACAAAGCAATTATACTGCAGAAAAAAATGTCCTCAAAGCTTTCAGGCCATAAAGGTAACATGAAGCTTAAAGCAGAGCCAAAAACTCACCTTAAAAGGCTGAGGCTGAAAGCTCAAAGGTTTCCACAAAACCGCAATCACCTCCCCACCATGCTTGTCATAGAAGAACAAGGCAAGGTCACTGAAGGCATCCTGGGTAGAAAACAAATCAGAGGTTGTGCGAGACATGCCAGAACCTGTCAGTACCTTTACACAGGGATACTCAATAGCTAGGAGCAAGACTGCAACTCTTCCAATACATTCACAAGAGGGAAAGCAACTGGCAGCCCATGGACAAGTCCTAGGTGCCTCCTGCTGCCTCTTCTTCCCCAGCCTTAAGGGGTACAGTGCACTACAGAGCTCATCACTGACTACCTCTTGCTGTCCCAGAGAGCAGAAACATGATCCTTCACCTCCCACAGGCCTGCAGCAGCATCCAGAATTCAGCAATCAGCTTTAGGACACTAGACGCCATAGGTGACAACCCACTGACTGTTCCTCACCACAGCCCCCCACCAGTGGGATATGGCACTACCAAGCTGTCCTATCCCAGTGTCCAACAGGCATGTCCAAGATTTCACAGTGCACCAGATGGCAAGAGGCAGGCCCTGCCCAGCAGGCAACCCTGCCACAATACATTTTACTACATGACAGCAAAGACAAGCCCTTGGATGTCACCATCTCCAGCTCTGCAATTTGTGCAGCCAAGGTATTAAAGCTGCTTCTCCCCTCTGGATAAACCCCACGTGTGCTGTCAGCACACCAGGTACCGAAAGGAAATATAACTGCCAAAATTTTGTGCAATACCAAGTCCTGTGAGGTGCAGAGACAGAATGCTCAGTGGAGGCACTGCAGGAATCTGCCCTCCTCGCCCCTGTGTTTCAGTGGCTGTGGTAGCTCCTTTGGTGGTGCTGGGCAGGAGAGCTCAAAAAGACACCTTGCATAAGGCGATGACTAAGGTTCACAGCCTGGTTTCTCCCAAGCCCACGCAAGCTGGATTCCCAGTGCTGCAAGGAGGCAGGGGACAAGCACTGCAGCAGAAGTAAACAATGCTGTGCGCAAGCAACTTTTCAAACGCAAAAGTCTGGCCCTACAGCTCAGAATCCAACACATGGGTACCTGGAGATATGCAACCCAAGCACAGCTGACCAAGACAGACAAATTCCTGCTCCTCGATACTTGCTCATCTTGGTGGAGAAGCAAAGGCTCAGGTTTACCAGGCTGAGCAAACAGCCGCAGCATCAGTGCAGGTCAAGGTGCTGCACATGGCCTCACCAGATCTGGAGCAGCCTACTGCAAGAAATACAGACCCTCTGCTCCCTCTTCAGCCTTCCTCTCAATCCTCTTAGTGTCCCCAGCAGCAACTCTGCCAGAGAGGTCTCTGTTGGCCTCATTGTATCATGAGGTTTTCATGAGGATGTGCATGAAAAAAACTCAACATCTAAGGCTAGCTTGGAAGAGGTCCTGTATGGCACAGCAGCACTGCTTTGGTTGGTATAACCAGTGACACCAAACGATGAGGTGGCATCTTAAGAGTAAAGACCTGATAAGGAAGGAGAGGTGGGGTTGTCTGCAACCTTCAGAAACACATTTATGAGTTCAGCCTTAAGTATGACAAACAGAGGACAACACAATTAGGCCATCAAGCTGCAAAGACTGAGACCTGCCAGCTCATCCCACTTCATGGGATCTTCACAGGGGCAAGGCTGGTCAAGGCATTATCTTCCCAAACTGGCTAGGAAAACAACTATCTAAAAATACATTGAGAAAGAGGTTATCCACCCTGGCACTTCTTGCTCAGAGCCCAGTCAGCAGGGGAGACTCTTACTTTAGCCAAAGGGCAAAGAGGAAGAGGGAGGCGAAACTCAATGAAGGACAAGAAAGCTTAAGGCACACTGACTACCAGCGTGCAGCTTTTTGAGCTAAAGCAGAGCAGAGCATGTGAGAACCTGAAACAGCCCTGCTTCTCTATAGGGCAAGGTCTCAAGTGCCACGCGATGATCCCTCCAAGAAAGGTATTTCTTTTATAGGCATGTCTTGCTGGACAGGAGCCAGGAGCACTTGCAGGAAAGGAGCCCTCCCAGGCTCAGCTCATTTCCCAAGAAAACCACTGGTCAGCCCAATACCCAGCACCTTTTATCTAGAGAACAGAGAGCAGACAGCAGATGTTAAAAGGATGGCATTCAGTTCAAAATCCCAGGAAAGAGAAGCTTCTGCACTTGCACTGCTCCCAGCGTCACCCAGCTTCTGCACTCACACTGCTCCCAGCGTCACCAGCTCCACCAGGCTGTGATGGTGCACATTCAGCTCTTGGGAAACTGCAGCATGGAAAGGGTCTGATGTATTAGTCACCACACTTCTGTTTGTGCAGAGGCTTGGGGAGTAAGAGCAAACAGATTTCACCTCCCTTTCCACATCCCATGCTTTATGCTTAGTGCCGCTGGGCTTGCCCGAGCCTGCAAACACCTTCCTCAAGGGAAAGTTTAAGAGAAAAGGGAGAAAAGGCAGGAGCACATTTGAACACCTATTCCCTTCTCAAGCTGCAGTATCTTTGGTTGCAGTTCAGCTTTAAGAGCCTGGGGAAAGCTCTCCCTGCTCAGAAGGATCCCTCCCATCAGCAAAACCTACAGCTCGTTCTTATCTTGCAGAGACATAGGGGAGCTCAGAGCTGCAATTCAGAGGAGCCTCATTGTCCAGTGAATGGGTATATGATGCATAGAAGTAGACTAGCTCAGGATTTGTAGGGAGCCATCTGGGTTGTAGAAATGAAAGGATGGAGAAAGGTGGTAAGTAAAACAAGACCTTGACCTAAAATGGGATTACTGGATTAAGCAGCTGGGGCTGAAGCGGAGATTTTGCAATGAGGTAATCAATCACTGCTAGTTAAGCAACTACATTACGGTTGTTTAGAGGTGGGTTTTTTTTCACTTAACCATTTACCCATCCATTTTTTCACTGCTCCTATCCAGAAAATGGGGTCATTGCATCGCAGCTGCTAGAAAAGCTTTTTAGGGAGGTCTCTGCACCCAAAACACACTTAGCAGCATTTCCTGGTGCAGCAGCAGTTCAAGTGGCAAATGCATCAATCAACATTTGCTCAGTGCTTGGAACATTTTAAGCGTTCTCAGCAAGGGATCTACCAGTTCAAAACCCTACTAAAGCTAATTACTTCCAACAAACAGCTACATTTGTGGTTAACACTTTGAGGTTCTTGTCATCCTACTGTGACTGGCTCTGACGCTCACAGGTTACACAAGACAGACAAAGCCTTCCCTCATGCTCAAGCAGAGCAAGGAGCACTGTCGAGAAAACCAGGCTGAGGTTACTGCTGTGTCAGAGAGGTTTTAAAGCAGAAAAGAAACCCGAGTTTGGGATTCATCTGCTAAAAGGTGTTTCAAACTACCCAAACTTTTCCACCTACAAATGCTTCATCAGAGCCACACGCGCATCGTTGTCCCAGGAGTTTGGGGCAGCAGCAAAGTACAGTAAGGAAAAAGCCACCCACGTTCTCCTTGCTATCCACCAAACTATCTGAGACTAAACAGTCACTTCCTCCAGGACAACTCCTGCAGGACCTCTGGGAAGGCATTATCAACACAGAAGAAATGCAGCCACAAGTACCCTGTGAGCAAAACCAAGGGGCAGAAGGGATTGATGCCTTGCTAAGCACACACATGCATTCACCCACCTTCAGCCCTGGGCTCTATGCTGAGGGTCACATAGCTGCTCTGCAGCTGTAAAAGCCAGTAATTTCCTGCCACCTCTGCCCCTCCAAGGGCGTAGATCCAGACAGGAAGGTTTCCTCCATGGTACGAGGGTACAGAGAGCTTTTTCAGTTCATCCCTGCCTGTCTGGAGACACCATAGGAGGAGTAAACCCTGTCAGTCAAAACAGGAAGAGAACAGCCTGACCTGAAGAGATATTACCAGTTGCAGCTACATTCCATAACCACAGCTTATACAGTGTAAGAAACAGAATTTTTAATACCATTAATTCCATCCCAACACACAGTAGCAAGATACACATTCCTACTCTGGAAGGAATAAAGGAAAGGGCTGTAAGTCTTTCAGATAGGTCTTGTCTAAAGGTGCAAGAAATGCAAAACATTGCTTAAGAGGGGAGCATGTTTACAGTAAAGCAAGAAAGATTTTCCTGCTTATACACACAGGAAAGATCTCCCATTTACAAGATGGGCAGCTCCTCTGCCACAAGCTCTTCCACAGGCATGTGCAGCCAGAGGAAGCCAAATCTCAGTGAAAGAGCGCCCTTCACATCCAGTGACCTAGCGAGGCCAAAGAGATGGTAAGAAATGTTAGGTCTTTTAAACAGCCATTATAAACATGCAGGTGGATGTGGTACAGACAGCTTTCTCCAATTTTCCCCACAAGAGAACTCCTCTGGGCCTCCGGGAGGCCTCTGGGCTTTGAGAGCTCCTGAATGCATGCAGATGGGCTTATCCACAAGTCCTCATCTCTAGAGTACACAGGACAGCCAAGCCTTCCAATGCCACATCCCCAGAAAACAGCTTGGAGTTCTGTAGCTCAACAGCCACCATGACAGACAAACAGTCACAATGGAGATCCAATGGAAGCTTCATTTGAGACACCTAAACTTAACTTAGCCTTGCTGGACAACCCCTGCTAGGACCCAACTCAGGGTTTCTTCAGGACCATAAGCAGCAGGGAGGCTGGTGACGGGCTGAAGATCAAGGGAAGGCCTCTCTGAGGGGTGTCTGGCACTTCCTTTCCCTCAAAAGCGTCTGGCTGTAAAGGCTTCTTATCTGGACAGCCTCCCAGAACACCCCTTTTCTATCAGATCTGTCTGGAATTGAAAAACTTGCTGTCTGAATCCCACAACTAGCCTTTCATCTCTACCTAGAGCCTTCCAGGTACCAGAGCAACTCGGTCAGAACAGCTCCTGCAGTACATCTCCTTGGAGCAGGAAAAATTTAAAGCAGTCAGGACTCAACAGCTCCCCTTTCATTTTCTCCTGTGATTAGGCTCCCTGTGGAATGAACATAGCAATCCCTTGGCTCCAGAGCACTCCTGTCTTGCTAACCCCTTTGATTTGTGAAGAACAGGGACCTCTCAGGAACAAACAGGCTAGACAGGAGAAAAGTGGGTCTCCTGGTTACTGGGCCAGGGACACTGGGGAAGATGTTCCTCCCTGCCGCTCTCAATTTACTCAACATGCCCAGGCATTTGAATCCCTTTCTCATGTGAGAAGCTCAGAAAAATGCAGATGTTTCTTCTCTGCCCACAGATGAGACCAAAACCCTGCCGCATTGCTGCGTGGCAGATGTCTCCCTTCATTGCTGTAAACTCACCATGGCTGCACCGTCAGCCTCCGCCACAACTCTGTTGCTCAATTCAGTGGTTCGTGCTATTGAGGGACAGCAAAATACTGAGTCAAAGCCAGACAACTCTACATCCAAGTGCCTTCTCATTCAAAATCTCTCGTAAGGATTCACTGCTGTCATCACACTCCTATCCGGTGCCAGCTTCTTGATGTGTTTGGATCACCCCCAGAGCTCCCAGTCTGCAGGACGAGGAGGAGCTGGATGCTGCTTAGTGCAGAGAAAGTCAGGAGAGGAGAAACACAAGGGTGCTAGAGGGGTACCAGCCAAAGCCAGGTCAAAGCACAAAGGCAAAGCAAAAGTCTTTCCTTCAGGCAACAACATAGGTATTCTGAGACACAAAGCCAGGTGGCTTCTGATGGAGTAGTTTCTACTGACAGCTCAGTACCACCTGCTTGCTGGTGACCCCACAGTGTAAAGTCAGATTTGAGGCCTTCCAACAGAGGCGGACATGTCTGAGTTATCTGAGAGCACCTGCAGTATCACTCCTGTGATTCTTCCAGGAGAAGAAACACCTGTTTGCCCAGAAAGAGATATTCATCGGTGCCTTCAGGTCTGCCTGCTACTGATCTAGAAGCTGCAAAGGACTAATGAACTGGTACTGCAAGATACCTCCAATAAAACAGCCGCAAGGGAACACAGCCATACCTATCTCAGAGCCTTGAAGGGGAAGAAAAGCCTCTCAGACAGGGCTGCCAAGGCAGACTCTGGGCTTTCTACCCTACAGAGAAAACTGTGACCAGTTCCTGCTCTGCTGTCTCCTGAGCACCCTTGGGTCAAAGAACACGAGACACCAAGCAAACACAACACTGCTTCCAACAAGGCAATGTAATCTTCACTCATATCAATGTTTCTTCATTAGGTTGTTAGTATACTGGATTTAGGACGAGCTGTAATTCGTAACCCAACCAAACCTTATTCCAAAATCTATTATTACCTGTATTAGAGAAAACAGGCAGTAAAAAAAAATCAGACAGTTTGGATGTCAGTATTGACTGGATCGATTAAGTCATAATTGCTTATATGACAATGAAAACTGCTTTCCAGGGAAGTGTCTCCTGCACCATTCACTTCTGAAGCCATTTGCTGACATCAAGTTGATCAGAACCACAAAAACGTCCTATAAACTGCAACGCATCTATCAGGGTGTGCTTCCCAATCAACTGCCTCAATACACACCCAGATTTGCTGCAAGCAGTTAACAGCCTCCCCAAGGAGATTGTTCTCCAATCGACTCATCCAGCAGTCTCCAGCTCTCTTTCAAGCAAGCAGGCAGCCTCCTGCCGGGTGTCCACGAGGGTGTGCTTTGTACTGCCTCTTTGGGGACAACAGAAGCTCTGGCCCTTTTCATACAGGCACCTCCAGTGCCTTAGCAGCTGCTGAAAGGTTCTGTTCAGCTGTAACCTCACCTTCTAGAACAGAGTGGAAAAGAATTTCAGGCTTAAAAAACACCTTTTCCTACCCACACCTATGCCTCCTGGTTGAGGTTTTATGGCAGCAGGTCAAATCCTCAACATTTACGGCACAAAAAAGAGGGGCTGGTCTTGACATTCCTTCTCAGATCCAACACCAAGAAAGAGAGTGAAATGGAAAACAATTCCAAATCACTGTGCTTTCTGCTCCCTTTTAAATCTTGTGCACAGTGTCCCTCTCCCTTCTTGCACATCCTGGACTCCAAGAAATCCCCTAGTGCTCTCTATAATGCATCTGCAGGATCTCCAATATCTCAACCACCTTCCGTCACAAAGGCAGGAGAGCACTGGGCACCTCTTCTCCCCCGTGTCCTTCCAACTAGAGAAGCAGTGCTACTTGCAGGGAAACAATTATGAGGTCTTCCTCAATTGAAAGAGGCCTTACACGCATGCCTGTCTTTCACTCCCTCACCCTGCAAGACTGTCCCAACCTGCTGGGGGTGACAGAGGACTGAGCTTGCCCCTTGCTAGACCTGGTAGCTCTACTGAAGCAACAGCAGATTGCCGCAGGCAGAGGTCACCGTGCAGTGCAGCTGGCAGGCAGCTTGGGACGTAATGCGGCTATGCTGAGGAAATCTTCAAAGAAACCCTCCTAAGTTTTCCTTGCCTGTCTCCTAAGCTACCTGGGTTAAGGTGAAAGGGCAGCTTGAACTGAAAGGGCCCAGCATCTTTGAGCCTAATGTTTCAATACAGGGGCCTTTTTAACAATGGTGGCCAAACAGGGACCGGGAAGTGGGAAATTTCCTTCCCTGGAGACCATTAGTTGTTAACAGGACTGCACTCTGTGCAGCCTGCTCTAATGTCAAAGCTGGCTGTGCCCTGAGTGAGGAACAGGGCTTGAGACCTCTGCAGCAACCCTCTTGCCAAAGCCAGCCTACTATTCCTGCAGCACCTCTGACAATTCTCACAGCACTGCTATGGGTAAGCACCGATGGCACTTGGAAGTGAAGTCAGGTTTTCAAAAAAGGGCACCACAGCCCCATTTCTCTGCACACTAACAGTTAACGCAGCTACAACACATAAAGCTGGGAAGGGTCAAAGACAGAGGCTGCACATCTGTAAAGCACTGGCTGTGCAGATCCAGTGTGGATTGCTGCTGCCACCCAGCATCCGGCTTATCACCCCAGATTGCTGAGGCTTTGGCATGGCCAAATGGTGGAAAAGAACAGGGCTGATAACTTTCACTGCTGATAGTATTAATATATCCACACTACTGACCTTCTCTGCCATCATGCCTGTAACCAGACACAGAGAAACAACCCTGTGATCAATATTCACCTTCTACGGCTCATGCTATCGGGTTGACAGCAGGAGCCCTACTGGGACCATGCCATGGATTCCTGTACATTCCCCCAGAAAATATGGGTAGCTACTGTCCATCACGTACCCTAGCTGGTGCAAGAAGCCACAAAAAGTCAATTAACTGTCTAGAGGCAAACGGGTTAAAGATACTTCTGCACTGAAATAGAATATTCTTCAGCAAAAGCTCAGATGCTTTGTATCTAAGCTCATTTTCACATCAGCAGCACTCCCACTTCCATGGAACAGGTGGTGCATTCACCAGGTCTCCTGCTGAAGAAGCAACTTCAGGTGCACACAAAGACTGAGCATCCTTTGCAAAATACACAGAGATGTAACCAACAAGGCCCTGCAGCGGCAGGTAGCCTGCATGCTAGGAGGCAGCTACCCCCTAAGCAGGCAGCAATCTGTGTCTCCCAAATGGGCCATGCTTACTCTCAGCTCCTGGAGGTAGCACTGTACAGGGTCATAATCCACCACAGGAAAGAGGATCTTCGTGGCAGTGCTGTTCTTCACCACGCCCCGGAAAAAGGACTTCACTGGACGGTCCACATTCTCCAGATGCCGAGGAATCTGGTTTGGATTCAAATGGATTAGGACATCGTAGAAGTCCAAAGGAGGGCGGAAGACCATCTGCAGGGAGAAAAGACCAGTGCTACTCTATATGGGAGACAGGCAGGCAGGGCAGATAAGAGAGGTTTCCCAAGCCCTTGTTTGCATTTTATTCCCTTCTCCTTGGAAAGCAGTAAACCAAGGCCAACATTTTTGTGAGATTAGTGTCAGAAGTTTGCTAGAACATTCACAGGAAAAACATGGCTGTGGTGGAGACACAGGAAGCTCCAGCCCATACTGGCCACTCTATTCACTCTGAGCCGAGACACATCCCCATTCCAGCACAGGTTCTGCTCACGTCAAAGGATGCAACCCCTACATCCCATGCAAGTGCTTGCATTGGTTTTGGCTGGGATAGAGTCAATTTTCTCCATAGTAGCTGCTATGGGGGTATGTTCTGGATTTGTGCTGGGAACAGTATCAACAATACAGAGATGTTTCAGTTATTGCTGAGCAGGGCTTACACAGAGTCAAGACCTTTTCTGCTCCTCACCCCACTAGCGAGTAGTCTAGGGGTGCGCAGAAGCTGGGAGGGAGCACAGCCGGGATAGCTGACCCCAGCTGACCAAAGGGGTATTCCATACCATGATATTACGCCCAGCATATAAATCTGGGAGAAGGAAGAGTGGGGTGACATTTAGAGTGATGGCATTTGTCTTCCAAAGTTACCACTGCATGTGATGCACCCCTGCTTTCCTGGAGAACATTGAACACGTGCCTGCCAATGGAAGTAGCGAATGGATTCCTTGTTTTGCTTTGTTTGTGCATGCAGCTTTTGCTTTAGCTATTAAACTGCCTTTATCTCAACCCATGAGTTTTCTCTCTTCCAGTCCCCTCCCCTATCCCAGCTCAAGAGACTGAGCAAGCAGCTGTGTGGTGCTTAGTCAACAGCTGCAGTTAAACCATGACAGAGCTGTAACAAGGACTCCATCAAAAAGAAGTTGGTTCCATCATGGCCATCTCCTGATGGATAGGCTAAATGTCCTCTGGACCACCACAGCACACCAGGAAGGAAACAACTGATTGCCACAGCCCAACCTTATCACAAACTCAACACTTTGAGAAGGGAGCTGCTCCCTGCCCACGTCAGATGTCTAGCCAGAAGGACTACACGCTCTACCCTGCCGGTTTCCCAGGTCAGCAGGAATATCTAACCTGTCTTCTCAGGACTCGGGGATGGTGCCTGGAGAAGAGCTTTCCAGAGGGCCAAGGTGGTCCTCGCCAGCCCTGCCCACAGATCCCAGGAAGCCCACCTGAATTCATGACAGTGGGATGGGCAGCCTAGAGAGGGAGAGCTGGTGACCTGAGACAGGTAACTGCACCATATTTGGCAGTTCCAGAATGAAGACTGGAGTCAAAAGCTAACAGGGGCCAAACAACACTTGGGGGACATGAGGAGCTGATTAATTGCAGTAGGGGGCCATCTGTCCAACAGGAGTTGCTCCAAAGGACAGCATCATCTTCCATCAAGCTGACAGAGGGTGAGAGCAAGTTCCACTAATGGAGGGGAGCAATCCCAGACATACAAATATTTAGACAGGCAAGATTTGGCACTGTGCATGCAGCTGTATTAAAATGGAAAAAAAATTAAAACTATGTGTATATTTTCATGGAATAAATGATGCAGAGACATGGACAGAAGCACGGACTAGCAGAAAACCCACTGCTCAGAGACAGTTTATAGGCAGAATGGGGAGAACACACATGAAGAACGTCAGTGACCAGCACTAAGTCTCAGCTGAGGTCCATGCAGACTCCCTTTTCCCACCTAGATGACCAAGTCCATGGCCCACTGTACCCATCCTGGGAGCAAAGAAAGAGAGCTCATGAATTCATGTCTGCATCTGCATGAGAGTGGGTACATCCCCGGGTGACCCAAACACAGAGACAAAAAAAAACTTGCAGCACCCTCTTAGATACATGGGAAAAGAAGGCAACTCCAAATTGCACTGCAAAGGCTTTTCCCTCCTCCCTGCCCCGAGCTTTACTTACAAATAAACTAGCAGCCCTGGAAACAGTGCCCTATGTTTATTCCTAAGAACATCACAGGCCTGGGAGGACACTGCTATGGACCACAGGAATACTCTGGGGATATGAAAGGATCCTATTGCAATGGCCAAGAGGAGGGGAAAGGGAACGAGGGACAAGGAGGCTGAGTTAAAGGGTTTGGAGGATGCTAGGGACAAATGATGGCTCAGTTTGGAAGCTAATCAGTCCCAGCTCAAGCTGCACGTCTTGAACGCTAGCCTTGAGACCACACTGTGACTGTGGCATGCTGGACACATCCCACATGTACAGCATCTCACCACTTCACAGCCTGGTGATGCACACTGCTATCACCTCAAGTACACCACATCCCTGTAATGCTTCCAGTGCAAAATACAGCAGAACTGAAAGCAACGCAAATAAATTCTATTTATACGGTTACAGGACTGGTGTCACAGACAGGGTCTTGGCTACTTAAGACAGGCCAATCACTTTGAGAAACCTGGTCTGCTTGGGGGTGGTGGGGTGCATCCATCAGTGAAGGGGGAGAGCACCCTTGGTTATGGGGTTTCCAGGCTTGTGAAGAGGGATTTGAACTAAAATTGCAGGGGAAGAGGAACCTCAATCCATCCCTTCTACCAGCCTGATGCCAGCCATAGATGCCCAGAACCTGGACAAGGACCACAGGTCAGTAAGAGAGCACGTGAAGAGGAGCACAAAGGAATTCCAGCCACTCCAGCAAGTAAGCCAGCTTCACTGGGTGCCAAACTTAACAGCCTCTACGCAAACACACATAAGATGGGGAATAAATAACATGAGTTAGAGACGTTCACACCTGCAGGGCTATGATCCCATTAGCATCACAGAAATGCGGTGGGATCGATCCTATTACTGGAGCACTGGAATGGTGGAATATAGGCTCTTTAGGAAGGACAGGCAGGGGAGATGAGGACGGAATGTCACCCTCTATGTCAATGACCACTTGGAGCCCATGGAACTCTACCTGGGGATGGATGAGGAGCTGACCACGAGCCTATAGGTCAGGATTAAACGCAGGGCAGGAACAGGTGACATTACAGTGCGGGTCTGCTACAGGCCACTGAACCAGGCAGAACAAGCAGATGAGCCCTCTACAGACAGGCATAGACTCGCATTCACAAGCCTCGGTCTTCATAGGGGACTTCCAACAACCCCAATATTTTTTGGAGGGACAATACAACAGGGTCCAAGCAATCCAAGAGGTTCCCGAAATGCATCAATGATAATTTCCTTCTCCAAGTGACAGAAGAGCTCACAAGGAGAGGTGCCAAGCTAGGTGTTATTCTTATCAACAAGAAAGGGCTGGTGGGCAGTGTGAAGCTCAAGTGAAGCCTTGGCTGCAGGGACCATGAAATGGTGGAGTTCAAGTTCCTATAGGTCACTATAAGGTCTCCTTGGAGCCTTCTCTTCAGCCTAAAGAAGGCTCCAAGGAGAGCTTATTGCAACTTTCCAGTACCTGAAGGGGGCCTACAAGAAAGCTGGGGAAGGACTGTTCACAAAGGCTTGTAGTGATAGGACTAAGGGCAATGGGTATGAACTGGAAAAGGACAGATTTAGACTAGACATAAGAAGGAATTTCTTCACAATGAGGGTGGTGAGGCACTAGAACAGGTTGCCCAGGGAAGCTGAGGATGCCCCCTCCTTGGAAGTGTTCAAAGCCAGGCTGGATGAGGCCTTGGGCAGCATGTTCTAGTGGGACGTGTCTCTGCCCATTGCAGGCGGGTTGGAATCACAGGATCTTTAAGGTCCCTTCCAACCCAAACCATTCTATGATTCCTAGGGGAGCAAGGCGGGGGCATGCAGCAAGCTTGCTACCTTGGACTTCAGGAGAGCAGATCCTGGCCTCTTCAGGGATCTGCTAGGTAGGATACCATGGGATAAAGCCCTGGAGGGGAGAGTGGCCCAAGAAAGCTGGTTAATATTCAAGGATCACCTCCTGCAGGTTCAGGAGCAATGCATCCCAACAAAGAGGAAGTCAGCCAAAAATGTCAGGAGGTCTGCATGGTTAAAACAAGATGCTCCTGTACAAAGTCGAACACAAAAAGGAAGCCTACAGAGGGTGGAAACAAGGCCAGGTAGCCTGGGAGGAACACAGAGAAATTGTTCAAGCAGCACAAGTCACGAAAGCTAAAGCCCAGGTAGAATTAAATCTGGCCAGGGAAGTCAAGGACAAGAAAAGCTTCTATAAGTACATTAGTGGACTAGGGAGAATGTGGGCCCTCTCCAGAAGGAAACAGGAGACTTGGTTGCCCAGGATATAGAGTACGCTGAGGTACTCTGTCTTTTGCCTCAGTCTTCACCAGCAACGGTTCAAGGCACACCGTCCAAGGCACAGAAGCAAAAGCAGTAACTGGGAGAGCAAAGAACTCTAGATCTCCTCACTGTAGGAGAGGATCAAGTGTGAGAACATCTAAGGAACCTGAATGTGCATGAGTCCATGGGGCCTGACGAGATGCATCCAAGGGTCCTGAAGGAACACTGTGGATAAAGTTACTAAGCAAGTTCATTCCAGGGCAACTACATATGGCCACAGCCTGAATCCTGTTAACACATCCCAGTGATCATCACCAAAGAGCAGTATGCTCTGCCAGAGCCTGAATGCCAACCACCGTTGTGCTGGAACCCCAGGTGGTTACCTTCACATCCTGGCTGTTAAGTGGGTCCATGAGCTGCTCCTCCAGGGCACGGAGAGACTCGGAGGCCAGCACAAGTAGGCGCTGCAGAATCTGGAGAGGGAAGAAAAGTGAAAATCTGCAATCCTGGTTGTATCAGGGACCCTGCTCACCCATCAGAGCTCCAGCACTGCAGGCAGAGAACTGCCTCAAGCCAGCAGCCTCCATGGGGCAAGGACAAAGGACCCAGCTCACCTGCACTGAGGGTTGCTCCCGGGTCCACATGGAGCTCCACCGGTCTTTGGGGGTGGCAATGAACATTACAGGGAGGCGAGAGCGATCAGCCAGAAACTTGCTCTTGATCTCTGTGCAGTCAGCATCTAGAGAGGGCAGGCAAACAGATGAGATATCCCATCCACAGCCCTCCAAGCCTCGTCATCCATGGATCACAGACCAGAAAAGACCAGTACAACAAGCTTTATTCTCTGACACGCTCAGATCTCACAGTCCACATGCAACTAGAGTTCCAGAAAGACGGCATGTACCCAAAACACAATCAAGAGACAAAACATAAGAACAGGGCAGGACCACAGGTCTGCCTGGATAAACCAACATGCTCCTTTGCATACCAGGACCTTTGCAAGGAAATTCTCGAGGCTCAGGTAGTAACAAAACCTGGAAGACTGCAGGCCTTCTCCCTTGCAGGTTTTGCAATCAAGGCTTAGCAGATGATCCCTATGATCTGAGCAGTGCAGCTTTCAGAGCAGACAGGCAGCAGGAAGCTTTGAAGCTTCCTGTTTAAGAGCCTGACTGCTCCCCCAGCACAGCTGAAGGTTTGGCCCCCAGGAGCCAGTTTAAAGCCTCAAGCGAAAACACCAGCTATGAAGGAGCAGAGGGCTTCAAAAACACCACCATATCCAACACCACCTAGGCTCATCACAGATTTCAGCGAGAGCAGAAATGCGTCATAATGGAGATCAGTTTCTTCAAAAGCAACCAAGAGGAATCAAAAAAAAAAAAAAGCACACCACAACTAAAACCAGCCTGAAACCAAGTTAAGCATGGCAGAACAGGAGTAAGGGAGCAGAAAACCTCCTTGCCCCTGGCAGAGACTGTGACACCTTCATGTGTCCAGGACCCCTGGCACCAGATGTGCCAAGGAGGGCTCACACCATGGCTCGGCTGAGTGCTGCCCACTCACCTGTGAGGCCAGCATTCAGGTTGATGATCAGAGGGTTGTTTTTCCAGTCAAAGGTTGCCAGCAAGTCAAGAAAGCGCAGGAACCCCACCTGTGGAGAACTTTAGGCAAAACAAAACAGTTCAACACTGGCATTTGCTACCCTGGCAGCAAGAGGGGCTTGGCTTGGGGGTGACTTAGTGATGCGCAGTCCATATGCAGCCCAGGACAGGATAGCCATAGTGGGAAAGGAAATTCCAGGAGAAGTATGATGCACTTCTCTAAACCACCTGAAGAAAACCTTTCCCCCTTGTTCCTCGCTCGCCAAGCAAAAAAAACTAGCAGAACGTGAAACACGGTTGCCCCATCTCCTGACATTCTCCCCACTCAGCCTCCTGGTGTCAGAGCAAGGTGGAGGTGGAGAGAGGTCTGCTCCCATCTCTAGTGTGGCTCTGAACACTGGCCAAGCTCCCACCATGCTTCTTCCCCTGCACCACAACACGTGTGTAGCCAGACAGCTGGGAAGATGGGGCTCCTGCTAGCTAGGCTATTAATCCTGCTATTTTTGTGAAGGAAATAGGACCCTGAGTGCAGAGCAGAGTAACCTTTTGGCTTCACATGGACTGAATCCACTTCCTTAACTTTATTTCACTCCTCCCAAGTCATATCCCATCCACAGGCCAAGAACCAGCAAGCAATTAGCCCCACAGGGTTATTTACCAATGTGCTACTCCATTCAGCTCTCAGCAGCCATCCTCTTGCCCTTTCTTCAGAAGTCCTCTCCAGGACAAGTGGAGGTTGCAGCCACCAGCATCACTGCAACATCCCTTCCCAGGGAACCAAGAAGCCCCAGTGTGCAGGTAGCCACAATACAGCTCTCATCCTTGCTTCTCCTGGTTACCATCCCCAGGAGAAATAGATCCCACCAGTCCTTAGGAGGACTTAAGACACTCTGTGGTTGCGCTCCCAGCACTGAGAGGCCACACGGACACTCATTCCCACGCTTACCTGCTTCTCTCCTTTCTCTGCAGCACCCAGGGTAGGGGAAACCACAGCCGAACAGCTCCAAGCATTTTCATCTCCTCAGGCCAGGTGCTCCCAACAGGGCTTGGGACAGCGTTATGGCAGCATGGGAGCCTCACATTCCTTGCCCTGCACCCTCCCAGCACCTCCTGCCCTAGCAGAATCCCATTTCTCCTCCATCCCAGGTAAGTAAAGAAGCACTAAATCCTCCTCAGGCTAGTCCAGGCTCCTCATTCTCACCTTGGCGGCGTGAAGGGAGCTGGATGGACGAAGAGAAATGCCACAAGGAGATCCACGCACTCCTCAGAGATGTTGTCGCCCAGGAGCTGGGCACTGATCCAGCGCTTGGCCAGCCGGCAAGTGCTGCCGAAGACAGGATGCTGCTGCTGGAGCCTACGAGAAGGGAGATGAGCTCAATCCACACATCTCGGCATCCAACACAGCCTTTTCGCATGTGTCAAGAGAGAGGAGAGGGGCGAAATTCTGCCAGAAACATACACATAGCAAAACAAGCAGAGGGCACTCTCCATGGATGTTGAGATTTTGAAAAAATGAAAGAGAAATGCTGTCAATGTGCTCCCCTAATCATGCTGCTCTTTGGTGCTTGTCTCCCCATAACACTCACCTCGGATCTGACAACAGGGACAAATGGTGCTGCTTCCATCCACATTTGTCTATCCGTTCTCCCACAGGGCCTCTCACAACATGGGATTAAGGGACATTTCCCACAGTGAGCTCCTCTTCCCACCATCACCCTCCAACACTGAAGGGCACCACCACTCTGGCTTCCAGCCACATCCCGTGCCCTGGCCCTCCAGCCACTCCCCACCTAACCTACCCATGCAATGAGCTTGTTAGATAGGGCAGATGCAACGTCTCCATCTCCAGCTGCTGAGACGCCTCTGTGTCCTGGTACTTCAGCATTCCTTCTGGTGTGACCACCTCCTTCAAGATCAGGGGCTCACGGTGGTAGGCTACTTGCAGGCGGAAAACATAGCCATCCTGAGATGGGAGCAGAAAGCAAAATCAGGTTGGCAGTAACAGACGCAGACTGGGATGCTACACTGCATCTCAGGAACACAACAGCAGCATCCTTGCGTCAGCAGTCTCACCATGCCCTCTCCCAGGCCCATCTTCCAAATTGTGGGTTTTTCCAGGACAAGACCACTCCCACAGCAGTAACACGTCAGGTATGGAGAAGGCCCCTGTTGTCCCCCTACCTTGTACACGTCAGTATGGGTGACTGCAGGTCTGCAAACCAGCTGGTGCTGCTGCTGGAGGAGCTCAGCCAGCTGGAGGTGGAAAGCTGCCTTGATGCGCTTGATGGCTTCTTTGTCTTGCGGCCACTGGCCACTGCCTTCCATGTGGCAGATGACTGGAGGCAAAGAGACAGCAAGAAGCCAGTGAGCCCCATGCAGGAATTAGATGCTGGATAGGTGTAGCAGGAAATTAGGAGCCAGGGCTCTGCTCCTGCCTGCAGCAAACCAGCAGTCAGAGCCAGCATCGCTGCCTACACCACCCCGCAACAAACCAGCCCCTGCTCACATCTCTCCCCACTTACTCTTCAAAGGGGCTACGTAGGCTGGACAAGGCTTCTCCTCTGAGGGAAGCAGCAAGTGCTTGGTCCTTATTCGGGTATGAAAGGAATAAATCGGCTTCATGGGAATAGGAGGGAAGACCTAGGAGAGAACAGCCACCTGCAGACTGAGAACAAGCAGCAGAAACCCCAGGGTACTGCACATCCCCTCACCCAAAATCTGCTGTCCCAGCAAAGCTCTCTGGGCATGGAAGGCTTAGCCAACTTGTATATAGCAAGCCTGAGGGAAAGGATAGCAAAGATGAGGCACCACATCACTCAGAGGGCTCTTAGGAGCCACAAAAGCAGAGCGTGATCAATTTCCTCTATTCCCTCTCACATCAGGACATCCCTTCCCACCTCCCTGCAGCTCCCCACACACGGACCATGCCCAGGGACACTCACATCCGTGTATCGGAGGGCTGGATGGACACCCTGCACAGCTGTCACTGTCAGGGGCAGCCCCTTCAGGTTCCAAAGCTTGCGGCTCAGGTCATCGTAGGAGCAGACAACGCTGACCATCGCCTCTTCACCCGTCCCCGGTACCTGCAAACACACAGCAAGCCTCTCCCTTCACCGTTCCCATTCCTGCACGGGTGACCAGCTCACCTCCCTCTCGGATTGTCATTACAGCCAAACTCCAAGAAGCCAGCACTGCCATCCAGGGAGTAGCTTCTGGCAAGAGCACTCAGCAAAATGGGGAGAGGGGTGGGTGAGACAAGAGCAAAACTGTCTCTGGCTTCCCCAGTAGCCAAAGGCATCCTAGAGGCTACATTTCAAGTGGCAAGTGAAATTAATTCCTAGGCAAGAAACTATGGCAGCACCAAGAACCGTACTGCCAGCACTGTCGCCAGGAAGGGAGAAGCTAAGAGTGATTCAGGACTCAAGAAATCACATACTGGCAAAGTCTGCTACTGCCTCCCGGACAGGTACTGCAATTCCAGCAGAGGTGGCAGTTTACAGGAAACTGCACGAACTACATCCTTAACCAAGGCAGAGCTGTGAAGCATAGCAAAAGCAAAGACAGAAAATACCCAGAGCATCACTGAAGGCCTGAGGAGGGCAGATGAGAAGTACTGAAAGGAGAATTGGTTCTGCCCCTGCTGCTTCCCTCTCCCCAAAGCACAGGAGAGGAGCCTGAATGAGAAGGAGACACCACTGACTACAAATGGCTCAGCCCACATGCATCCAGCCAGCCCAGGCTTTATCGCAGAGCGGCAGCACCCTCTGCAGGGTACACCAAGAATAATAAACCCCAGTTCTGCTCATCTCTAGAGCTCTCTGACCTGTTCATCTTCCCTTGTCTCCTGCCGCAGACTCCCCAGGCTGCCCGCACACAAACAGCTGGAGAAGCAGAGACAGACACCTCTACCCACCACCTCTCTCACAACAATAAGTTTCTCCTTTGTTCCTCAAGAACCTGCAGCAACTGGATTCCTAACTGCCCTTCAGGCTCTGGGGAAGTACATGCCTTCTCAGCGTGGGGCTTACCAGCCCTGCTCACCCCAGGCTAGCTTGCAGGGACACCGCATGCACAGATCTTGCTAACTCACCACACAAAGGACTGTACAAACCAGCATCTCATCCCAAATCTGACATGCAGCTCTGCACAGACCCCAACTCGTGCTGAAGATTCTTCCCATCAAATTTGCTCCCCTTTGCTCTTAAAAAAGTGAAAGTAAACAATTTCCTCCATCTATCCAACAATCAGTCAAAAAGCTGCTTTTACCAAAGACCAGGAAAGTGATACCAAAGTGTTCATGGCTCATCTCCAGGCTTTAATTTCACAAGCTCAAGGTGATACCAAAGTGTTCACGGCTCATCTCCAGGCTTTAATTTCACAAGCTCAAGGTGATACCAAAGTGTTCACGGCTCATCTCCAGGCTTTAATTTCACAAGCTCTAGAGCAGAAGGAAGGAGTGGTATACTTCCCAGCCTGCAATATTCATCTTTTCTATCTCAAAGTGACATTTCATTGTTCCAGATGCACATCCAGCTGCAGCACTAACTAGGGCTTGGTAGGCATGATGTAGCACTTTGCAACATGACAACAGGGAAGATCATCCTGTAGGTCCAGTTGGGAAACCCAGGTAAAGGAAGACACAGAAGTGTCTCCACCATGTCCTAAAGCAAACAAGACCTGAAAGATGCAGCTGGAGGACTACAGTAGGACAGTGATACATCCTTAGGTAAGACGGACATAGCAGACACAAGCAGACAGAGGAGGCCAGCGGGATGCCTGAAGGGAAAAATGGGGTGTAGAGGCTGCCAAAGCAAAAGGACTTCAGCGGCTACGCCTTGGTTGGCGCAAAAGGCTTGGCAGATTCACGGACACCACACTGCCCACCAAAGTGTCCACAGACAGGAATTTTCCTTATCTTCACTATCTTCTCTTGAGAACCATCCAGCTGCCTCAGGGCCACAACACTAAAATGACCTCCCTACAGTCCTCCCACACCACCCTTCCTAAAGAAACCCACAGCCCCACTGGGGGACCAACCATACCTTTTTCCCAGTCCTGATCACAGATTCCAATGAGGCTCCCATGTAGCAGATGGAGGATTCAGGAATGTCTGCATGGCTACACAGAAGAAGACAACAGTGCATTATAGCTACAACACGCTAATCCACCCATCATGACACTCTGTGCTTCATCACAGGCAAGGGTCGGTCCAAGGATGAGGAATGCATCCATACAGAAACATCACAGTGAGACGGTCAATCTCTGTGCGTTCCTCCCATGCCCAAGTCACCCATGCAACAAGGCACAGCAACACATGCAGCTTCACAGGGCTCAACGTCAAAGCTGCCAACATGCAGTCTTTCCTCCAAAAAATCTTTCCTCAAGCTGGGATAGAGGCCCAGGCAACACATTCATTCTCTGCAACAGGGTCTTGATTTTGGCAGAAGGGATAAACCACTACAAGGAGGCTTTCCAATGCTGTAGGGAAGCCCAGAAGGCACACAGAGGGCCCTCTGTGAATCACTACAGGGTGTCAGAGGATTTCATGAAACACCCTGGAAGGTCCAGGAGGCTTCTCTTCCAGCTCTGCCAACAATGAGTGTCCCACCACCTCTGTAACATCTGCATGTAAAAGTATGACCATGCCGACCACGCCCTCAGCATTACCACCAACAGAAGCTAAGGCAACACATGCTTTCCCTCCCAATCTTCTCTTGGAAAGCAGCTCACAGCATCAGGACAACTGAAATGACTTCCAGAATTCTCAAAGCCAAAACAGTATCAGCTTTGCACTTCTGGACAATGGAGACACCAGGGACAAGAGCAGCAGTGACCCACACACAGATGCAGGCCCCACAGCTTCGGCTGATGCTCGCCACAACTTACAGCTTCAGCAAGTGCCTAACGATCTGCTCAGGAATGAGGCGCTTCTGGCAGACAGTGTCGGCCTCCCACAACACCGCCTCGCAGATGCTGCCATCCTGGAACCGCCGCAGCTCTGATTTCTCCCCCCAGAAGGTTCGGAAGTCCAGAGCCTGTGAGAAGACATTGGGCAGCCCAGGTCAGGGACACGGGTCACCACTGGGGCCAGCTAAACCACACCCATGACTATCGGCCAGCCCCACAGCTGTCTGCAACCACCAGCTCTGCTCCACCCTACTCTGCACAAGCACAGCTCCCCTCACCTCAGGGTGATCAGCCTGCGGTCCCTTCTCCAGCACAGTGGCAGCAAACTCAGGGACAAACAGGATCCCGAATGTCAGGGGCCCAACATCCTTATGTTTTGGGGGCTCAGCGTCAATCGGCCACTGTGGGAAAACAGGAAAGATGAAGCACAACGACAGATCATGCTGCTGGAACAGCAGCTGCTGAAATACTGGGTAACTAGATGAACGTCCTGCTATGTGCTCTCGGGTGCCTAGACAAGCATGGATAGGGAAAGCATGATTTAATGGGTCTTCTCAATGAAAACATCAGTTGTTTTCACTCTGCTTCATTACTGGGCCAGGATTTCTGACAGACCAAGCCTCCCAGCTGCACCCCACATCCTAGTGAAGGGCCTCAGGTCCTCTATCCTCCACAAACGGTACAGGCCCATCTCCGTCCCCAATAAGCAAAGGTCCCCTCCCTGTTCCCAACAGTGCCACAGGGGACACACAAGAACCCACAAGCTGCAAAGGATGCAGTGTCACTGCTGAGTGCATTACCTCGGGGACCTGGGGCAAGGAGTGAGCCAAGAGCAGTGCTCTCCGAGCCAAACCACGAGTCAGTAATGAGACAATGAAAGGAAGGGCCGTGGCCACATAGTTCCCACCCCGATCCATCAGCTCATTCAGCAGCTCCATCTTCTTGCAGGCACCTTGCAGCTTGGAGACATGCTTCAGGCTACAGGAGAAGAGAAGCTGGTCACTGACCTCTGACACCAAATCCTTTCTGAGAGAGAGGTATGCTAGAGGATGGATAAAGTGGGGAGCAAAGAGCCCTGGCCCAGGATGAGATTACAAGAAGAAACCCTACACTTTGGCATATCAAGATGCACCACAGAAGGTGCTGGTCCTTGGGACAGTCATCATTCCCAAAGGCAAAGCATTGCCCTCCTCCTCCTGGGAGGTTATCTAGACAGTAAAAGCAGAATGTAAGAGGCACCAGTGTCTACGTCAGAGCTAGCAGAGCCATCCCTCATTAGTCAGGTTCGAACTCACCCCAGTCCTAAGCCAGAAGCAGCCCTTCCCCTCTGAAGAGGCTCCTCAGCCTCACCCCACCGGTACAGCAAGACTCACTGGAAGACATGATCAAAGGTTCTGAGCATGGGCTTCGCAGTCATGAGCAGCACCTGAAAGCCATCTACCATCCGATCATCCAAAATCTCCATGGAGCGTTTGGCTTCAAACTGGACCTGAGCAAGGAGACAAGACAGAGCAAGAGCATGAATAGGAGGGAATCAGGAAGGCAAATCTCTCCAGCAGCAGTTATCAATGCTCCCCAGTCAGCCACAGTCATCCTAGCTCCACAGTCACTACCAGATCCTCATTCCAGACAGCCTCTGTCCTCAGCACAAAGCCAAGTCACCAACAGCTGTTGCTGGTGGCCAGACAGTCCCTTCTTGACATCCCTGCCATCAGGGTGGGTATTTTCTGCTCCAGAACAGTTATTTCTGCTAAAGGTTCACTTAGCTTCACCTAAAGGTGCCCACGAAGAAGAAAACAACTTTCCTACATCATTAAAGCAAGACAGACAAGGCAGCAGTACACCCAAGTACTTCATAAAATCTACTTCCAGGCTTCAGAGCTGAAGAATGACATTAAAAGCCTAAAAAGCAACACTGAACCCCCTCCCCATGTCCAACATCCTCCTCCAAGATGCCTACCCATCCTCCGCCTGCCTCAGCTCACTCCTAAGACAGCAGCTCACGTTACCACAACTTGCTCCATACCTGGTGGTATTTGCTGGCAGTTACATCAGCACAGAGATTCACCAGCCCAGAGGGATCCACAAAGACCACTTCAAACACCTGGTGGAAGTCATTCAGGATAGGCTGGAAAAGCAAACACAGTGCTACAACACAGCACAGACACCAGGGCACCACCACCTCATAACATCACTGTAACAGGCACATCCCTGCCCAGGCAGTACAGCCAGACACAGGCACAAGAGTTTTCAAGGGTTGCTCACCAGGGAGGCATCCACGTCCTTTGCTAGGCTGATTCCTGTCTCGCTCAGGTCAGTGGTGGCTGTGTGCAGACAGGAAAAAAAAAAAAGCCACATCATCACCATGCACATCTCCCCCACTGGTGACATGCACCAATATCACCATTGTCTCCCAACATTAGCAGTGCTACAACATAATGCTGGCCTCCGTCTTGCGATAGGACATACCCACTCCTCCGAACACTGAGCCACCCAGCCCTGTCCTGTTGTCTCATATCCTCCTGACCATCCCACCCACACGGTTTCAGGATCAAATGGAAAAAAGCCAGAATTTCCCCCTCCCTCACTGTGTTTGGGCTTCATGGAGAGACTCCGCTGACACTAGCCTTTCTCTTTCATGAAAGGCCCCTGGAAACTCACCCAGGAACTGCAGGGTGCTCCTCAGCACCTGGTACCCACTCATCATCTTGACAATCTTGCGTTTCACCAGCAGGTAGGCAACCAGCATGGAGATCAAGAAGCCGCTGAAGCACCCCAAGCCCTGTGAAAACAGAGGGCTGAGTCAACAAGAGCTCAACAAGGCACCACGAGCCCCAGAGCCCACCCCACATAACTGCTTCTAGCCTCTGTCTTCACCAACAGGGCAGCCTCCAAGCCTCAGTGCCCCCACAGTAAAGCCCTGTACAACAAGCAAAGACATGGATCCCCTTGAGGGAAGGCAACACCTCAAAATTCTTTAGGAAACAGGATGAATTCCACTCCCTGCAGAAAAACCAAACCCAAAAACCAATACATCGTTCCATGGATCTCAAAAAGCATGACTGTCTGGTGCACAGATTCATTTCAACCCACCAGGTAGGATGGAGGTCCTTGAAACCTAACACAGCTCAATACTGAGTCACAAGCCCACCACAACCAAACCACCACCCTTCCATGTCTAGGAAGGCAGAGAAGGCCAAAGGCAGATTAGCCAGGTAAGCAGACCCTGCCCTGTCCCCTGGCACAGGGCGTACCTTGCTAAGCTGCCGCTGGTTCAGCCAAACTTTGAGAAGGGCCAGGCCATCCTTCATGCCTGGGAAGTCAGCGGCTGCATTAGACAAGAAATGCAGGTGGGACAGCAGTACCGTATCGCAGAGAATGGAGTTGTTGTAGTGTGGAGTTGGGGGCTCGATGAATCCTGTGTGGGGAAAAACAGCATGTTGAACTTAATCATAAACCTGTGTTCACAGGAGAGAACCCATTGCAGCAAACCCACTCCTGAGCGCTGAGTGCAGTCGCTGGCTGAACAGAGCACTCTCCAGCCCCAGGCCCTACCTTCTTTAGGGATGCTCTGCTCCATGAACCAGGCTGTCCGGACATTGTTCTTGTTGGGATAAAAGCGGCTAGCTTTGAAAAGATCCGGGGGAGGACAGGCATGGAGTCGGACAGTGACCATCTTCTCATCCTTGCCTGTAAGCACGAGGGGATAGATGTGCAGGAAGAAGAGACATCAGAGACCAACTTGAGAAAACAGGGAGCATTTCCACCTAAGCAAAAGCAAAAACTTCCTTCCCAGCGAAGCTCAATAGCAGTGGAAATCACTCCAGAGCAGAGAGTGGCCAAATCCTATGGCAAACAACACTCTGAGGTCACAGTGCTCATGTCCAAGCCCCACCTCAATACTCACTGGCCAGTCTGGTACCCCAGCACTCTCCAGCCTGCTCTGGCCTTGCCACGCCTATCCCAGACCCAAACCCACTATCACCAGGGGTCTGCAGGGAAAAGCACCACCCAGCAGCCCATGCATCTCACAGCATCTCAGAGAACAGCCAGGCTGCACACAGCAGCCTGGGGAAGGCAAGAGTATGGTGGAGAGTAGGGAAGGAGAGAGCAGGAGACAGTGCTAGACACTGATGTGTTTTTATAGGGTTTGCTTTACATCCTGCAGTACCTACAGGGTGGGCCAGCCAGCGAGGCCAAGGCTGGGGAGCCTAGCCAAGCTGCAGAGGGGGATTAGGAGGGGAAGAGACGTTGAGGACTAGGCTCTGTGTGGAAGGAGAGCACAACTGGGAGCATGAAAGCTCCAAAATCAATCACCAGCTGTGATGACAGTCCATCCCAAACGGCCTGTTGCATAATATAAGACCACCACCACCCTCCTCCTAATACCCGTATCCACTCACAGCCCCACCAGAGCAAGGCTCAAGTGCTACCTTGAGGCCTCAGGAGCAGGATGGGCTTGAGGTGATTGCCATTCATGTAGGCAAACTTCACACTGCTGAAGAGCTTCTCCTTGGACAAGTGCTGGGCGATGTGGGCCAGGTACAGAGCTCTCTTCCGGTGGTAGCGCTGATTCAGGTTATCTTTGTCCTGGAAGATTTCCTGGGAAAGGAGGAACAGGGCAACTCCACCTCACCTGCTTGCAGAACCTGGTTCAGCCCGAGGCACCACATCACCCCAGGCTCCTCTTGGCCCCCACAAGAAATCTTATCTCAGGCACGCAGATACAGCCCCAAGTTGCTCCAAGGCAGTCAGGAGCGCCACCTTGCTGCCAGCTCATCTGGCTCTAGAATCATAGAGCAGAGCCATACAGACAAATAGGGCACCACTTCATCTCAAACCGTGAGAACAAGTCTGGGCAGCAACGGGAGGGAGCACTGGAGGGGTAACAGCCTGCAAACATAACCCTCCTCATAACATCATGGACTCAGCGCCTGGGGCAGAAGTGCAACAGGGTACAAAGCTGGACAGCATCTATCTCCCTGGCAACATGTAAGAGGTTCAGGCCAGACAGGAAGAAGGAAAATCCTCATGAGGAACTAAAATCAAAGCAGCGGAAAGCTCTGATTGAGCATGCAGTGAGGCTGCACTCTCCAGCTCCTCCTGGGAGTCACCACATGGCATGTCCAGATGCTGTAACCTCACTCAGGAATAACGAGAGAGGATAGGGGCTGCAGGAAACAGGATTGGATGGAGTTTAGCTGAGCCCCAGCCTCTTCAGGAGCAGGCAAGACCAGACTCACCCGTGGCATGGTCACCGCCACGTCCACATTGACCTCCGGCTTAATGCAGGTACCCAGCAAGTAGCTGCCAACCACCTTCAGCTCAGCCGGTGGCAGGAAGCGGAACTTCCCTTTCACGTTGAAGGGCACCTGCAGGAATGGAACCTTCACGCCCTTGGAGAGCCAGGCCTGATCCGTGAGCTGGGAGTGGATAGAACACAGAAAATGCTCAAAGCATCACTCATAGAAGAAGCACAAAGACCAGGACCCCTCTCCTCACACAGCTGCAGGCACCTGCAGCCAGTTGTCCCCTTTTGCCATCAAGATAAGTCAGAGTAATATCTTTTCAGCCCCTAAGGGAGATCCACGAGGACCTCTGTTTGCACAGCAACAGCAAAGCATGCCCCATTACAGAGGTCCTGCCACCACCTCCTTCATCCCTCAGGAACCTACTTCCGTTTCTAGGGTCTCTGGGATGGCATTGAGCAGGCTGTTAATTTCACAGAGGAAGGCATCAATCTTCTTCTTCTTCGTCTCCTTTAATGTCACCTCCTTTAGAAGCTCTTCAATCTGTAGGCAGAAAGTGGATCATCAAAGGCAGCTGCAACACTGTAATTGCTCTTACCCCCTACCTTCTTTTCCCAGCACCAACCACAAGCTTGGTGAAGAGGGCAGTAGGTGAGCTGGGTAACACTGCCAGAGCTAGAGTCAAGTCAGCCCACGGCCAGAAGGATAACACAGCTCCTGCCACATTGTGTGAAGGGCTGGATGTCAGTTAGCTCCATCCCACCAGCTTCTGTGTGAGCTTCAGCCACAGAATACTGGTGACATGCATGAAGGCAGAGCCCTCAGAAAGACTAACAGCTAACACACGACTGCTTGCTTTCTTTCCCAGAACACAAAGAAATCTTCCTGTCCCATCCAGAGGCTGCTCACAGACAGGAGCCGAGGGCAGCTGGTGATGTTAATTCTCTCTCCAGTAAGCAATAAACCACTGCAGCAAGGGATGTGATGGCCACGCTCCCACCATACTGCAGTTACATGATGGAGAGGTTCAATTTTCACGGTGCACGAGAGGCACAGAGCTTGGCGTGGGATGGTGAAAGGAATTACAGTGAAAAATACAGAATCATAGAATGGTTTGGGCTGGAAGGGACCATGAAGGTCATCCAGTTCCAACCCCCTGCCACGGGCAGGGACACTTTCCACTGGATCAGGCTGCTCAGAGCCCCTTCCAGCCTGGCCTTGAATGTTTCCAGGGATGGGGCATCCACCACATCTCTGGGCAACCTGTACCAGTGCTTCACCACACTCGACAGAAGAATTTTCTCCTCCTTAAGTTTGAGAGTACTACCCCTTGTCTATTGCCACAGACTGCACTGAAAAGTTCTTCCCCATCTTTCTTATAAGCCACCTTTAAGTATCAAAATGCTGCACTAAGGCCTCCTTGGAGTCTTTTCTTCTCCAAACTGAACCCCAACTCTCTCAGCCTCCTCTCACAGGGAGGTGTTCCGGGCCTTTGTTCATTACTGTGGCCTCCTCTGTACCTGCTCCGAAACATCTGTATCACTCCTGTGCTAAGGGATCCAGAACTGGACGCAGGATTCCAGATAGGCTCAATAACAGCGATATAGAACCATGGAATGGGTTGGGTTGGAAGGGACCTTAGAGCCCACCCAGTTCCAAGCCCTCTGCCATGGACAGGGACACTTCCCACTGGATCAGGTTGCTCAGAGCCTCATCCAACCTGGGCTTGAACATCCCCAGAGATGAGGCAGCCACAGCTTTCCTGGGCAACTTGTGCCAGTGTCTCACCACTCTCAGCGTGAAGAATTTCTTCCCAATGCCTAATCTCAACCTTCCCCTCTCCAATTTAAAGCTACTTCCCCTCGTTCCACCACTCCAGGCCCTTGCAAACATCCAGCTCCCTTCGTCCCTGCCCGGATTCACCGGGTTCCGGGGCTCTTCCCGGGAATCCCGCTGCTGCCCGGCTGACCTGCAGGCGGAGCAGGCTGGAGTGGAAAAGGTCCTCGGTCTCCTTCAGCCGGCTGAGCTCTTCGCTGGTGGGCGGCCGGTACAGCTCGGCACGGCTCAGTTTGGCGGGCCGCAGCGCCGGGGCCGCCTCCTCGCCGCGCCTCCTCCCGCCCCGCGCCGCCTCCGGAGAGCCCTGCGGGAACAAACCGGTACGGCTCGGACCGCGGCGCCGCCGGGGGAGCCTTAGAGGGGCCGAGCCCCATGCCCCGGGTGCCGAGCCCGCTACCCGCCCCGCGCCTCACCGCCATGGCCTCCATGGCCATCCCACGCGCCGCGCCGGAAGCACGTGCGGCCCCCCCGCCCCGCCGAGCGCCCGGACGCGCTGCCCATTGGCGGCAGCTGAGAGCGCTGCGTGGCGATTGGGCGAGAGTCAGAGAGCGGCGCTCCTATTGGCTGAGAATGAGAGCAATGGGCTCCTATTGGCTGAGAATGAGAGCAATTGGCTCCTATTGGCTGAGAGTGAGAGCAGTGGGCTCCTATTGGCTGATAGTGGGAGCAATGGGCTTCTATTGGCTGATAGTGGGAGCATTGGGCTCCTATTGGCTGATAGTGGGAGCAATGGGCTCCTATTGGCTGAGAGAGAGCAATGGGCTCGTATTGGCTGAGAATGAGAGCAGTGGGCTCCTATTGGCTGAGAGTGAGAGTAATGGGCTTCTATTGGCTGAGAGTGAGGGCAATGGGCTTCTATTGGCTGAGAGTGAGAGGAGTGGGCTCCTATTGGCTGAGAGTGGGAGCAATGGGCTCCTATTGGCTGGGAGTGAAGCACCTCACTCTTACTGGATGTGAGTTGAGAGAGCAATGTGTGTAAATCTCACGATAAATCTTATGCGTATTCTGTAACTTTCCAAGGACTAGGTTTTAATGTTATAAACTTCACAACAGTCAAAACTCCTGCTAATTTGGAGCTGGCTCTGTCTGTCTTGCACTGGAGGTGGGGAAGGACTGCAAACAGAGGTGAGACAGAAGACACACCTGCTTGGCACAGATGGCTCTGCACACAGATGTTATCATCTCCAGAGAATGAGCAGTGCCTGAAAAAACACTGGAAGAAAACACATGATTAGAGTGACGGTCTGCCTGATTTTCAAAAAAAAAAAAATTTACTCAGATGAACTTAACTCCATCATCAATCAAAAATATTCCGCTTCTTGCACTAGTAACTACTTCTTGTACCAGGCTTTGTACACACATACAGCAGGGCTGCACACGCACGCATGCGTGCACACACACACACAGCAGGGCTGCACACACACGCACAAACACACAGTAGGGCTGTGCACACACACACAGAGCAGGGCTGCACACACACACACACACACACATACACGTAGAGATGGGCTGCACACACACACAGAGCAGGGCTGTACATAGACACACAGAGCAAGGATGCACACACACACAGCAGCAGGGCTGCACAGGCACACACAGCACAGCTGCACACAGAGTAGGGCTGCACACATGCACACACACGTACACACACGCACATACAGCATGGCTGCACACACATATGTGCAGACACACACACAGATAGCAGGCCTGCACACACACGTGTACACACACACAGAGCAGGGCTGCACACGCACACACACAGCAGGGCTGTGAACACACAGCGGAGGCTGCACACACACACAGAGCAGGGCTGCACGCACACACACGCACGCACGCTGCAGGGCTGCACACACAGGCGCACACACAGAGCAGGGCTGCACACACGCACGCACATGCACACACACAGCAAGGCTGCACACACATGCACGCACAGCAGGGCTGCACACACACGCGCACACACACAGCAAGGCTGCACACACATGCACGCACAGCAGGGCTGCACACACACGCGCACACACAGAGCAGGGCTGAACCCAGACTCTGAGCAGGATTAGCTGCCATTTGCACTGTGCAGTTTGCTGGGAATAAAATCAAAGGCCTGGAATACCTCCCTTATGAAGGATGACTGAGAGAGTTTGTGTTGTTTAGCCTGGAGAAGACTCCACGGAAACCTTAGTGTGGCTTTTCAGTGCTTAAGGGGGGCTTATAAGAAAGATGTGGAAAAACTTTCAAGTTTAAGCAGGGCTTGTAGCAACAGGAAAAGGGGTAGTGGTTTTACAGTAAAATAGAAGATGTTCGGACTAGTTATTAGGAAGAATTCTTTTATGTTTAGTATGGTGAAAC
This sequence comes from Cuculus canorus, assembly GCF_017976375.1. NCBI lineage: Eukaryota > Metazoa > Chordata > Aves > Cuculiformes > Cuculidae > Cuculus > Cuculus canorus. The sequence continues at coordinate 69,464,122 of NC_071441.1, read as the reverse complement.
ACTGGCACAGATTGCCCAGAGAGTGGTGGATGCCACATCCCTGGAAACATTAAGGTCAGGTTGGACTGTGCTCTGAGCAGCCTGATCCAGTTGAACATGTCCCTGCGCACTGCAGGGGGGATGGACAGGATGACATTCATGGTGCCTTCCAATCCAAAGTATTCTATCATTTTATCATTCAAATGGGCTGAACAGGGCCTTGGAAATCCTACCTTTCTGTTTGGAGCCTCGAGTGGCTCTGCAGTAGAGTTGCACTGCCCTCTGATGAGTGGGGTTTCTGGCAGCCCTGCATTACTTAGTACTTATGAGACACAGTGAAAGCAGAACATTCCCTGCACCCAGAAATTAACTTTATTTGCCAAAGCAGCCAGGCTGACCTGGCAGGGTGAGTGCAAAGCTGCCTATGCACCAGAAAGCCAGGCACTGGTGTGTCGGGTTAATCAGGGTGGACATTCCCTACGTGACTTGCAGAGAGCAGGAGGCAAAGCCAGAGCAGCCTGAGCCCTGGAACAGGCACCGGGAGCAGGGATGGGATGGCGGCCGCCTACCCGTGTGTTAATGGAACGGGAGAAATATCCTCTTGCACATGCCATTACATATATAGAGGCAACCCCAAACCCCAGGTCCAACTGGATTTGGGTTGTCAGGGTGTTTAAATGCCCACCTCACATGTGTCCCTGAATCAGAGGTCACAGATTTCAGATTCAGATTATTTTAGTTCTGTTTCAAGCTGTTTGACTGACTGGACAGGGTTTTATTCACTTTTCCCTGCCCTGTCATGCTCCAGTGTGAAAAAGATGTTGTGACTCCAGTAGGACTGTCCTTTAGAAACACTCTGTTCTGGAATAGCAAACCCAGCACGGAGTGTTCCATCTCCATGCCAGGTCCCAATTCTTCTCCCTGAACCCAGGCCTCCTTCAGTTCAGGTTTTTTCCTGCACTGTGGGAACCCGATAAGCAGGATCTCTTTGAGAACAAATATGCAGGCATGTTAAGACAAAGGGCAGAAGATCACATATCCATCCTGAAGGTAAATGTAGGAGTTCAGAGAACTCCCCAGCGGATTGGGCTGAGCTCCATCCCCAACACAGGACGCCTAGCCCAATCAGCCCATTGCTTGTGGGATGTGCTTATGCATTCTTATGCACAGCCCCGGTGACTCCACTGAGTATGAACTACAGTGTCAGCTTCTAGCATGGGAGGAATTTATCCTCAGTGTTTCCGGAAGCAAGAGATCCTTTGCCAGAGGAGCTCATGTTCCTCCTTCTCCCCTTCCGCCTTCGACAGGACCAGGACACCTGTGTTCCAGCTGAGCTCCTCTCCTCATTCCAAGTTCATCACGCTTCATCTCCACTGTGCCACGCTCCTCCCCAAGACGTGATTCCCTGCCAGACACCTCCAGGTGCTGTGGACATACCTACAGTGTCAGGCTCCCCTCTGATTTAAGGTGAGGGTAATTACTGCCCTGGCAGGACTTTTAGGAAGGCTGGGAAAACCAGTTCAGTCATCCTGGGCCTCAAGGTCAAATCCCTGCGTTGCTTGAGAGGAACAGGGGAGGAGGGACTCAGTCAGAGGTCCATGGTCACTTGGGTGCCCATCATGCAAAATCCTTGGCACCTCCCTTATCCCCTACCATCCCTGAGATGGGGTGTAATGCCCAGCTAGGGTGGAAAACCAGCTCAAGGTCTGGCCCCAGGAAGCGACTGGATAACGGGGATGCACCTGGAGCCTCCTCAGACTCCTGACAACTCCAACTCTCCTCCAACTCTCAGTGTCCCCACGTTTCCAGGTGAAACCCTTCACCCCATAGCCTCCAGCACAGGAGCACATGCAGAGATACACGTGCATTTGTGAACGTAGACACACACAAGCACTTAGACACACACACAACTGTGCACACACACAAACATATATATGTATGTACATACAACCTGACTCACACCTCAACACACACATACACACATGCATTCCCACACACAAACACATGTACACACATAGATGCACACATACACACATGTACGTACACATGTATATACAAGCACACATATGCACACACCTGCACTGACATATCATAGAATCATAGAATGGTTTGTGTTGGAAGAGGCCTTAAAGCCCATCCCCTTCCAAGCTCCACACCATGGGCTGGGACACCTCCCACCAGACCAGGATGCACAAGGCTCATCCAACCTCTCCTTGAACACCTCCAGGGATGGGGCAGCCACAGCTTCCCTGGGCAACCTAGGCCAGTGCCTCACCACTCTCAGAGCGAAGAATTTCTTCCCAATGTTTAATCTAAATCTTCCCCCTTCCAATTTAAAGCCATTCCCCCTAGTTCTATCACCACAAGCCTTTGTAAACATTCCCTCTCCAGCTTTCCTGTAGCCCCTTCAGGTACTGGAAAGTCACTATATCGTCTCCTTGGAGCCCTCCCTTCTCCAGGCTGAACAACACCAACTCTCTCAGCATGTCCTCAGAGCAGAGGTGCTCCAGCACTCTGATCATCTTTATAGCCTTCTCTGGACCCATTCCAACAGCTCCATATTCTTCTTATGTCGAGAATTCCACAACTGGACATTATACTCCACATGGGGTCTCACAATATAGGAATAGAGGGGCAGAATCCCCTCCCTCGCCCTGCTGGCCACGCTTCTTTTGATGCAGCCCAGGACACAGTTGGCCTTCTGGGCTGCGAGCGCACATTGCCGGCTCATGTTGAGCTTCTCATCAATGAGCACCACAAAGTCCTTCTCTGCAGGGCTGCTCTCAGTCACCTTGTCCCCCATTCTGTATTGAAACCATGGATTGCCCCAACCAAGGTGTAGGACCTTGCACTTGGCGTTGTTGAACCTCACGATGTTCACACAGTCACACTTCTTCAGCATGTCCAGGTCTCTCTGGATGATATCTCATCTTTCTGGTGCGTCAACTGCACCACTCAGCTTGGTGTCATCCGCAAACGTGCTGATATATATAAGCACATATGCACACAGACATCCTACACACACTTATGCACGCATACACATGCACGTGTACACACACATATGCACATACACACACATTTGCACACATGCATACGCACATACAAATACACACACACACACGAACATATACTCCCACAGCACCCAATGCACTCGCTTGGCTCTTCTGGAGCCAAGGGGACCTGGGGACACTGAGGGGAGTTTAAGGAGGTTGGAGGCACCTGGTTGTGTCCGCCTGGGGCAGCCAGGCAGCCAGCCTTGCAGCGGGAAGTAGGACCAGTGACGCCTTTCCCAGAACAGGTTATTTACTGAAGTATTTAAGCACATAGTGAGTCATTAATGATGCCCCACCCTACCGTGCTAATATAAGTAATAATAACAAAAAAAAATATTTTACAGCATTCCACACCTTCTGCCCACCCTTGTAGCCATGACGCACCTCACATGATCCCACCTTGCCTGAGGAGCTGCAGCATGGTCCCAGCTGCCCACCTACTGCTGGGGTGGTGCTTCCAGACGCACTTCCTCCTGCATGAAAACCTCTGAGGAATCAGAGAAATCCTTCCCCTGATTCTGTCCCCAGGAATCTGCAGCTCCCTATGCCAGGTGAGGTTATTCCTGGGTGTTTCTAACTAAGGATGCAAAACTTCAAGCTATGCATACCAGCATTTTTTCAGCATGGCATTCCAGAGCCCATGATTTCCTGAGAGGCACAGAAGGTTGGCAAGCTATCATAACATACCCCTGGGGAAACCCCATATTAATACCAGCTATCCAGGCACCACCATCAAAATTCAACAGTGACATCTTACGAATGGCAAAACTCCCCAAAATAACCTGCATATTTCCTTTAAAACATCTACGTCACCCTAAAGAAGCCATAATACAGCCCCTCACTGCCTTCACAGAGACAGCCAAGCCACCCAAATACCTGATGCTGTGCCCTACACAGTCAACACCAACCCCCAGAAGGTCCATGGCCAGCAACCCAAGGGCAAAACTCACAACCCATCCTTCAGCCTATGCAAATGGAAATCATATGTGGGCACACAGCCTGTCACCCCACACTGGGATGAGTTAGTGCAGCAGTCAGTACATGAAATATCTCTGGTAATGGCACTAGTGAGACCAACAGGCTGGGGCTGAGTGTTTTCCCCTCCCTGTTGTTTTTTTTTCTGCTTCCATCTGTTCCTCGCTTGTGCTTCACCGGTGCTGGTAGAGCAGGGCTGTCCTTTCCCCTGGGACACAAGGAGGACCAGTGGCAATGTTGAACCACTGGCAGGGATTGCTGGTATCCCAAAAAGGGGAAGTTGAGGAAGGAAAAGGAGGTTGCTGCTCCTGTTGATCTCTTTATGCTTGGTAAAATGAGAAGTCTGCTGGTGATTTGTGGACACTATTCCTGCAGCTTTTTTTTTCAAGGGAACTCAAATCCCTTTGGCCTGCTGAAGCTATTTGAACAAAGGTGCTAGCCCCCAGTCCAGCAAACCCCTGCCCACAGTCTTTGAACCTACTGAGCTAGTGGAGGGGCCACCAGGAGCATGGGGAGACACACGGCTGCTTGGTGCTTCCTTTCCTGGAAGCATCTTTCAAAAACCTGAGCATAAGCAAACCTCAGCCCACTGTAGAGCTGATGGCTCTGACCATGTGTGGCTTAAATTGCTGTGCACAAGCTCACATCCACACCCACAAGCACATCCATCCTTGCTCCCTTTGCTCCTGCCCCCGAGAATGCCGCCAGCACTGTACGCAGCCAGTGGGAAGGGGCTGCAGTCAGATGGGGCTGCTGAGCAGGCTTAGTCATCGTGGTGACCCCAGCTCCTGCTGAGTCTGCTCTCCCTTCACACTGCCTCATACCACCCCAGGGCCATCCCACAAACACCACCACTGCGGAAATACTCCAGTCCCACGGCAGCTGCAGAGAGCAGAATCTTGAGCAAAACCTCACTCAAAGTATCACCTGAATAAGTTTCATGCTTCCCCACGGGCAAAGCCAGCTCTTGCCTGGGGCTCTCCCCACCAGACCTTTCCATCCATCCCTAATCCCATTTGGCCATCCATGTCTGTTTCTTTTGTTCCCAAGCCCCCCAAAACCTGATGTTATCAATAGTGCCTGAAGCGAGGCAGAAGGCTGTGGTCCAGCCACGCAGGGATGTGGCGCTTCTCATCACTCAGCAAAACCTTTTACTGAGCAGCTTTACCCACATTTGATGGTGTTTCTTGCTTCTCCTGGGGAGAGGGGATTCTGTCCCACCCCAGTAGAATCTGCATTTCATCGTAGGATTAAATAGTTCCTCCCTTTGGTTTCTAAAGTACTTTCAAGTGCTTCAAATTCTCGAGTATTTACATATGATAGAGTCATCTGTAACTCCCAGACAAAAATAAACTGGTACACAGGGCGATGACACAAGAAAGCACTCCTATAATGCTTGACAGTCCATCCCAAGTATGGCCGTAACACAAAAACACGTAGGTAATGAGCAATCTTCATGATGGCCAAGTAGTGAGGGGCCTCACGGCAAAGAAATAGGGTAAAGGAGATGTTTGTAGCCACTGAAAACAAAACAAAACCCCACGGGTTTCACCCTGGGATTCAGGCAGACACCCAGTGAATTCCTGGCAGACACTGAAAGAAAAAAGGTCCCAGGAGAGCTGGAGCCCAGCTCTTGGCTCAGACATGACCAAATTCTCCCCCATGGGGTCAGAGGGGTGCCAAGGTCCCTCTCAGAGCTCAGGGACCACCCAGGCAATGCAGTGCCACCTTTATTAAAACGAGTCTCAATCGTCACTCTGTTGTTTGGATGGATGATGGCTCATTAAATCTCACTTGGTTCATTAAGCGTCACCTCTCTGCATGGGGCTGGAGGAGACACTCTGCATCCCCCTGCCAGGTGCAGCAGTGGCTCCCGTGCCTTACAAGGTTCATGGGGTGGTACAACAGTTAGAGCCCTCCTCGATGGGTCACACATGGACGCTCGGAGGGTGTGTTTTGTGCTCTGCCTTAGGCAAAAAAAAAAAAAAAAAAAAAAAGTCTAAAAGGTCAAAAATTCAGATAGGACTAAACCAATCCATACCTACACGTCAGGGGTGGAGAGGGAGAGACTGATTTTGGCTCTCCAAAGTCAGTGGCTCTGGCAGCTTTATCTCAAAACTGTGGTGACCTAAATTACACAAAAAGAGCTAAAGGGAAGTTGATATGCTACCTAACATGCTAGCAGTGTTTTGCCTCCTTTTAAATCACCTATTTGCTTTCTGCATAGATTGTTTTGTGCCCTTGTTTTTGTTTTCCAGTCGCTTTTGTTTGCTTTCTGCAACAGGCAAGAGAGCAAATTTATCTGATTTCCCGGCTGTTGCTGTGGGCTTTATGCATAGCAACAAGGAGGAGAGAGCTTTTCTGTTTGCAGGTTTTTTTTAATAGTAAGCAACAACCTACAGCCTCCAAATATCACGTTAGAGACACTAAGGGAGGGGAAAACTCTGTCCTCTTTCCTCTTGCAATTGTGCCATGTTTTATCAGCGATGGCTAGTTTGCCTTTTCTGTCCCAACAAAACAGTCCTCAGCAATCTCCCTGCAGTAGTGCTCTGTTTCCCCCTCTCTCCACTCCCCTAAAATAAAAATTCAGTCTCCAGGGCAGCTCCTGAGACTAGGTGTAGCGGAGAGAGACAGAAACACGCAAACGCAGTGTTTATTTATTCATGGCTTAAACCTCCAGGTGCCAAACAACCTGAAGGTGCTCGTGCCCTCCCTCCCTTTCAGCCAAGCCCACTCCACATGGCACTGGGAAAACGTCAGCGGAGGGATGATAATGATGACGATTATGTTAATGATGATGATGATGATGACTTTATTAATTGAAGTATTCAGGCTCACCTGGCTCAGAACTACCAGCTCTAGCCCTTTTTTACTTTGTCCCAGCCCTCTCATCCCCATGACTCTTTAAGACAGGTATGGTCCATCCTTGCTCACCTGATGGGGAAAGTGAGGCAGAGCAGTGGCGGCATTTGCCAGGGTGCAGGAAAGCTGCGTCAAGACTGACATGGGCATTTGTGCAACTCCCTCACAGTTCTCCATTTTGGTCTCACTTCCCACAGAAACAGAGCTTATGCAACTGTGTTATCTGTCTGTCTTCCAGATCTCTCCTTGTTCGTGGGTTTTAAGCCACAGGGGCAGCTTCAACCCCAGATGCAGGTGTTTCAGAGATGTTCCGTGGAATTAGGCAGCTCAGCTGGGAGGAGGAAAAAGACCAAAGCCTTCCTCCGCTGGGAGGAGGATAGCAGGGCATGAGGAACTGAATTACTAATCATCCAAGGCTCCACATAAAAGGATGTTATCAGAAAGCAGCTTCAAAGCTCTGCCACTCCAGCAACATCTTGCAAAAGTCTGAACCTGTGGGTGATGAGGCTGTTCTCCTGGGCCTTCTTCTCCATGTGGATGAGTCCCAAGTGTGTGCCCTCAATTCAAGGGGTGCTTTGGTACTGGAAGGATCCTGGCTTCCCCAGGCCCTGCAATCCCTGCAAGGCTGCTCTGTGAGCCAGAGCTGTCACCTACTGAGGTCAGAGATGGCTTCTCCATCACGGGAGACCCCTTCGAGGTCTACATGAGGGTCCTTCCACTACAATAAAAACTGGGCACTGGCTTTGGGGAATCTGGGCAAATCTGCTTAGCCTGGTTTGACCTCAAAAGGCAGGAGTTACCTGCTCTTGCTTAGACACCTGCGACAGACGAGATGAGTCAGGGGAATACAGGGCCTCCTGAAGGCTGCACAGGGAACTGAAGGCTCTGTGCTGTCTAAAATCCACGTAGATCAAAAAAATTCCAAATGCCCATCCCAGGGGTGACCGGCATGCCTGAAACTCCCAGCTGGATGATCTCACTGGGATATCTCATCCTGCCCCGCTGTGGCTTACTAAGTCATCAGAAGAAGGCTTCCTTGCCCCTAGGGAGACGAGCCTCTGTCCTGAAACAAACTGGCTACTGCACCCAAGTGTTATGCTGGAGATGATTGACTCTGCTGTCATTTGGGGTTTTCTCTAACTCCCTTCTGCCTAGTGTAGGAGAAAACACAAAGAGACAGATTCTCCAAGGCAGCAAGTCTTGCAGTCTGGGTGAGGACAGCAGCAGCACCCAAGGGAGAAAATACAGGAAAGAGACAATTGTCACCTGGGAGATGGTGGACATCTCACTTTGGGGTATTTGCCTTTGATTTATCTTTTAAACAAGTTGGGGGGGTAGAGGAGGGGAAGTGCAAACAAGTCTCATGGTGCTTATTATGAAAGGGATGGAGACAAAAAGGAAACTATCTTCAGGTGATCATAACACCATAAGGTCTCTGTGTCCATAGGAGGAACAGCTGTGCAGGCTGGGACTCTTCTGTCCCCAGAAGACATCCATGGGAAAGGTAATGGTAAAGGCTGCAAAATTACAAGGGGCAGAGTGTGGCTGGATAGAATAGGACCACTCATCATCATCTCCACTGTGAGGATGAGGGCATCAAAAGATCTAGCAGGTGGCAGGATCAAAACAAACCAAAGGAAATGATTCTGCACCCAAACAGGTCATTAGACTGGGCAGCTGTTTGCCACAGGATGTTGCAAACACTTAAAATTTACCTGGCTTCTAAAATAGCTAAACAAATTCATGGGAGAAAAATCTACTAAAGACTATTAAATACAAGGACACCTCTGGCTCAAGGAGTCCAACTCACAAAAAATTGCCAGAAGTCAAGGAAATATTTCGGGGAAGTATCACTTGCCCTTACGCCCTTCCAAGGGTGGACTTTCACACAGAGACCTGCGCGACTAGATAGGACATTTCCAAATTTAAGAGTATGGAAATAGCCTGTGCTGAAATGTGGTATCAGTCATGATAAGTCTGTTACCCTACCTGCATGAATCTGCCCCAAGATGTTGCTGCTGTGCCATGTAAAGCATCTCGTAGAGTCATGGGTTCCAGGGGCAGACACATGGAACCCAGCAGGTGGAGAAAGAAGATAGCACCCAGCAGGACCTGTGCAGGCATGTCCTTGGAGATAGGGTGGCAGTAGGGGAGTTGTTCCGTGCAGTGCCTTGATAGAGCACCAGCTGCTGGCTCTTGAGCTTAGAAACCGAGCCTGAAGGCCATGAGATAGGGAGAGTGCAGAAGGAAAACAGCCCTTGACCTGGCAGTGAGAATTTCTAAATCTCCCTTTTCATTCCTGTGATGCAGGAAAACAATATCAAAAAGGAAACTACTCAAAGTAGTTAACACATAGCCTGAGCAGTTACAGCCCAGGCCAGCTGCCCCAGACCCACCTGCAGGGTCACCCTCTGAAGGCAAGAGCAGGGCATAGCAAGTGCAGTATCATCATGATCTTCATGGCCAAGATGCCCTGAGAGCTGGATGGTGAAAGCACTGGTAGGACTGGATTTGGTTATCTGAATGGATGGTAGCACCTTTCAATCTTCTGGGCTGTTCTCACCTCTGTATCTGTAAAAAAAAATGTCCAGAGTCCCTAAAACAGCCTCCAATTCTTCAGGCTATCCACTACCTCCGTATTACTGTGCATCCACTGAATGGAAAGAATACCATCTTCACACCAAGGGCTTTGAAAGTGTTACCATCCCTCTGTCTGTGTGTGAAGTGAAGCCAGGGTCAGCGGAGAGTCTTGAGGTCTTGGGTCTCACTCTGCAGCCATCTCCAATCTCGATAAAATGCTGCCAGCCACATCACCAACCAGATGCCCATGAAATACAGTCGATAAGAGAGAAGCCTTGTGTTTTGTCCTGCTTTTCCAAGCCTCTGGAAATACCTCCAAGGATGAAAGCAGCCATGAATAACACAGATTATATATATTCTCATGTCCTATGTTCTGAGAGTCCCTGATAAAATATTATTTAAATGTTTGTTATTATGTATAAATAATCAGAATGTTAAGAATATTTTCATTGAGCTCTTTTATAAAATTCTTTGACAGCTTTTGCAAATTTTTAGAAAGCAATTAGATGAGAAAGAAGCATATGTTTTTATATATTTTGTATATATTTGATATCCATAATGTTGATGAGTGTAAACAAAAAGGAGGATAAGGCAGCAGAATTAATGGGACAATATTTTCACATATATGAAAACAAATCTAGAAAAAATGTGATATTGAGTGCACCCTCAGCAAGTTTGCAGATGACACCAAGCTGAGTGGTGTAGTTGCTACACTGGAAGGACGGGATGTCATCCAGAGGGACCTGGACAGACTGGAGAAGTGGGCCTGTGAGAACCTCATGAGGTTCAACAAGGCCAAGTGTAAGGTCCTGCGCCTGGGTCGGGGCAATCCCTGTTTTCAGTACACAATGGGGGATGACGTGCTTGAGAGCAGCCCTGCAGAGAAGGACTTGGGGTTGCTGGTTGATGAGAAGCTCAACATGAGCCGGCAACGTGCGCTCACAGCCCAGAAGGCCAACTGTGTCCTGGGCTGCATCAAAAGAAGCGTTGCCAGCAGGGTGAGGGAGGGGATTCTGCCCCTCTATTCCTCTCTTGTGAGACCTCATCTGGAATACTGTGTCCAGTTCTGGAATCTTAAACATAGGAAGGATGTGGAACTGTTGGAATGGATCCAGAGGAGGGCTACAACTACCTGAAAGGAGGTTGTGGAGAGGAGGGAGCTGGCCTCTTCTCCCAAGTGACAGAGGACAGGACAAGAGGGAATGGCCTGAAGCTCCGTCAGGGGAGGTTCAGGTTGGATATCAGAAAAAAATTCTTCACAGTAAGAGTCATTGGGTACTGGAACAGGCTGCCCAGGGAGGTGGTCGAGTCACCTTCCCTGGAGGTGTTTAAGGAACGGGTGGATGAAGTGCTTAGGGGACATGGTTTAGGGAGTGTTAGGAATGGTTGGACTCGATGATCCAATGGGTCCTTTCCAACCTTGTGATTCTGTGATTCTGTAATGATGGGAGGGCTGGAGAACCTTCCCTACACGGACAGGCTGAGAGAGTTGGGCCTGTTCAGCCTGGAGAAGAGAAGGCTCAGAGGAGATCTTATGGCAACCTTCCAGTACCTGAAGGGGCTACAGGAAAGGTGGAGAGGGGCTATTCACAAAGGATTGTGGGGATAGGACCAGGGGGAACGGGTATAAATTGGAGGGGGGCAAATTTAGACTGGACATTAGGAGGGATTTCTTCACCATGAGAGTGGTGAGGCACTGGCCCAGGTTGCCCAGGGAGGTTGTGGGTGCCCCATCCCTGGAGGTGTTCAAGGCCAGGTTGGATGGGGCCTTGGGCAGTCTGATTTAGTGGGATGTCCCTGCCCATGGCAGAGGGGTTGGAACTAGATGATCTTTCCAACCCTAACTATACTATGAAATGTCCTGTGATCAACTCAAGCTGAAATGGAGATGGCTCTGTAAGGAACAGTTTTATACTGTTAGAGAACAGGCCAGACATGACGTTACTAAACCCTCCCTTACAATTTCTTTTGCTTATAAGTGATCAGGTAAATGAAAATATGTCACTCTAGGGAAAAACTCTGCATTTCTGAAGATTAGCACCTGTTCTTCTGCCAAGGGAAGGATCTGACTGCCCTGGCAATGCTCAGCAGTTCTGCACTCAAAGAAAAGAGAAAGGAGAAACATATTAAAAATGGATGCTGAAGGAAGAACATGCTTGACATGGAGAAAAACATTTATCCCAGTTGTGTGGCTTCCGTAGTATTTTGGCTTCTTCTTTGCAAAGGGAAGGGTTTGATCCCTATAAGATGCTCTCTGCTTCTTTCAATTCCCATTTCGCAGCATCTACTCCCTAAGTTTTCCCTTCAAGGGACATGCTTTCAATCCACCACTTCATGTGGCTTCCCTGCCTTGCCCCACTCACTCCCCTCTTACACCAGAGGGACAGCAGAAAGAGGGAAGCACCTAGAACTTGTCCTTTTTGGTCTTTCCTGCCAGTCAGCAAGTACATTCAGGCTTTTTTCCGTCTCCCAGGCAAGAGCAAGGAGGGGTCCTGTGATTGTCTCAGAGATACAGAGTGTGCAGACCAGTGTGCAGGACCAAGCTGCAGCCAGCTCACCCAGATGAATGCCCACCCTGCGGCACCAGTGAACGCATTGCCCTCTCCCACCCATTTCCCATCCCATACTAGATACAATAACAAGAGCATTTTAATTGAAAGTACTGTTGAAATCAGGCTCCAGATGAAAAGGTGTGAGTTGGATCTTAAACTCCTTCCCTCCTACTCTTCCAGATCCTTGAGATGCCTGTACAAAGACAAAACAAACCCCTCTGAGATAAAATCCACAGCTGATAGTCTGGGCAGCATCAGAACCTTCTTGCTTTCAAAACTGGGATGCTCCTGCAGAGGCAACTGCCGCTGTTGCAAGCGTGCAGTCCGGCACCGGCTCACCTTCATAGAATCATAGAATAGAATGACAGAATCACTAGGTTGGAAAAGACCTTTGAGATCATCAAACTCAATCGTACCTGTCCACTACTAAACCATATTCCTAAGCAATTCATCTACCCGTCTTTTAAATCCCTCCAGGGATGGTGACTCCTTCACCCCCTGAGCAGCTGTTCCAGTGCCTGAGAACCCTTTCTGTGAAGAAATATTTCCTAATGTCCAATCTGAACCTTCCCTGGTGCAACTTGAGACCACTCCCTCTCGTCCTATCACCTGTCACTTCAGAGAAGAGACCAACATCCACCTATCTGCAATCTCCTTTTAGGTAGTTCTAGGGAGCAATAAGGTCTCAGCCTCCCCTCAGCCTCCTTTTCTCCAAGCTGAAAGACCCCAGCTCCCTCAGCTGGTCCTTGTAAGGCTTGTTCTTCAGACACTTCATCAACTTTGCTGGCCTTGCCTGGACACTCTCCAGGACCTCAATGACCTTCTTGTAGCGAGGGGCCCAAACCCGAATACAGGATTCAAGGTGCAGCCTCACCAGTGCCAAGTACAGGGGCAGAATCACTTTTTCTGATAGAGACCAAGATGCCATTGGCCTTCTCGGCCACCTGGGCACACTGCTGGCTCGTGTTCCATCGGCTGTCAACCAACTCTTTCACTGTCAGACAACTTTGAATTCTGCCAGCCCTTGTATCAACAGCCAACGTTCAGAGAAGAGGAACAACCAATCCTACGCTCCAGGCAGAGGATGCTGAGATGTACACGAGGACGTGGGATGTGCCAAACCTACCATGCATTGAGAGCTTCTAGTTGGTGCAGCTAAGTGTTTCCTGCAGGATAGAGGAGCATGCAGGTAACTAATGGAAATCTCCCGCCAGTCTTAGGACTTACCTGGCCCTGTGGGCAGCTATGGATGGGGACTGGAATGACGGCACAGTGAAGTACTGAGGCACAGCACCTACAGGACACAACCACCCTCTGCCTCAACCACAGCTCCTCCAGGAACCTTCTCTCAAGGCTGAGCCATCCAGACACAGCCATGAAAGCTGGTGTTGCCCCAGCTCTGCAACATGGTGCCAACAGAGCAAGGAGGACCAGGGAGCTGGTTGGGTCGAGGGGCAAATGTTCAACCACCAGCCATTGGCTCCTGAGCCCCTGCCCCTGCAGGCTGGCATTTAGGCACCTGCCTTCTCCAGGAGTGCCTCCCTTCTCTGGGAGGGTGCATGTGCACTGCCCTCCCACATGGACAACACTGCAGGGTTTCAGCCTTCTGAGAGAAGGCTAGGACCAGTGATTTTCTGATTGTTTTTTCCCAGACCCCTCAGAAGTTCTCCCCAAATTTCCACAGGACAGCAAGCCCCAGGGTGCGGATGACTGCACTGCTCAGTGCATTTGGGCCAGGCAGCGAGGCTTCTCCAGACTTGTTTCCCTGTCTGGGAAATTTGCATTAATTAATCCTGGCGATTCAGGCTCCTGCAGGAAAGTTCAGCCTTCTTCTCTTCTCCACGCTCAGGCAGAGAGAGCACTTTTCAGGGCTGGTGCAACGGTCTTCCCCTCCATCCCACTCAGTGCTGCTGAACAGGGCTTCACACCCACCACAGTGAGGTTACCAGACCTCATAGCCTACCTGCAGTGTGTACAGAGGAGTGAGACATTGCATCTGCCACATGAGCCCTGCAAGCATTTTTGCAGAGGAATACCTCATCTTTAGGAAGCTGGAGGTGGAGTCTCTAAGAGAACATTTCCTGCCCCAACCCCTTCACTTGGACCTTCCCACCCAAGGGAGTCTCTCTACCATACAGCTACATCAGTCTTGTTGACTGTGCCTGGGGCTTAGTGCTTACAGTGCAGTTTGGTTTCCTTCCTCTGAATCTGTTCATATTTGTTGTGGGAAGGATCATTAAAAGGCCAATTTCAGCCTCAGCCAAACCAGGTCCAGCTCAACTCACTTGGCTTTCCCTCTGTTTCCTAATGGAAACTATTCTTTGCAGACAGATTACAAGGCCCTGGGAAGGACCTTTAGCTGGCCATGCATTTTAACAGAGCTACTGGCAGAACGCAGAACATGACTGCATTGGTGCTGGAGACCAGCCCACAGAGTCCACTGCAGGTATAGCAATGAGTGAGAGCGCTTGTAAGCTCAGCTGATAGCAGCCAATAATGCACTGGAAGTGAAAGGTCTCAACGCATAGTTGATCATGATGTTGACGCACACCCAGTCCCTGAACCAGGAGTGATGTGAGACCTCAAAGAGCTTCCTCCTCCCTCTCACTTGCCCTCTGCAAAATGCTGTCCCTTCTCACTGTGGCTTCTGCCCAGATACAAGAAGCTGTCTGCTCTGAAGGTAAAACCAGGGTCTGATGGAGCCACTCACAAGTCCAATGGGCAGCTGCTCTTTCTTTTGGGGGAAAGGCTGTGGATGTAGTCTTCTTGGACTTCAGTAAAGCCTTTGACACAGTTTCTCACAGCATTCTGCTGCAGAAACTGTCAGCCTCTGGCCTGGACAGGCACACACTCTCCTGGGTTGAAAACTGGTTGGATGGCCGGGCCCAGAGAGTGGTGGTCAATGGAGTTAACTCCAGCTGGAGGCCAGTCACAAGTGGAGTTCCTCAGGGCTCAGTACTGGGTCCAGCTCTGTTCAATCTCTTTATCAACGACCTGGATGAAGGCATCGAGTGCACCCTTAGCAAGTTTGCAGATGACACTAAGCTGGGAGGAAGTGTCGACCTGCTGGAGGGTAGGGAGGCTCTGCAAAGGGATCTGAACAGGCTGGACTGCTGGGCCGAGACCAATGGGATGAGATTTAACAAGGCCAAATGCCGGGTCCTGCACTTGGGGCACAACAACCCTATGCAGCGCTACAGACTGGGGGAAGAATGGCTGGAGAGCTGCACGGAAGAGAAGGACCTGGGGGTGCTGGTTGACAGCCGACTGAACATGAGCCAGCAGTGTGCCCAGGTGGCCAAGAAGGCCAACGGCATCTTGGCTTGTATCAGAAACGGGGTCACCAGCAGGTCCAGGGAGGTTATTCTCCCTCTGTACTCAGCACTGGTGAGACCGCACCTCGAGTACTGTGTTCAGATCTGGGCCCCTCACCACAAGAAGGATGTTGAGGCTCTGGAGCGTGTCCAGAGAAGAGCAACAAAGCTGGTGAGGGGGCTGGAGAACAAGTTTTACGAGGAGCGGCTGAGAGAGCTGGGGTTGTTTAGCCTGGAGAAGAGGAGGCTGAGGGGAGACCTTATTACTCTCTACAACTACCTGAAAGGAGGTTGTGGAGAGGAGGGAGCTGGCCTCTTCTCCCAAGTGACAGGGGACAGGACTAGAGGGAATGGCCTGAAGCTCCGTCAGGGGAGGTTCAGGTTGGATATCAGAAAAAAATTCTTCACAGTAAGAGTCATTGGGTACTGGAACAGGCTGCCCAAGGAGGTGGTCGAGTCGCCTTCCCTGGAGGTGTTTAAGGAACGGGTGGATGAAGTGCTTAGGGACATGGTTTAGGGAGTGTTAGGAATGGTTGGACTCGATGATCCAATGGGTCCTTTCCGACCTTGTGATTCTGTGTGATTCTGTGTGATTCTGTGGGCTTCCACTCCTCCACCACACAACCAGTGCCTGCCTAACCCAGATGGCTCATCCACAGGAATGGGGACAGCTGGAAGTCCTTGCTTGATAGTCAAGGGAAGAATAGTCCTGAAGAGCTGACACTGCAGCAGAGGTGAAGGTGAAGCCCCAGGGACATTGGCTTAGGTTCGTGCCTCTGCCAGAGCGCATCCAGGGTCCAACACCAGCTCATGCCAGTGATGCTGACAGCTGCACCATCTAAGCCACACTGGAATGCTCAAGATAGGGGTGTCATGTGCAGCAAGAATAACCTAAAACACCAGTCCATAACACAGAAACTATTACTGGGACTGAACCATATGGATATCTCAGTCACATCCCAATAAATAAAGCACTATGTCCCTCAGACCACTGCTTTGGAAGGTACAACAATCACTTTGTGATCAGATCGAAGGCTCTGAGGACCACAACACGTATCACTGGTGCTGTGTGCAGCTGAAGGACTGTCCCTGTAGCTGGCAGGTTGAACAGGCTCAGATATTTCTGAGGCCAGAACCGGAGGTGTAAGATGACCTGGTCCGTGGGTTACACAAACTCTTTGGAAAAGCAAACCACTGTCTGACAGGCATAAGGTCCCAGCCATCACCTTCCCCAGGCCCTGGAATCACAGCTGAAATGGCATTGTAATAAGCTTATAATTTATTCATCAGCTGAATGAGAGCAGCAGCAGGCATTTTGATGGCAGACTTTCATCAAACCCCTGTGATAAACTTCATCCATTTTAAGAAAAGCAAACTAGAGTAGCAATGCAAAAAAAGACACTATTTCATTCAAATTTCAACAGGCAGGACAATGGGCAAATCTAGATAAGTTAAAAAAACTACACTAAAAGTATTATTTTCTCTCTCCATTTTTCTTCTGCTTTGTTGTGACATTTCCAAACTTTGCTTTTCTCTGCTGGTGGCTACTTTGATGCAAGAGGCTCCTATTAATCCAGATTCTTCAAAAGCATTTTTTCAGCCCAATGAGGAGTTCTGCCTGAGGATTATTTTTCCTAGCTTTTAGATGAAAGAGAGCCAAGAGGTGAATTTCGGACAGCTCTTCATCCTCAAATATTCACATTCACTTCCCTTGAGTACTTGGATACTCTGCTTCCCAAATACAGGAATCTAGTGAAGGTAAGGACTCTTGTACGCCCATGTACTCTCTTTTTCAGGAGGTGAACATCAGCTCATGCAGTATGGTTGCATTGCTCACTTGGGCAGCAGAGCAGAGAGCTGCACTTTGATTTCCCCTCATTAAACGCTTGAGGAGTTTTTTTGAGGGAAATCTTTTCTTCGAAACAGAGCATTAGTGGCTTGTCTGACATCCATCACCAAGGTACACCTTCCAGTCTTGGACTGAAGTATCTAGTGTAAATAAAATAAGTAACTCCAGATTCCTCTGTCACTGGCTCCTGCAGGGTTAGAAACCAGCCTGCAAAGCCCCAAGTGGTGTCTCCTCTCGTCTCATGAGCAGCATGTGCTGTGGCATTTGGGAACAATGTGCTGATAGCACCAGTTACAGCCTTAGCTGGACATATGCATCCATCCTGGGCGATAGCACTCCAGGAAGAAGACAAAATAATCCTGGCATCTCTCTCTACCTTCCTTGTCCTCATAGCGGTTGGGACAAGAAGAAATAGAATTAGATTTTGCAGGGGGGAGGGGAGACATGACACCTTACAACTTTCTAACAGGAAGGTGAGCTGAGGATAGAGACATGTTGACCTAGGAGCTAATTGAACCTGCACTTCAGGCATTTGGAAAGACAAATATTAAAGAACTGGTTGGGCAAACATGTCTTGGGCTGTTTAGAACAAGTTGATGCTGCCTTGGGGCAGGAGGGTGGTGAGGTGGACCTCCAGATGTTCTGCTGTGCTTCAGTACAGCCCAAAGAATAGAAGTTGGTGGTTTGCATTACAAGGAGCTTGGGGTATGTGTGCTGTAAGCAGTTTGTAGGAGAGATGAGCAGAGCTCCTACCCCATCTAATACCCACCACAGGAGCATCCATCTGGTTTCTCATGGGTGAGATGCAGTGTTGAAGTTCAGCCCAGAGTCCCCAGGACTCCTGCGGGTGCCCCACCAGAGCAGAGGAGCAGGGACCAGGCAACAGGAAAGGAAACTATGTTGTCTTTTAGCTCAGGTGAGTCCAGTTTCCTAGAGAAAGGAGCAGATGTCTCATCCTTTGAGCCACTCGGGAAAGAAATTGGCTAAAGCACTGAAGAGCATTGTGTGAGATGATCCTGCCCCAAGAACACAGTAGCTTAAGTGGGACCTTCCCCACCTCCCCCCCTATTTCCTCTCCCTCTGCCAGCCAGTGGGGTAGTAACCCTTTAAAGTGACACTAAGGTGGCATTTGCATTTTCAAAGCTTCTGCTGTTGCTAAGTGAAGGACTTAACCCCGTTTGTCATCCTTCATGAACGTGGCAAGGAGGAAAGAGAAGAGGAAAATAGATGCTGAGAGTAAAGGAGAAAGGACTTAGAGCGTTTCCATCTCAGAGTTATACAAGGTGCCAGTGGCATATTAAGGTTCGTTTTACAGCAACAACTGCTGAGGGTTGGATTAATGGCACGTAGCCCTATCCCCTCCTGGTGAGACTTCCCCTTCCTGGAGCCACGTGTTCCTACCAGACTTTATTTCTTTTTCTGTGAGCCCAAAAATCAAACCAATTCTTGCAGGTAATGGAGATAAAGAGGGAACAATACAGTTTGTGGCAGAGCACACCCCATGGACAGCCCTGCTCGAAGGCAGGCAGTGACTATCCGTGAGAGAACAGCTAATGGAGGAGAACAAGGCTCTATTCTTTCATTGTGATATATCAGGGCTGATTAGAGGGGAGAAATGCCATACGATATCAGCTCCAGGGCAGCCTGGGTTAGGGGAAGGGGACACCAGGCAGAGCAGCTGAGCCTCCCCAGAGGCATAGGTAAAAAATGCAGGGAGAAGCCTCAGAGGGGGCTGCCCAGGCTTCTGTTGTTCCAACAGTCTCTGTTTTATATGAGCAGTGGATGTTTTTACAGAAGAGGGGGAAAAACGTTGGGGGAGGGGAAGACAGACATTCTCTCTTAAAAGCAGACCTGAGGGAAAAATTTCATCCTGCCCTATTGAATACACCAGGACTTTCTTTACTTTCTGCCTTACATTATTACCTCTTTCCTTAACATTCAAGACAGGCAGCAGGTGGAGATAAGTCCTGAATAGCTCCAAACTTTGCTTCTTCCATCTCTCCCAACATTAGTCTGGTTCAGACAATGCCTGCACTGGAGGCTGGCTGAAAGGAAAGGTGTTTCAATTACCATACAATTACGGGCAGCACAATCCCCAAAGAGTTCAGCTCCCACCCATTGAATCACCCCAACAGTTTCCTCCCCAAGCCTGAGCAAACCCATATTTCACCCACAAGCTCAGATGCCACATTAAAAGAGCAGAGTAGGCAGGTCCTTGCTGGCTGGCATCAATGAGGAGGGTCACAGGCCTCCAGGACAGTTGTTCTATCAGACTTGTTCACAGAGAAAATAAGGCACGTGGAGGAGCACCTGGAAATGCGTGCTGGGGCTGGGGACCTGGGAATGATGGTGGACATGACATTAAACCTGGGCGTTTGGGAGGTGGGGATGGGGGTGTGAGTTAGACTGGTAGGGTCTGCAGAGCCAGGAGCGGTAACGAAGCATGGGCAGCTGGGACTGGGCTGTTGGGACTGGGAAGAACAGAGATGAAGCTACTTCTCGCTGACCCCTGTAGTGAGGCCAGGTGGACATGGCAGGTGCTTTCTCTGTCCCAGAGGAAGCACTGCTGAGGGCATTGTGTCTGGAACTCTCCTAGATGTGGCCCAGATGTTGAGGTATTGAGAAGGGTGGCCAAACCCAACAGTGATGGAAGTACCTGCCACCCAGAAGCCTGGCATCGAAGTTAGAATTTGGCTTCCACCCACATGTCTCGCCAGTCAACTTGATGCCGTACTGATGAAACTACGTCTGTTAACCCAAGAGATAGGTAAAAAGAACACAGGTCTGGGCTTCCATCAGAAAACACACCCAGCATGGTACAGGCCGGCCACTGAGGAGTTCTTCCAACAAACAGTGTTTTGCCCATCCAAGCATTTGTGATCCAGTCCTCTATCCCAGAGGCTGAAGATGTGAGAGCAAAACTAAGCAGCTCTCTGTAAATCGGAGCTCACTCCAGGGTGGTAAGGAGTGAGCGATGGTGGCTGACCAATGCCACCAGTGTAAAGGAACACACGCTTTTTGCAGCACAGCTGGGCAAGCCAGGGATGGATGAGGGATGTTCCTCCAGATTACCCCTACACCAGTCAATGAGAGCTCATCGCAGCTCACAAAAACACCCACATCAGTCTCCACTGGGACAGTGTCCAGATTGATATGGGATTTTGCAAGGGCACGTGCCCCCAACATGTCAAGCTGGAGTATTTAGAATCACAGAATCATCGAAGCTGGAAAAGACCTTTACGATAATCAAGTCCAACTGAATACAGCCCAGAGGCAGTCACAAGCCCTGGACCAGGTACTAGTGCTGGTTCTGCACAATCTTCGGAGAAGGTGATGGGGGCCTCCTTAGTGAAAGCCCAAGAGGCAGGAGGAGGGCAAGCGGAGCAGTCATAAGGATGAGCAGGATGATGCCATGTTTGCCACTGGGTCAAATCTATCCCAGTAACAGCTGGTGTTTTGGGAAAACCATCAGCCTCCAGTGTGTGGGTCTGGAGAAGGAGCTGTGGCTGTCAAGTGCCAGGTAGAGATTTTGAGGTTCACCTGCAGTGCAGGCTGCCCTAGCTGCGTGATCCCCCACCAATGCAGGGAGCCCCAGCTATCAGTCCCATGCCTTTGGGAAAGTCCATGGCTTTGAAAAAGGCAGGAGACTGGTCTAATGGTCACCTATGCCGTGGGGCAGCCTTTGGGATGGGAGAGCAGTGAGAGGTGGTGGAGGCAAAGGAGAGGGTAAAAGCTGCATAAGGCTGTAGCTTATGATGGGATACTTCATCCAACATGTTTGTCCAAGGAGTAGTGTAGAATAGCCCTGCCACATGCAGAAGTGTGAAAGAAATGCCAGGTAGAAATGGGTTAAGATTATCTCAAACATGAGGTGTCCAATAAACCGCATTCCTTTCTGTGTGGTAACTGTGATACACTCATTATTGTCTAAATAAATGTCCTGCCCTTCTGAACATCTGTGAGTTCTTGGATGGAGTAAAATCCTGCAGCAGTTGAGTCTTGTGGTCTAATGAAATAAGTATGCACTATTATCAGTTCCTACGTTTTGGGCAGTCCCTATTTACTCTCCCTCTATTCTTGCTGTCCTTCGTCACTTTGCTCCTTTAATTAATCTCTAAAACAAACACTCTTCCATCCCTCTCCTACAGCAGCGCCCCAGAGTCTTATCATTTCACCTCTGGACTCTGCATAATCCAACACTACAGATTTAAATTAGGGCATTACATGATTTTCACTGTTATTCTTCTCCAATTTTTATTTGCTCACAGCTCCACAGACAGCAGAGATTTCCCTCAAATAACTCTGACATTTTGGAGGAGACATTACAATTAATCTAGAACTCATCACAGTGAGTTAGTTTTTTCAATTATTCCTTTTAAAACCACATTAATTCTTTAATTCCAGGAACACACATGAGCTTTTCTCTGCCAGGGCTGTTACATCCTTATTATCCCTCCTTTCTGGGCTGAGTTAAGACATCATGCTCGCAAGTGGTCATGCCCACACTGCAGGCGCTGACTGATGAGCAGGGGCACTGATGTTTCCAGAAGTGACACCCAGATTCACCCAGCTGGGGATATGCTGTCTCCATTATCCTCCTCCTGGCAATCACTTTGTTGTTTTTCCTTATTTATTTTTATAATAAGTGATATTTATGTTATTCCTTAAAGGCTTGCTAAGGAATAGGCACACAGGTCCATGGATGTCCCTAAACAATTTTCTCCACTAAGAGGACCATGGAATGGGAGGAAGGATTGAGGCCACGTGTGCTGCCTATAGATCCTCGCACATCATCACAGAATCACTGAATCGTTTGGTTGGAAAAGACCTCTGAGATCATTGAGTCCAACCATACCTGTCCACTACTAAACCATATACCTGAGCACCTCTACATTGTGGAGCCCCACGAACTTCACACCTGTGGCAGGGGGTGACTGCCTGCTCCTCTCCTCTTGGTGCAGGACACACAGAGTTGCTCCCAGGAA
Source organism: Cuculus canorus (assembly GCF_017976375.1). NCBI lineage: Eukaryota > Metazoa > Chordata > Aves > Cuculiformes > Cuculidae > Cuculus > Cuculus canorus. The sequence continues at coordinate 69,441,973 of NC_071441.1, read as the reverse complement.
ACCATCCTTTGCACAAACCCAGCTCGTCTGTGGCCACGGGTGCCAGGTGCCACAGCAGCGTGTTCCACCCTGCCCACTGCCCTTCGCAGCCTGAGAGGAGACGAACATGAGCCAGCACTTGCCTGGGTGGCCAAGAAGGACAACAGCGTCGTGGCTTGGATCAGAAATGGTGTGTCCAGCAGGGGTAGGGACGGGATTCTACTCGGTACTGGTGAGGCTGCACCTCAAATCCTGTGTTTTGAGTCCCTCACTGTGAGAGGGACATTGAGAGGCTGGAGTGTGTCCAGAGAAGGGCAGCAGAGCTGGAGGAGGAGCTGGAGCTCAGGGGTTATGAGGAGAGGCTGAGGGAACTGGTGTTTCATCAGGAGGAGGCTGAGAGCAGACCCCGTCCCTGTCTACAGCTGCTTGGAAGGAGGTTGTGTGAGGTCTTGGTCTCTCCTCCCAAGTGAGAGGGAATGGCCTCAAAGTACACCCGAGGAGGTTCAGATTGGACACGAGGAAACGTTTATTTATCGAAAGAGTGGTGAAGCCCCGTCAGAGGCTGCCCAGGGAGCTGGTGGAGTCTCCATCCCTGGAGGCGCTCAGAGAACGTGCCGTTGTAGCGCTCCGGCTCACGGTGCAGCAGGCACGGCGGCGCTGGCTGACGGCTCGACTGGATAAGCTCTTCTAACCTTGGCGACTCAATTCGATACATCGCGCGGGTCACGTGGGCGAGCGCGGAGAACAGCGACCGACCGCCCCCGGGGACGCGGCGGGGGGAGCGCGCGCCGGAGTGGGCGGGGCGTGCCCGGCTTACGGGGAGTCGTGGCCCAGTTACAGGCTCGGAGTGGGCGTGGCTTATGGCGCGGGGCTGCCTCCATTGGGGGACGCGAGTGGGAGTGGCTCGAGGAGCGGTGGGCGTGGCTAGGAGAGGGGCGTGGCTTGCGAGGCCCGTGAAGAGGGCAAGGGTTGGGCGTGGCTTGCCGCCCACGGGGCGGGGCGCGGCCTCCTTAACGAGCACAGAGAGGGCGTGGCTTGTCGCTCTATTAAACATCCGGGATGGGCGTGTCTCGCGGCCGCACCAAACGGCGCGGAGGAAGCGTGGTTTTCTCAGAGCGGACGTGGCTCGCGAGCCCAATAACCCCTCCGAGGTGGGCGTGGCTTGCGGCGCTGTGGCCGTGGCTCGAGGCCGCCTTGAATAGCACTGAGTGGGCGTGGTTTCGAGAAGGGGCGTGGTTTATTGAGAAGGCGTGACTTTCGATTTTATTAAGCACTGGGGGCTGGGCGTGGCCTGCGGCCGTACCAAACACCATCGAGGGGGCGTGGTTTCGCGGAGGGCCCCGTTTTCCCTCCCTGTGTGAGCGTGGCTTGAGGCGCGGTGGCCGTGGCTCGAGGCCGCATTGAATAGTAGGGAGTGGGCGTGGTTTAGTGTAGGAGGCGTGGCTTATTGGAGTGGGGGTGGCTTACGAGTCCTTTAACCACATGGGGTGGACGTGGCCTCCATCGATTGGGCGTGGTTTAGAAGAGGGAGCGTGGCTCACGTCACAATTCCCCGCCCGATTTGTGGGCGTGGCTCGCGGCCTCACACTTGTCGCCGAGGGGGCGTGGGTTGGCCGGGGGCGTGGCCGGCGCGCTGAGGTCAGCGGCGGAGCGGGCGGTGTCACAAAAGGAAGTGGCGGCGGCGGCGACGGCGTCAGGCGGGGAGGGGTCCGCGGGCGGCGGCAGCGGCAGCGGCACAAGCAGAAGCAGAGCGGGGGGCGGGCGGCCGGGGGGCCGCGCCGCGCCATGGCCCAGCAGCAGATGAGCAGCTCGCAGAAGGCGCTGATGCTGGAGCTCAAGTCGCTGCAGGAGGAGCCGGTGGAAGGGTTCCGCATCACCCTGGTGGACGAGTCCGACCTCTACAACTGGGAGGTGGCGATCTTCGGGCCCCCCAACACTCTCTACGAGGGAGGGTACTTCAAGGTAAGGCTTCTCCCCGGGGGCCGCCGCCGGGCCTGCCCCCGCTGGGCTCCTTTGTGAGCTCAGAGGAGGCGGAACCGCTGCCCCCCCGCCCCCTTCATCCCACAGCCTCCCGGCCTGCAAATCCCCCTCTTTCACCCCAAAAGAAGGCAGGTCGCCGCTGGCAGAGAGTGGATCCTTCCTTTCCACCCGCTCGGCCCGGCTCTCCGCGGGTTTGTTTCGGAGGAGGGGGCTCCCCGGCCCACCCGCCACTTGGGGTGGCGAATTCGGGGTAAAGGCTGCTTTTTTCCTCGAAAATCCGTAGTGTTTCAGGGCTGATTTTCACTCTTATTCTTCCCTGTCCCTCCGCAACCTCCTCCCTAGGCTTTTTTTCCTCTCCAAACTTTTACCCCGGCAGCACTTGGTCCGTGAAGGTGGGTAAATGATTTCAATTCCTCTCTCGACCTTCCTGCTCATCCAAAAAAAACTTTTGTGGTTGTTATTTCACCTCTCGTAAATACGGCAAGGGAGGAAGCTGGCGCTGCCGTCCCAGGAAGGAACCGGAGGGAGCAGACTTAAATTCTCAAAATGACTGGAGGAGAAAATGCAAAAATAAGCAATTAAACCCCGCGGTGCCTGCAGAAGACACATTGCATTGGGTTCACCCCTTCACACTTGATGCACACTCGGTCTCTGGCAAAACATAGAGTCATAGAATGGGTTGGGTTGGAAGGGACCTTAAAGATAATCCAGTTTCAACCCCCTTGCCATGGTCAGGGACACATGGTTCCCCTCATCTTGCGGTTCCCTGGAGTTAACTGTTTTAGTCGTGGCTCCTGCATCTCCCGTTTCATGCCCTTTGGCTTCTGTCAAACTCAAAAAAAAAAACAACTTAGGATGATCCCTCTGCTTGGCTAACACGCATCTTCTGGCCTCTCTGGGTCAAGGTTTAAGGGCTTTGTTCCACAAAACCAAAATATCCTGTAGCTTGGGGAATCATAGATTTGAGTCACGTTTAGTTTGGCCTCATTGTTTTGAAGGAAGAGAAGGCTTTGGCACGAGACTTGCCTTTTGTAATGAGCTGGCTGACTTACTCATGGAGGTGTGATAGATATATTCTTAGTCTCACCTCCATTATTACTTATTCAGGAAGTTGCTAGAGTCTTGGTTTGGTAACTGGGTCATTTTTACATCCGAATGGCTTGGCGACCTCTTCCTACACTGACATTATGCATCCAGTTTTTTCAAAGAGATCACAATGGGCCAAAATATTTTTGGTTAGTTGGGGGACTCTCTGGACTCTTATGTTCATAATTGTTCCTGGAAAGGAGCTGAATCAGCCTGTGAAATAGTCCAAGGATGCATGTTAACAAGTGTAGATTTAGGCAAGGTTGCCAGTTGCCTTACCATATTAGGAATGTGATAATTTTTCTCATATTTTATGTCCTTGAACTTCCACGCCTCTCTTCTAAATTCTTCTGACCGATCCTGTGATACTTATTTTGAGAGTGGGAGAATAAGGTCTCAGAACAAGAAGGACTTGAAGCGTTTGGAGCAGGTCCAGAGGAGGGCCTTGAAAATTATCAGAGGGCTGGAGTACCTCCCATATGAAGACAGGCTGAGAGAGTTGAAGCTTTTCAGCTAGGAGAAGAGGAGGCTCTGGAGAGACCTTGTAGCAGCCTTCCAGTACTTTTAGCAGATGTTCCAGCCTTCCAGAAAAGGCCCTACAGGAAATTTGGGGACAGACTTTTTAGCAAGACCTGTCGTGAAGACATAAGGAGTAATGGTTTTGAACTAGGAGAGGGTAGATTTAGACTGGATTTAAGGAATAAATATTCTAAAACTAGGGTGGTGAAGCACTGGCACAGGTTGCCGACGAGGGTAGTGGAGGCCCCATCCGTGGAAACGTTTAAGGTGAGGTTGAATGAGGCTCTGAGCAACCTGATCCAGTCAAAGATGTCACTGCTCTCTGCAGGTGTTTGGACTAGATGATTTGTAAAGGTCCCTTGCAGCACAAACCACTCTGTGATACCTTCCCCCCTCTGCAGCAGAGAGATTCCCTTCCAGCGGCATGGCTGGAGTCTATTGTATGTTGTTTCTGTCTCCTCTTTCCCCCTGGAGAGAGCATTTGATCTTTGGCTATGCATCTTAAGATCTAAACCACTGCAAAAGTGGTCTTGGACCCTCTCTCTGTCCCTAGGGATAAGGAGTCTTGAGGCCCTGAGAAGTGATGTTCTTGGCTTTCTTTGGATGGGGCTTTCAGGCAGACCTTTAGATGTGTTAGACTTGACTTAATCTGCCTTTTAGAGATGAAATTTCATTTGGTGGTTTGACTTCTGTGATACAGTCATAGCATGCACAAGGTGAGCGCTAGTTCAGGTCAGTGTCTGATTTATTTTTCAGGTTTCTTGGCTACATGAAACATCTAGCTTCATCTTGTTTTGTATTTTTAGTTTCCTCAGATGAGGTAAGCAGGATTAGAAATATGCAATTACAGGATGTCATTTTTTTTAAACTTTGTGGCAATGAGAGTTTGGGATTCTTCCTCTTGAGGTGTGGTAGGAACTGGAGAGAAAACAAAGGCTTCTAGTGAAGCTTGAGTATAAATATTTTGAGGAAAACCTGTGTTTAAAGTGAACTTAATAAAGAAAGTGTTAGTAATGGTTGACTGGGAACACAGATGCTTGATTTGTGCTCATGGAGCTATTGGAGATGGTAGCATCAGCTTTTGGCACCTTGTTTATTCTTGGAGAAATACAACCCTTCTCCCTGGATTGTTGAACTAGCTGAAAGAACTGGAATGAGGAAAGTGCTGTCTTTGCACCTCCTTGACAGGAGCTGCTGCTGTTACAGGCTCTTTCAACATTTCAACAGATTCTGATTGCAATTGTTAATTCTGTATACTGTAGCGTTTGATAAATTGAAGCAGAAATCACATTCTCTGTCTGTTTAAATGGGAGGTTATCAATACCTTGGTGTGGACTGTGATACTGTCAAGGAATGCTTAAATATTCAAGCACAGCATCTAAGCATATTTTATCAACTAATACAGCGTGCTCAAATCTTCTGCAGAATTTCACATTCTAGGACCTTTCAGCTAGATGGGAGGGACAGCAGTGTTTGGAAGTGACGGTTGTGTGCCAGCAGCTTGTGTCAGTGAGGAATAGGAGCAGTCCTGAACCACAAGCCAGCTGAAGATGCAGTCAGCTGAAGGTGCTCATCTGCAGTGGAGGTTCTATCAACCTTTGCCTCATCTAGTGGCTTTATTCTCGGTCACACTGAACACCTGTGGAATGTTGTGGGCAACCCTTTGTTTCAGTTCCAGATTATCACACTTGAGGAAGGAGCTGAGCTCACTGGTTATCTTTCGTTCCTTGCTGGCAACACAAAACTAGCTCAAGGTCAGTGATGTTAAGTCCTCCAAAGAGGTCCAGTGATAAGAGCAAATGTCTGTCCTTCAGCTGGTGTCAGTAAGAAATTGCCAGCTTGCCTGGTTCTGGCAAAGTCAGTTGTATTGAGCTACAAGTGTGAAATGCAATAGGTGAACTAAGGTTTTGGTCCCTGACTCCCTCAGAGTTTAAGGGTGAAGTGTGGCTAGAGCTTGTGTGTCTAAAATGTTGGTTTGCTCACAGCTGATTTGTTATTGAGGTTTTTTTTCAGTGACAAAGGGAGGACCTTTCTGAGAATTAAGTGCTTTGTGTTCAGGTTGCACATAGGGCCAGTTGCTTCTTCATAGGCCAGCTGGGAAGGCCATGGTGTGCTAAGACAGGTCTTTAGATCAGTTTCCACTGGGCTATGTGGTAGTTCTGAATTGCTCTGGAAATGATGGGAATGTGTTTTTCTGGTTTTGCAGGCAGTGTCTGAGCAGTAGAGAACAAGATCGCGCTGTAATCTGCAGAACTATATGTCAGCAGTTTGTCGATGCCATCTTTATGCCATAGGCATCTTCCATTCAGCTGAGGGGTTTTTTTTGCTGCATGGCAGGAGAACTTCACTGTTAATTCTGACAGCTGATACTGGGGGAAGACCACAACAAAGGTTATTGAGCTGTGATGTGGTGATGGTAGAAGCTTGTTAAGATAGATTTCAGTGGCTGAAGGTTGTTCATGGTGAAACTTTCACAACCTCAGTTGCTGCTGAACGGTCTCTGTCTGCCTTGAAATCCAGGGTCTTTAATGCTTGAGCCCAGAGGCTGATAGACCTCTTCCCAATACTTTGGTCGAGTGATGGCTTCAGGATACTTGCAGAATGCTAGAAAGTGTTTCCTGATGGCTTACTCAAAGCTCTGTTTGGTGCAATCGCACCTTAGCGTCGCAGCTTTTTTGGTTGTTTTAAAAAAAAAAAAGAAATTCTTCCCATTTTTATAGTTGAATGGTATTCTTGTGCTGGGAGCCAGTCTTTCAGGGAAGGTACAATTGAGAAATTAGACAAATAGAAACTTCATTATTAAACACATACTGCTGCCCAGAAGCATGGTTTGACCCAGGGTCAAGAAGCATGTTTGATATAGAGCAGAAGTCAATATTGGGAGCTCCTTCAGAGGTGAGTTAGGCTGGGTAGATGAAAATGAATGCACCTAACATGAAAGGAAACAAGAAAAAAATCACTGCATTGTTAGAGCTGCTATTTGATTGTTCTTAAAAGCAATTTATTTCATAAGGTATTTTTGCTGCTTGAAGGAGCAAATCTTGACGTGTAAGGTGGGGGCAGGGGAGAACCCAAGCATGGGTTAGTTTTTCTCAGATAGTTTAGGGGTTCCGTACTTGTCAAGGTGCTGTTTTCCTTGCTTGTTGTTACTCATTAACCATGTGCTGTTTAGTTCTTCATTGTTGTGTCTTGGCTTCTTCCAAGCGATTTGTTTTGATTTCAAAGTAATTTGCAATATATGAGAATAATTTTTTTTCAGAGCAGGAAATCAATATTGGACTTACTTAGGGATAACCGATGGCAGGAATGAGCACTGTGTTTAAAAGTTTGGTACTGTAGGCTACTTCCCAGAAAGCTTGAAATTAAGCAAATAAAAGTTTATTAAGCAATTAGAATTATGTAAGTCGTAGAACACTTAACTCCACAAAAATATTGCTTGGTGCCAGAGGAAAAATAATGTGGCACTCTCAGCACAAAGACTGCCTTTTGCCGGCCCCTGCGCTGCAAGGTGCTGCAGAGCATCTGTCTCAGTGTACTTGGATCACCTATTGTTGCTTTTATGAACCATTGATACTAATAAGCAGGGGTTTGATGGAGAAAAGGGATATGGAAGTGCGAGTGGACAGTGCCTAGAGTCGCTTGTTCTGGGTCTGAAGAACTCCTGTTCAGAGCAGGCTATCTCCAAAGCGATGGAGCCACTAAGCTTTCTGCAGACAGGGAGGCAGGGAACTTCTGATGTTACAGAATCATAGAATGCTGTGGCCTGGAAGGGACCTTTACAGGTCATCTAGTCCAGCCCCTCTGCAGAAGCTGGGACATCATCAGCTGGATCAGGTTGCGCATAGCCCCATCCAACCTGACCTTGAATGCTGCCAGGGATGAGGCATCCACCACTGTCCTGGGCAACCTGTGCCAGTGTTTCACCACCCTTACTGTAAAAAAATTCTTCCTTAAATCCAGTCTAAATCTACCCTCCCTTAGTTTAAAGCCATTACTGTTCCTTCACAACGGGACTTTCTAAAAAACCGGTTTTTCTAAAAAGCCTGTTCCCATCTCTCCTCTTCCAGCCTTTAAGTACTGGAAGGCTGCTGTATGTTGGCTCACTGATGCTAGGCACAGCCATGATCTCAGGCCTGGAAAGTACATTACTGACCCTCACTCTGCTGTTACAGTTTGGTTTTTTTCTGAATGGCTCCTTCGGTGCACTCCACAGAACCTCCCAGACAACTTGTCTACCTGTAGCCTGTTTTGGACAGCAGTCTGTCCTCAGGAGGAAACAGGCAAGGCAGTGATGCTGACCAGCTCCCTGTCCTTTCCCTAGAGCTCCTCTGATCCAGGCAGGGTTATTGGGTATGCCAAAAGGCATAGATAGTGATTTCCATTTCTGGTACTGTCTGAAAATACAAGGTCATGTGCGATTAGGTCCTTTTGTACACCAAGAGGAGAGCTGTAGTGCAGCCCAACTCTGCCATTAGAATGAAAACGGAAAGCTTTCCATTCGGAAAGATAGAGTGCTGTCAGTTTATATAATTTTTCCATTGATCAGCCTTATTTCCATGAGTTTGCCTAGAATGATCCTTGGATAAGGTAAACTACAACATGATTTTTTTTTCTTGGGTAGCAAAGAACTGTTCCTCTTTAAATTTCTTGCCTGTGTGCTCAAGAGATAGTAACTAGAAGTATGTAGATAGCTTTAAATTTGGTTCATTTCATAGGAGTTAGTGGAAGTTTTTGACTCTCTCGTGTTAGAAGGGTGTTCTTTTTAATTTTTTGTGCAAATCCTTAAGATCTCCAGTATTGCAGTGATGTTATGCCAGCGAGGGCCCACATTTGTAACTTCTCAGAGGCTCAAACGTGTTTTTACCTTCCTGTTTCTGAAGTCATGCTTGCACTGCCTGCATTTTACATACATTTAAACTAGGTATCTTCTCTTCAATGACATTTTAGGTCTACTGCATGGTGCTTATCTTACGTCTGGAAGGTAGGAAATGCTAGAAAAAGAGTGTTTGCAGGACTTAGATCTTTGACATGCAAACTATATCTCTCTTATGGCCATCATCGGATGTTCATAGTAAGGGGCAGTACAGACTCAACGGTGGAGGGTTTATGTTAAACCTCAGTGTAACTGAGTTAAAGTTGGAAATATGGCAGTTAGTTTGACTAGAGGTTATGTGACTCATAGCAGGCCTTCTTATAATTTGGGCTGCACATGATCAGATATATGCATACACATATGCACGTGCATGAAATTAGCTTGCTATTTCCAGAGTGCTACCTCATTTCTGAAACCTTAGTGTTTTATCCAGCATTATGAGTTGGAGGAATTGCATTTAATCTTAGTAAGCTTTTGTGGTAGAAACTTCCTGAGAGTGTCTCCTCTCACCCAGCCAGTTTAATAGTAATAACTTTGGCATTGTGTACCCTCCCCTGTGGCCAAGATGAACCAAATTGATCGATTGCTTAACTCCACATTTTCTGAAATATTTAAAATACACAAATAGTTGCCCAAAGTGGCCTACAAATGGGAGAAGAATGATGAAGCTACTGTACTGGGGTACATGTAGGCTCTTTTGGAATCTTGCTTGACTTCAAGAAATGTGACCTTAAGACTTCCTTGATGTTTGGGATTTTCAGTTGAGGCTGTCACCCTGAGAACAAAGGTAATGTAAAGTGTCTGTCATAAGTGGGTGACACAGGTATCATAGTATTTGTGATTAACAAAGAAAAGGCTCCCTGTCAGGCAGGCTGGCCTTGCCTCTTAAGGTTTTAGTGCTAAAAGCATGACACAATGTGTTCCCATTGGTCTGTTTTGGTGCCTTAATTATTTAAGTAAGAGTTTAGAAATCCAGGTAAAGAGTTTTTGCTTGAGAGATGAAATTTAAATTAATAGCAGTAGGGACACGTTTGCAATAGCTGTATGACTCTTCCTTAAGTTAAGATGTGTACCTTAGTTAAAGTATTTTAAACATATGGTTTAGTGTTCATTGTAGCAGAATATTTGGAGGGGTTAATATGCAAGACCTTTTGCCAGAGTATGGAACAGTGTAAGGACCAGTGTTTAGCTACTTGTACCGCTTTGGTCAAGTCTTGTGCGATAAGACACTTGTCCATTGTGTGAAAATTCTTGTTTTTAAATTGATTTGTAGACATCTGTGCGTCTGGAAACCTTTTGCTGTCAGACCTAACCAAAGAGTTAAATAATATTCTCCTTTGCAGTCCTTTTGTTGGCCTTATCAAAGCAAAAACCACACCATGGAGCTTTGACTGACAGTACATCCTGTGAAGACACATTTGATCTTGCATGAAGTCCATTCATATAAGCCTCTAATTCATGGATGTAAACTACACTGGTATGCAAGTGTTTGCTTATCTTGGGTAGAATAAAACTACCTCTAAAAGCACTTACCTTTATTAAAAGAATGGGCTTCTTATATATTGAAGAAAACTGTATTTTACCTTGGTGCTCCCGATCGCTTTTCTTGCAAAACAGTAACCGTACCCTCACTTAGTGGCTGAATGGCTTTCAGTGGTGCATTAAGCAGTATAACCTGAGAGGGTAACATCTCTACTGTAGATTTTAAGTGGCTTGTAGCTATTATCTAAATCCCTTCTAATTTGTTCTTTCTGTGGTAACAAAATGCCCATACCCAAACGTTTCAGAGGAAGATGCGTGGCACTTCTCAGTGAAGGTGGAAAGAAAAGGCCTTGTCCTTGTCTCTTCGTAAGGATATTGCTTAATCTCTGCCTAACCTCATTTTGTTGTTGTTGTTGTTGTGGCCATATTACTCAAAACGCTAAGGAAAAAAAGACACTGAGGCTTAAAAGTTGTTGAAAACTTAGTATTCAAATTGGGTGGATGATGGTAACGTTTCTTCTCTGGTATAATTCTGTGTCAAGGGAAGGTTTCTGGAGTCAGCCATAGTCACATTTAAACAATTCTTTATAAAGGACCTATTGTCACTTCTTTTTTTTTGAAAGAACTCCTAAATGAAACTGAGCTTTTTTTATTGCTGTATGATCTCCATTGCAGCAGATAAAAATTAAAGTTTTGAGACCAGCATATGGGATTATTTCCATTTCTCAGTGTCTGCCAGGAACCTGAAAGCTTATGTGCTTCAAAATTTGACTAATATGCTTTCTGTGAAATGTAACTGATTTTTTTTTTTTCTTGCTGGTAGCAGTCTTTCATTTGTTTGGAAGAAGCTTGGCTGCCTTTGGCCTGAAATACAGCAATGGCGGCACTTCTGGGGGAAGCTGGGTAGGTGGGGTGCACTTCACTGAGGCTTTGAACATTTACGCTTCTGCATTTTGGAGTCAGCTGGATTATTTTTGAAAATTTGTTCATACTGAAGTTCATTTTGACTCACAGAGGTTCATGGGCAGACTGATCAGAGACTGAAGCCCAGCCTTAGCAGGGTCATCGTGGCATGTCATTCTGGAGATCTGCTTTAAATGGCAATAACAGCCAAGTTCATTGTCTTGAACCCATATAGTCTATGGCTGCTCTCCAGCAGGAAAGAGATCAGAGCTGTATTGACTGCTACTAAGAAGGGATGGGGTAAGAAGGCTGCTGGTCTTGAAAGTGGAATAAATGCACATTCTTCTGGATATTATGGAATAGGTCTGGCTTCAAGTGCTCTTAGAGGTGATACTGATTTCAGTGATTTGAAGCACCCTGCTTAATGTTCAGCTTAGATGAATCATTGTTAACTTTCATCCAGTTTGCACGCTTATTCCACTTCTTCACTTTTGTTCATGTCTGGTGCAAGTGATAACGCTTATGCTTAGACTCTTCAAACAGGGACTATATTTTGCCTGCAAGGGGCAATTAAGTAATACGCTGGCAATCAACAAAAGCTGTGAAAAGCCATGCTGTTTAATGGTAATGTCTACGAAGACCACAGCTGGGCTGTCAGCTATAGGTATGTGCTGCCTACCTTAGCCCAGGGAGCTTCCTGCTGGGAGCTGTAGGCATGTTGCTACGTGGTAGAACAGGGCAGGGTAAGGGTTGTGAGTAACTAACCCAAAGCATAGCATGGCCTGTTCCCAGGTCTTACGGGTGTGCAGTGAAATGACACATGAGCATATCTTCAGCAATCTTTGGTGTGTGCACCGTACTTGAGATCTTGCTCACTGTCCAAGTAGAAAATGCCACACACTGTGGGGTCAGCCCTGAGCAATGGCAGAGGCATGGAGGAAGGTTCTGGTATGCTTGGCCACAAAAGACCTGTTGCTGTAATGCCACCAGGCCTTTTCATCCATGTTGGAGTATCTGGGAATCCAAGCCCATCTCGAGTGTCTCCCTCTTCCTTCATCTCTTTTCCTATGCTGGACTGATTGCATTTTGGGGCATGACTGAGGGCTGACATAAGGTCACCATATCTGGCCTGATTAGGGCTCCTGATGTCTCAGCCTTCTTCCGTTTTATCTTCCCGTCTGCAGCTCAGCTTTGCTGACCGCATGGATGACTTTCACCTATTTCCAAGAGAACATTGAAGTATTTTTGACCTGCCTGCTTCTAAGCCATACTTCTAAGGTGACTAGCTTATGCTATTAAAACAAAACTAAGCTTGCTGGTGGTGCTGGGGAAGGCCTTAGTTATATTTCAGCAAAGCTAGCAAAGCCCTGGTTGGAAGTTGGTGGAATGAAAGAAATTTTTTATGTGTTGGCATCTACATCAGTTCTGTTGTATTTTTAACTTCCATGCACCAATTTATTTGGGATCTCCTAGATGCATCAGTTCGTAGCTGAAGTAAAAGTATTTTTGGGGGATTTTCTTGCCTTTTTTTAAGTATAGAGCAGCAGCTTCTGTACTCTCGAAAGAAGAATAGATGCAATATGTTTCCTGGAATGAACTCTGGATAAATAGTGGGGTTTGCAGTGTTGTCATCCAAAATCTATTCTAAATCCCTTTCTATTAAAAAAAAAAATACTTTGAAAGAGGAGTTACATGGCAGATGAACATAATCATACCACTGAGAAGGAGATTCCCTGTTCTCAGAAGGGACTGGAGTTTTGTTAGACTATTTTTCTGTGGTACATAATTTGTACAACTGTAGTAATGCAGAAAAAATGGAGATGAGAAAACTTAGGCTGAGCCTGAGGCCCACTATTAATGCTTGGTTGACAAGCTGAATTTGGATCTTAATGTGCAGACTAACTAGATGATGTCAACTTGAAGTAAGAGGGTTGTGAGAAATCTTCTTCCAAGAATGATTTGTCTTTTGCTAGGTGCTTTTAGGGCAACCCAAATGTTGTTTTCTGCTAGGTAGCAGGCCACAAACTTTCTTCGGTACATGTTTAGTTGCGCTTTGCTTGGTAAAGCTTTTAAGCATTGCTCTGTCACATTTAGTTTGAATGTGAATTGCTATGATCTGATGTAAGACTTGGTGAAAGGGATGCACAATCCAGAACTGATCATCTGTTAGGCCCTTTGTGTGGGTGAAGCATGGCACTTGTCGAGAACAGTCTGCGGATGCTACACAAACAGGATGAGAGAGCCAGTGCAATGTGTTGTTCTAGATCTGTTAGTGAATGTAAGAGGTGCTCATCTGAAGGACACAGGACTAGGATTGGAAGAGTCATGCAGAAGTATGGGGGCTTTGTACAGCTTTGAATGTGAGGTATAGTCAAAATGTTCAACAACAGTAAGAGGCAGTATAATTTAGTGAATAGGGTAGGGACTGAAAGTCTTTCTATCTGTAATGGGTTTGTATTCATGATCCTGGATACATTAACATTTTTATATAAAATGGGTATACCTCATAATAGCATAGTTGACTAAATCTGTAGGTAGAAAGCGTTTTGCTTTTTATAAATAGCACATGGGAAAGCTTTCTTCCAAAACAAGTTCAACTTGTATGTTTACGAGTACAGTATTTAAAATTGGAATAGCTGAAGAAATTGTCAAGTGAATAGCTATCAGGCTGCTTGAGCACAAAAGCAGAGAGGTTTTTGGAACAAAAACTTGTGATTATTTCTGTTTTTTTAAAAATAAAAACCTGAGCAGTTTCCTGAAGAACCCTAGCACAGATCCTGATGTACTGACAAGTCATACTCCTCTGCATAGACTTTGTCCGTGAGGCAGCTGCAGCAATTCTCTAAGAGCAAAAAATAAAGCTGGGGTTGTGTAACTTAACCTGGGGGAGGAGAGAGACATTCCTGGCGTCAAAGAGAAAGCCATCAAGTCAAGGCCTGGGTATGTAGGCTTGCTGGGGGAGACGTATGCTATGCAGGCTTCACAAATAATTCTCGGAAAGAGTGTGTCAGGAAGAATCTGGGTGAACTTCTCATTGGAGGAGGCAAAGCTATGCCTTGGCTGCCTCACTTGGAATGTCAGAGATCTGCACTGATTTCAGAGTTACCCAGCTTTTTTACCCCCCACCTCTGGGATTTCTTTCTGTCTTAATTTCTCTGTCCCCTTCTGCCCTTCTACAGCCACCCCAGGTCTTCTCTCCTGTGCTTTGAAGATTAGGTTCAAAATAAAGCCTGTAAGCATAGTGAAACTGGCATGTGGGATTTGATGTCAGCATGGAATGGTCACAGCTCCATAAGAATAGCCAGGGAAACAGCCTGATGTGGCACTTCATGGGAGCCAGGACATTCACAGTGCGAGATTTGATTCTCTTAAGTTAAGACTAGGTTTAAAGTGTATTACTGACATGCCTCCAAGTTCTGTTGTGCTTGTCACCCTAAGTGCAATTACCCAGGCTATGCCACAACACTGAGCTTAAAACACATGGGCAGAATGCCAAATTCTACACTTAGCAAGCACTTTAAATAGAAAACTACAGCACAACTGACCTGCAGGTACCTTTCTTTTTATACGGAAAGCTGAGGCTTCTATGCCTTAATTGTAAATGCATTTATCAAAATGCTGTTGTATAATACTTATTCAGTAAAATAACACTTTGTCACAGCTTAATGCAATTGCCATGTAGAGTGAGTTTCAGGGAGAATATGAAGTCTTTTCCTGCTCCAGTTTTGTTAACTTTGTATTAATATGTGTACAGTGAAAGAAATGCTCGGGGTCTTCTCCAGTGACACTGTCACTCAGAGCAAACCATGAAGGTTTGGTACTAAACCGTTGAGATCATTTTGCAGTGTCTAAATATGCCTGCATTGCAGGAGTTGCACATTTGACCTGTCTCAAGCACAATCGTGGTCTGGTAGCAACAGCATGATAGTTAATACCAGTTGCAAACTAACCTAGTTTATGGGTTGGTTTAATCTCACATTGCCATGGCTAGACTGCTACTAGTATCCACATTAATGGAAGAAAACTCTGTACAGTTGCAGCTGTAAATCTAAGTCACAGCAGTGAGGACCAGGAAGGCAGAACTTGAAAGCTACTGTTGTTGGGCTTCAAATGTTGATGGCAGAAAGACACTGGTAGCTGTGCTGGTGGTAGGACTTAACCAAACCTGGCTTAGCTGTTTCTGTTGCTTTATCCCGTATTTTATAAGATGTAATTCTCATTGAAGGTTTGTGATGCCTCCTTTTCTGGGTCTAACATAGATGAACCGGCGGAAGGAGTGCTGTGCAGGGTATTATTTCCCTACTTTTATTGTTGTGAAACTCCTGGACACTGTTGTGTCTTCTGAGGACTTCACTGCTTGCAGAGCTCAGCTGTATTGGGCACCAGGTTTTGCTGCTGGTGCTGCTGCAGGGGAATATGACAGTTTACGCCTTACTTAGTTAAAATGTCTATATAGCTATGGAGATTGTCCGCTTCTTAATTTCTTTGTGGAAGTTCTGTGATCATTTTTAATAAAGACACCTGTGTGGGCGTATATTTCAAGGCCTGTCTGAATTTGATAATTATTATACTGAGTCGTTCTCTGCTTCTCTTGGTAACAGAAAACAAAATAGAAGGAGTCTTCAGTGAGTTATTGAAAGCAATAGCACAGGTGTGCATAAACCTGGTTTAGATGTGTACCTCTGATTGCATCCACCCCTTCATCGTCTCAGTCAGTGCCTTGGAATTTAAGCTATTGCACTTCTCCCAGCTTTGCAGGAAACCTCACTTCTGAGAATATAATTAAAACAAATCTGTTCCTATGAAAAAAACTTGATTCTTAGGACAGTAGATCTCAAAGGCTACTAAAAGGGATTCTTTTTTTTTTTTTAAAACAAAAGAAGCCAGATTTCAAAATTATTATTTCTTGCAGCTGATTTCCTAGAAGTCATGGTGAAGGGAAGGGAGGCCCAAGATAGATGAGCCGAGGTGCTGGTGTTGACTGCAGTTGCCAAGACAACTGCTTAATCACTTAAATATCTCTAGGAACATAGCTAACGAATGTTAAGATTGAGAAATGGAGATGGGTTGAGAAGAACCAGGAGCAATGAGCACCTTGAGGTTTGTACAGGGGATTTATTTGACTACAATAGAAAGCTGCTGGTTTTGGCGGTGGAGTTCTTGAGTGATTCAACCCTGATGGCGGGTCTCTTGTAACAACAGTGTGTCTGGCTGCCCTCTTGTTGCACAAAGCAAGATCCTGCAGGAGAAACACTGACATCCCAAGGTATATTCATTCCCCCAAAAGTGGCTGATGAGTGTGGTATGAATTCAGGTTTAATACTACTGGAGTTCTTAATTTTAAGGTGAAAGAGGGGAGTTTTAGACTAGATATTAAGAAGAAATTTTTTACTGTGAGGGTACTGAGGCGCAGGTTGTCAAGAGAAGTCATGGAAGCACCATCCCTGGAGGTGTTCAAGACCAGGTTAGATGGAGCTATGAGCAACCTGATCAGTGGAAGGTGTCCCTGCCAATGGCAAGGGGATTGGGACTGGATAATATTTAAGGTCCCTTCTGACCCAAACCATTCTGTGATTTTGCAGCCCCATTGTTCAATGTAGTCTTACAGACATTGCAGCAAAAACCAATTCAAAAAAAACCCTGCATGCAAGCGGATGTAAGTGTGAGAATTGTATTCTGTGGCAGAGCTGAACTGCAGAAGCTGCAGCTCTGTCAAGGGTTGTTTTGGGTCCTTGTAGTGCTTATCATGGTGAAAAATAGAGACATCTTGCCATGTGTGTTTTGCTAATCGTGATTGCGCATGCTGTTCCATGGGTCTTTAGGTGAAACTGGTAAGTTTTAATCTTTTACTTTTCTTATGGAGCACTTAATTCTCTTTCACGTTGGCACAAAAAAAAGCCCCAGAGAAGGCCTGACTGAAATGAGTGGAGTTTGAGCCAATTGTTTCCTGCGGCCACAAGCATATTTGTAACTGCCAACTATGACAGGTATTTCTACAGGCACTGAATCTTAAGCAGAACACCAGGTGCTCAGAGAAGTTACAGAAGACTTAAGTGTATGCTTTCTGCCTCTCATCTAATAGCTGGTTTCTGAGCTTCTCTTTGTGTAGTAACTTGTGAAAAGTCATAGTCAAAACTTTTGGTTCAAGTGTGAGTGGAAAATTCATAAGCTGCTACTTGCTACACCACTACTGCAAAGGGCAGCAAGTAGTGAAAACTGATGATAGGATCAATTTTGATCTTTTTTTTCTAGGAAAAATCCTTCCCTACAGATGTAGTAGGCATAGTCGGAGTTGCTATATATAATCCTTTTTTTTTTTTTTTTGACTTAGATGTTTAAAAACTATCTGGCTCCACTGTTAGTGGTTAATATACTAGTTGGCAGATTTGGTGTTGCTGTGATGCAGATCCAGTTTGGTGCTCTGGTTATTTCATTCGAAACTTCATAATTTGACCAGCTATTTCTGCTTAGCCACGTTTTTTAGAATGGGTGAATCTATTATAACTTCATTTACTAGCAATGTAAGCCAGTGTTACAGTTAATACTTGATTGAACTTCTGAAGCCTTGCCAAATTAGAGGGGAGTTTTCCTTAGTGAGTGATATCAACTTCTGCATTACTGAAGTGTTAAAGTAAAAAATTCCAGTCCCTGGTGTAATGCAAATTCTGATGGTGAGTTTCTGATGGTCTGAGTAGCTTTTGCTGAAGAAGCAGTGGCAAAAATACTTTTGAAGGTTTTCTCCTATTCTGACTTATAAGCTTTGAGTCTGCCTCCCCTCTCCTACCATCAAGGTATTCTTACACAAAGTGCTAATCTTAGACATGGGGCTCCAGACTTTTTAAGGCTTCTGCAACTTCATCTGACACTGATCAAGAGAGTAATCACAAATCACCTCTGGAAGTAGAGTGATACATCTTCCAAATATTTTCCATAACAGGCAAGGAATATTCAGTTAACAAAAACAAGGAAGCATGGGATGAAACCTGGATCACTCGATATAAACTCTTTGAATTCTGTACTTGTAGTGATCTACTCCGGTAGTTGGATCTGCTATTCTTTATCTGTCTACTTTCACTACTTCAGCAGCTGATAGTTCCAAAAAGGCATGGTGCAATCAAACCCACCCTCTTGTCAAATTGATATTGGGAGCTTTATAAACTAGGCACATGAGTAGTCTGGATTTTCTGAAGAGAGCATATGGTAGCTGACACTTCAGCTGGAGATGTCTTGGTAATTATAGCTGCTTTGTCTGGATCCCTCTGCCGTTTCATGGGGCTAATGGCCAATTAAGCTCCTCTTGGTAGAATCAAGGAAGGAAGGCTGCTAAAAAATATTTGGTTTCTGCACATCTTTAATTATCCTGTGAAGCTTGCTCTGGGCCAAAAGCTTGGAGTCCAAGGTGTGAGGTTAAAGTGGTTAAGTGCTTCTATAGGGAGTGAGTAGTCCCACCACTAGTGACAAACCTTTTTCTGAATGTAGGAGGATCTCCATTTTCCGGCTGATCTTTTTTAGGACAGGCTAAAGCAAGCCTGTTGTTAGAGACCTTTGTTGTTGTACTCTACCTTCAGGTAGTAGCTGGTTACTGAAATCAGCAGAGAATTTCTTCCTTAGCTGTCTTATTGTGATGGTCTGGGTGTTTCCTTGTGATGATGTGGCTTTGAGGGTGAATCACATTGACTTGTGTCTTAAGCATCTCAATTCTGGCTTAATGTGTTGCAAGCATTTGCAAGTATAAATCAGCTAAAGTTTGGCCCGGGCTGCTTTTATTCCAAGATAAACATAATATACGATTGCTCAGGTTCAAGCTTCTCTAGTGAACTTGTTCAAGTGAAATATGGTTTGATTGATCTTCTTATGCTGATCCTTGGTGTGATTTAGCTAACAGTTGTTAGAACAATGGGCATCATTTCTACTGTTCTACACCAAGCAAAACTATGGGAAAGAACCATATATCTATGATATAGTGGCTGACTCATGCCATGTGACTTGGTGTTCTTTTAATCCTTTTATAAACTATTTTATCCTAAGTAATGTAATTATGGATGTTCTTATTATCTATATAATGCCCAATCCCTTTTGAATTCTACTAAACTGTTGGTGTTAATGTTGCTTAACAATAATTAGTAAAATACAGGTGGTTTGTGTATTGTTTAACTTTTGATCAAACCCTTTGAAATGTTGTTTGTGCTGACCTGTTACACTTTTCTGTTGGTAATTCTTCCAATGCTGAACAACGAATGGGAACTCTTTCCAAGGGATAGTCGCATCAGCCTGATTGCAGGCCTTGAGCTTGGATCTTTTCTCAAGCTTGTCTTCAAAGCTCTTGTACTGGGTTTCCACTTGACATGGCAGGCTTTTAAGAGTGTTTGATAGCCTCCTTCCCAAAGTAGGGAGCATTTTGTAGGAAGCATCACATTCACCATGAAAACAAAGCCTTACTGTGTCCCTTGTAATGCAAACGTGTGAGTTGCATTGCTGGATCGCATTCTGCTACTTTAACCATCCTTTTACATGCTGCTGTGATAAAGAATAAATGGTAGGTGGTGTTCAGACATTTTCAATGTTTGATTGTTTAGCTTTGCCAGGATACTGGGGAGGCCTCCACTTTGTGGCTTGCTTATTCTTCCTTTCTCAGGTGCCGTTTGCTATAGACAGGCTTGGTTGTTCAAGGTCAAAGTTTCTTCAAAGTTAAGGAACAATACAGGCTTCTCAAATGATCCCTGCTATGCTTTGTTGCAATATTTTTATCCTGTACAATGTTACCTTGTAACTCTATCACAGTTTTGGAGGAATCTGTGGTAAGTAGGGTAAAGAACTAAAATTGTGCAGAGGTGCCTGAAGTGTCAATAACTTCAGTACAGAAGAGTGATATTAAAGGCCACTCCATTTATTTTAAGTGCTTTGCAGTGAGATGTGGAGGGGTTCTGCTGTCTCCTGTCTGGTGCCTCAGGGCTTTGACTTGTGCAAGAAACTTAATATGTGGCCCTTGTCCAAAAGCGTCGGTCAGTCTTCAGTCTCGGGTTGTTGCTTGGCATTGTGTTTGGTTCCCTCCTCATCTTGAAGAGACTAAGCCATATCTTCTGGTCTTTGAGGGGTAACGAAGTCATCAGGCTGTAAGTTTATGCTTCTTTCTCCTGGTTGAAATGTCTGCCTTCTAGATTCTTGGCTGCATCGTGTGGTAGGGCCAAAGCTTAGCCAGCAGAGAGGGAATGTGCCTTTGTGGCCGAAGGTCCTCACCTGGAAGAAGGGATTGCTCCTATTTATCAGGTCACTTTCCAGTGTGAAATATTTATAATCCTGACAGCCTTTTTTCAAGCTTTGTTCTCTGAGCAATCAGGCTCCTTTTTTTTCTAGCTTGAGTTTTTGCATTCCTGTCTGGGCAGTGGCCTGGCGCCAAGGGGAAAGCGGGGAGAGAACTGTATTTAATGCCCTTTAGGGTAGGGCATCCACCCAGAAGGTGGAGGATGCAGGTTAAAGTGCCTTTGGGTGAAATGCCCCAGTGCCAGCTGACTGAATAAGCTGTCCCAGTTTAGCTTTTTTGAGGAAAATAGGACAATCATTTGAACAAACTGCCCGGTTAAAGTGGCCACGTACAGGATTTGAGGCTCTGAGTCAGCCTCATGCACGTAGCTTTGTGTAACCTTGATTTCGGTATCAAATTCCCAGATTTCAGTGTTCAAGACATGTCAAGGCAGTTCCTTCTCTGTTGCTTCTATTGGGCAGGTCACCTAGCACTACTGAGAGAGAATATACAGAGAATCCTGGGTTTAGCTCTGGAGTTTCCCAGGAAGGGTCCCTCGTCAGCACTGGCTCCTGAGATGCACTTTGTGAGCACCAGGCTTGTCATGCTCACCCATGCAAACTGTTATCTTGTCACTCCTGTTCTAGCAGTGTCTATAAAGTCGAAGAGTAAGCTACTGGTAAATAGCTGTTAAGTAATATCTTCTGGAGAGTGCAGGATCCTTTTTTTCCTTTTTTAAAATGCCTGTTAGTATGTCTTTGGAGGACTTGTCTGTTCCATATGAAGTAAGGAGGTACCCTTACCCAGTTCCTGTTTTGTGCTCAGTGCTTACTCATGTATTTATAGGAGAAAATCTTCCAGTGTAACAGGAAGATGACTAAAATCCATCCTTGTAAACACTTTGTCATTGACTGACTTTTTCTTGCATATTCTTAGGTTTTTTTCCAGTAAAACTCTTTTTTTCTATAAGTTTGCTGTAGTCATCTGTCTCTTGAATGAAGCTGTGATTCTTTTTTTTGTAAGAAAATTTCACGTTGGAAGCAACTTTAATGTCCTATGATAACATGTACAAGAATGTCAGATCAGTCAGTGTTTAATTTGCAAATTAAGAACCTTGTTGTTGTGGCTTTTTGTGTTGAACTACTGAACTGTAAGGATAATGAACTAGTGATGCAGACCTCCATGATAATTAATCTGATATTGCACAAGCTGTGTTTGGCTGTTCACAGTAAAAAAAAAAAAAGGCAAATGAGCTATGTGTTACCTTAGATATAATTAGATATGCTGCCTTGTATGTTTATTTTGGGGATTAGAGCAGAAGCATAAACCTCTCTATGATACAGGCTTCAATGCCCAATGCAGAAGTGACTGTACAGTGAAAGCAAGCTTGGCAGCACATACGGCTTAGTGCACAGTTACCCTGCTTTGGATTTGCTGAGACTTTTTTTTTCCCCCCCCTGCTGACAGAATGACAGCACTTTAATCCTGATGACTTCAGCCAGTGAAAAGACCCTCTGTGAAATACAAAATCTGGTGCCTGCAGATGTAGTATCCTGAAAGGTTGGGCAGCATTGCAGCAAATGTGTGCTTGTGCTGGGTATGTCACTACTTGGATACTCCTGAGGTCACTTTCTCAACATTGACTGATTGATTTTTTTCCCCTCTGAGGAAGATCAGGACTCTTGAGTCTGAAATACTGTCCCACTTGCTGTTGATATGGGCTGTAAACGACCACTGTGTTCAACCTTTGTATCTCTGCAGGCTTTCTTTCTTGAAAAGATGACATGCCTTCGTGGAGCAACACTAAACAATAGTTGATTATGTAGATATCTTCAGATATTTGTTTTGAAACACTTTGAAGCCATAAAATGTACTGGATATGCTGCAGAGCTGCCAGTATATTTGCTTCAGTATATTTGCTGCAAGAGCCATCTTGCCAACACAAGAATGCTTTTTCCTGCAAAGGTTTTTGGTTGGAAGGAGGCTAACTGAAAATGTTCCAGAGTAACTTGAGCAGCAAACAATCTGGTGCTCAAATGAGGCTAATCTCCACATAACGAGGGCGAAGGAGCATGCATGTTTTTGTTGCAGGAGACAGTTGGCGACGCTGGAGTATTTTAAGGGCAAGGTGTGTGTTACTGCTTGTGTGATGTCCAGTATGATGAGGCTGTGGCTTGCTAGGTGCTCTCAAACCTGTAGAGTTAACCCAACCCACCAATGCAAGGAGGAGTTTGTGGCTACCAGTGAGCTGCAAAAGTGATGGTTACTATACAGCTTGTGGTATGTAAATAAAAGTAAATTAGAGCTCACTTGAAAACCCAGCACACTCTGAAAGGTGGCGATAGTGATTTTTTTACTGTAACTAGGCTGTGTAAGAGTTGGCTTCTGGGGAGTGCTTGCTTCTCCCACTCTCTGAAAAAGTTAAACAGGGGATGTTAATGACATGCTCCTTAGAGATGCATGTGCTGCTGAAGCTGTAATTTTAAAATCTACATTGTAAATCAGGTGATCACTAAGTCCGGTCAAAAATTGCTGGCTTGGCTATCTTTATCATTAAACAAGCAAGTAGGTCACCGATTTGACTTCATAGAATCATAGAATCACCAGGTTGGAAGGGACCCACTGGGTCATTGAGGCCAACCATTCCTAACACTCCTTAAACCATGCCCCTCAGCACCTCATCCGCCCATCCTTTAAACACCTCCAGGGAAGGTGACTCAACCACCTCCCTGGGCAGCCTCTTCCAGTGCCCAGTGACACTTTCCATGGAAAAATTTTTTCCTGATGTCCAGCCTGAACCTCCCCTGGCAGAGCTTGAGGCCATTCCCCCTTGTCCTGTCCCCTGTCACTTGGGAGAAAAGGGCAGCTCCCTCCTCTCCACAACCTCCTTTCAGGTAGTCGTAGACTCCCTTGGATTACTTTTCCCTGCTGCTATCCCCCTGCACTACAGCTGCCAAGATATTGCTCGGCTATTAGGAAAGAAAACAAAGGAAGGAAAACCCTGGCTGTTTTAAATTCCCAATGTAGAACAGTCCTGGTAGAGTAGATGCATGCATGTATGCAGTTTTCAGGTTATCAACAGATTATTAACAAAACCACAGTTGGCAGTAATCAAAATTGTCCTGAATTTTGTACTGGGAAGTGTATTTCTACAGGATTTCGGTAGTGAGCAGAGGCTTCTGGTTGGGATTTTCTCCTGCGTGTGCATCCCACACTTAAGGGAAGAACTAAGTGGCTGCTTGGACTAAGCATGCCCTGCCTAAACTGTTGACACTTAACTCTAGAAATAGAGGTGAAACTGGTCACTTCTTCCAAAGTAAACCATTTATGTTAAAAATGAGGGGCTTTCTGGGTATTTTGTTTCCTGGTTGCACAATGGTGGTGCTGGGATGGGTGGGAACTTAAATGGTTTACTCCTGAGAGTTAAATGAGCAGTTTAAATGAGAGTTAAATGAGAGTTAAGGAGTACTGAGGATTTATTAGACACATAGTTGATTGCAAGATGTAGGTAACAACGGTTTATGCACTTCTAGTTTGGGGGATTCGGCTACTAGTGGCTGTGGTGCCCACACTGTCATTATTCATCTGGTTCTTAATAATCTGTACAGTAGTTCTGATTGCCACTTGTGTCCTACTGGGACAACACATTCTCTGTGGTGCTTGATGACCCTGAGCTGTCTCGCTCTGTGTCTAACTGGTTAGCTGCTCTTACAGTGCCTGCTAGTCCTTGCCTTTTGTAGAAGCTATAAATCTAAGCAAGTGCTGGGACTACTTTGACATTGAACTTCCAGTGCTTTGCCATTCCCATTAGCAGTTGGTTCACTGCAACTGTGTGTGCACAAGCATAACCATATACCTAAGCATCATAATAGCTGCTACCTCAAATGTCTGTGGCAGTGGAGAGGCTTGTTGGTAGTGAGCAAGTTTGGTACTGAGAAGGTACACGGTGTTCTTCAGAGATAGCTGGGGAAGGAGGACAACCTCATTAACGGCAAAAACAGAGACAAAGTTTGGATATCTGGAGCTATTTTGAACTTAGTTTAATAAAAGTTTATCAGATAGCACTGCGGGTACTTTCTGCCATCATTTCTCCTGGACAGCTGTGACAATAAGATTTACAAGGATGCTACTTCCTTTTGCAATACCTTATTGGAATTGAAATCTCTCAACTAAGAAGTCCAAGCCACGTTTTTAATCTCCTTTTAAAACTAGATTCCACCTGTGCTTACCATCTAGTACCTCTTGAGCTTCCTCAGTGTTTTAATAAGTTCACCGTAACATTTTGTGTCACTTTAAGCTGCCTCCTCGCTGTTGACAAGCCCTTCATGCTACAGCAGAGTGAAGCTGACTGCACGGAAAATGAGCTTGAAAGAATCTCCAAATCTGGTTTTGTCTCTAATATGATGTTACTTCCAAACGGTTGATATTTGAATCAAACTGTCATATTTTAATTTGTTGTCCTTCCCAGTACTGATTTATGCACTAAATGAATTGTGTATCTGCTCAGTCCTTTGCTTTGTCCCTGATATGGCATGGTGAGTTTTAATAAAAAACTTAAGGCAGCTGAACTTGCTTTGAGTGTTTTGATAGGGAGAAACAGAGGAACAAAAGAAAGGCTTTAAATATGATTTGGTCATCCCCTGTTTGCACAATGACTATATTCTTTTACAATTAGCAGCACATTCAGATGTTGAAAGTAATGTGTAGACTGGGAGCCTGTCTCCCAGAGATAGACATTGGGGGCTCATCTGGAGTCTCTGCAGAGCATTTTAATTGAGAATACCACAGAGAAGCTTAGTACTCCTGATCTTTTATGTTAGCAGGAAGATAATTTACTGAATTTCTCACTTAACCTTGTAAATCTTAATTTCTCCCACAGCCTGTTTTATTTTGCTTTGTAACAGTTTAATAAGTACTACTTGAACTGTGTAGCACACTGAAAAAGAATATTGGAATAGATAAGGTCTTCTCAGGGGATGTTTTCAGAAAAATATGAGTCTAAATGCTGACTGATGCAGTGTGGGTAGTTGGTTTGCTGTCTCCTCTGTGTCTTCCCATACAGACAGATAAACTCTTCAAGGCTATGAAGTGGCAGACTGAAATGGCTCAGATTGTATCTGAAGTCAACATGGTTTATTTAGACTATTCTAAGTTGTTTATACTATTCTAGTAGGTAGTGACCTTGTTGTTCAGTTGGAGGAAACCAAGACCATTACGGGATACTGAAATTACAAATTAAGTATTACCAGGCAGAAAACCTTCCAGCTGAGGCTTTTTCCTTGTATTTTTGGGAAGGGCTAAGTGGGTTTAATGAAGGTAAGGCAGTTTTCTTGAGTTAGAAGACCAAGGGTTGGTTCCAAGGAAGAGAACTGTGACCGTCTAACTTGGAACACCCTAGCATTGTGTACTCCCTTACTTCATTAGGCTGCTTTGCACAAGTGAGCTAGGTTTTATATTAATGCCTCTGCAGAGATCATGTAGTAAGTGTCTGATGATGTAGCCAAAACATCTCTGAGATGGGAGTGCTCTGACTCCCTGCACATGCTGTGCTGCTGCATGTGCAGTTCATGCTTCAGATTCTATAGAGAAGCTGCTGCTCCGCTTTATGAACACTGCGTAGCAGTTGTAGAAATGCTGGTTATGAGAGCTGGATTGCAGACATTTTTGCCATAGTACATAACTTGAACCAAGCAGCTGCAGCTGGTTTCCTGGGATACCAGAGCAGAAGCCACCAACAGATCCCCTTTTGCTCTTGGACTCGATGACTGGGTTATCAGTGTTGTCTAATCAATTTACATCACAGGTTTGTGTGGAGTGTGCAATATTTGGAAATGATTACCAAAATCAATAAGCTGTAGTTTATTTTGAGGCACATGGATTAGCAAACGGGTGGTGCAGTCAAAGGCAGGCATCTCTATTGTTCACTCTAGTTTCTGTGCTAGGTACAGGTCATGTACTTGTGTAGCTCACAAGTATCCTGTTTGGAAGGTTAAGGATTCCTGACAATGCGCTATGTTAGTGTAAACGTTTCTCTTAAAATGAGACACAGGGGATAACTTGTCAGGCATTCTGATCTGCTTTTTTTTGATACCCAAATGGGTTGTATGCTGCCTTGCTTTAACACTGACACTGAAGTGTTGCAAGCTCTGACCTGAGCTCTTGAAATGCTGGTAATATCAAAAGCTCCCTTGAAGAAAAGGGATCTTTTTTAAGAACTTCTCTTTTCACATAGTCAATATTGAGCAGTAACCTTCAGAACAAAACTTGCATACTTTCTTAAAGAAGAGTTTGTAGGAAATCTCTTGCCACTTGTGGTGGTAATGGTGGGGGGTTGACAGGATGACTTTTCCAAACTTCAAAGCATAGCATGCTAATTTGGAATGGTATCGAGTGTCTGGAATTGCTAACTGTTTGAGAGACAGATCCTTACGCTGCTGCTAAAACCTAGTTTGGTTTGAATACATATTTAATGTTGGTCATACTGATAATGGATCAAAGTTAATAAACTTGCTAGTCCTTCCACAGCAGTGTTCCCTGAGACATGAGAAGTTGGAGCATGAAGGAATCTAGCTGAAGGAAACCTGTTTGGCAGCGGGAAGTTCCACCTTGAGAAAGGTTGGGTGTTTTTTTCACTTCCTGTGATTCTAAATCCGACTTGAAACAAAACCATGTATAATTGATGTCATAGGCACTATGTGTGGATTCTGCTACTTACTGTCATAGTAATGGCTTTGATTTCCTCTCCAAAATTCACATGACAGTGTTAAGTGGGCTGTCTTGCTTTCCAGTAGGTTTTAGAAAGCACTGACTTCTGCTGACCTATTTGATGCCAAAGGTGATAATTAAGCTTTCTGAAAAGCTCTGAAGGTAGTCCTATTAGAGTAGGCATTCATGACTGTAATAACAGATGGGTGCAAAGTGGGAGTTTAAAAGGGATTCTCTTACCTTTGTGTGATTGCTTAGCTATTGCTATGCAGAGGAGGAGAGCTCCACTGTTAACTGCAAAGCCCTCTGTAGTAAGGAGGTGTTAATGTTAAAATATAAGCATTGTGCCCGAGTTTTCAGGTGCAGAGGTGGATTTTTGTAAGAAAAAGTGGGGATTGCAGTTTTAGTCTTGTACTTCCAAGAAACACACCCGTGTGTAAGAGCAGTGTAAGGGTTTTCATTAAAATTAAGTTCAAGATGGTAGTACTTGGGTGAATAGTGATGTTACTTGTCTGTAAGTTTGCTGTATAGGAAAAGATGCTGTGTTAACCTGTGCCGTTTTGATGAACAACTGTCCTTTAAGGTCTGGAAGTTGTTGTTTGAGGTGTTTTGCATTAAAAAAGCAAGCTCCTTGGCCTTCAGCTTCAAGTAGTACAGCATAAAGGTCTGCTTCCAGTGCGACAGTTAAAAGCCAAGCAGTTTTGGACATCTGCATAATATTGCTTCATAATGTATTGCTCCAGAACCAACAGTATTGGTTATAAGTCAATGTAATTCTGAAGAGGCAGGAGTTGTGTTAGGGGTAGGATATGCAGAGGGCTTTATAGACAGTTGTGCTGGGTTGAGCTGGTTTTGTACAGAAAATCTGTGGTGGCATGGCCAAGGTCACTGTTGTTCCTTCACAATGGGCATGTAAGTGTATCTTGCTCTTCTCATCCCAGATCCTCCTGGAGCTGCACCGACCGGGATGTTCCCAAGAGGTGTATAGTTTTTGTCACAGGGCCACCCCAGGGGAGGCAAATTGTACTGATCTGGGAAAGGCGTAAACTTTCTGATACAGCGAGAGGAAGGTTCTTTGAGCTGATGCTTGGTTTCCTAGACTGCCTACAGCACCCCTGAAGGTTAGTGCTGTTGCAGTCTCTGATGAAGACTATTTTGCTCAGCTGAATAACACTTTTCCTTAGAGGATATGAAATCTGGGATAAGGTGGGGTAGGAGGTACTTAAGTGAATAACACTGAATGTCCAGGAATGGAAACAAATGAAACCTTGTGGGTTTTTTACTGGGAAAGTGCTTGTAATCAGTTCCTGCATTTATCCCCCATGCCACCACTCCTGTAGTGCAGGTACTTCCTTTTTGTGTGACTTAAAACTCTTTGCAGTATAGAATCACAGAACTGTTTGGTTGGAAAGGACCTCTGAGGTCATAGAGTCAAGCTGTACCTGTACACGACTAAACTATGGGTATGACAGGGTGCTTAACCTGAGGTGGATTTTGAGCTGTTATGTTCCATTATTGAACTGTTAGAATGGATCCAGAGCACACCACTCAGATGATCAGAGGGCTGGAGTACCTTTGCTATGAGGAGAAGCTGAGAGACATGTGATTGTTCAGCCTGGAGAATAGATGACTCTGGGAAGATGTGGGAAGACATTATATCAGCCTTCCAGTACCTGATGGGGCTACAAGAAAGCTGGGGAGGGACTTTTTACAAGGGCATGAAGTGATAGAATGAGGGGGAATGGCTTTAAATTGGAAGAGGAAAGACTTAGACTAGACATCAGGAAGAAATTCTTAACACTGAGGGTGGTGAGGCCCTGGCCCAGGTTGCCCAGGGAAGCTGTGGCTGCCCCATCCCTGGAGGTGTTCAAGGCCAGGTTGGATGGGGCCTTGGGCAGCCTGATCCAGTGGGAGGTGTCCCTGCCCATGGCAGGGGTTTGGAACTGGATGATCTTTAAAGTTCCTTCCAATCCAAAACATTCTATGATTATTGCCCCTTGTATGGCTAGGTGTTTTTAAAACTTAAAGCCTGTGTTAGCATAAGGCTTTTATTAGACTAGCATTTCCACAATGTGGCTGCTCCTGTGTGGAAGCACAAGTGAGAAGAGTGCAGAATAAAGCAGTTAGATGAGAACGGATAACTCCTGTTGATCACCTTGCAGTGTTCTCCCATCCTTGCCAATACTGTCATCTCCCCCCAGATCTGCCAAGATATACAGAGCTAGAGCTCTTAAATGCACGTCATTCCATGCTTGCTCAGTGGCCTCTGGAGAACTCTGGGGTTTGGTTTTTTTCAGAAATGAATTCCATGCAAGAATGTGTTTGTAGCCAGGTAAAAGTATAGGTTTGTAGGCTACACAGGGCAGAGAGAAATTGTGTTTGACTTCCAGTCAATTTGCAGTATAATTTTCATCGAGAGATCTGACACACAGCAGCATGGTTTATTATATGTATAATTTAAATAATATATGATGATGCTTAGCTTTTTATTTATTATTTATAAGGCAGAGAATGCCTCGAGGGCTATATTTTTTATTTTGTTATAGTCAAGTCTTCTACAGCAGACCCTGACAAGTGGCAATTACTGCAGATGTACTGGTCATGCGTAGATGGCTTTTAATTTAGTTTGCAAACGGTTGTATAACTCTTGGTGGTATTTGGGGGGAAAAAAACCTCCCTTATGGGAGTCATAAGGAAGATAAAGACCCATAGTTGTCAGACAGATCTTCCAGCTGCTAAAAAACAAACCTCTGAAGTACTGTGGCAGTGTCTAGTCTGCAAGTGTTGTTGCAAAGTGCTGAAACAGCACTAACTTTTTTCAGTGTCTGAACTTTTTACCTACCAACAACAGTTGGCTATTTTGGTCCATGCCTGATGCCAGATGAGCTTTTGAAGTCCTCCATTTTTTTAAGGGCTTGTACTGGAACCTAAACGATGTGTGAGTGGATGCGGGCAAATCACAAGTGTGGAGTTTTTTGCTTTTCTTTTGTGCTGTGTGAAAGAAAACATAACATCAGTATAAATGCTTATCAAACTGATGTTTTGGGGACTTCCTGGAAGAGTGGAACTAGCTTTCTAGTTTTTGACATCTGACACAAAGAGACTATGCCTGTAATTCCTTTTGTTTAACAAATTAAGAAAATC
This sequence comes from Cuculus canorus, assembly GCF_017976375.1. Taxonomy (NCBI): domain Eukaryota; kingdom Metazoa; phylum Chordata; class Aves; order Cuculiformes; family Cuculidae; genus Cuculus; species Cuculus canorus. The sequence continues at coordinate 69,412,061 of NC_071441.1, read as the reverse complement.
AGCTACAATCATCTTCAATAGTTCCCAAGTCTGCACTGGCAGCGTCCAAAGCAATTCCACAGATTGTTTTCTGACAGGCTGTTAAGGATCTTCCTTGTTCTTGCTTTCACACCTACCCACAAAAAATGATTTCCTGTGAGCAGTGACTTGATCTTTGGGAAGAGAGAGCCAACTATGGCAAATAGGGTGGGTGCTCAAGCACAGTGATGTTATTAGCTAAAATCTACTTCAGAGGCAAAGTATTGTAGGCTGACACACACAGACGTTTCCCAACTAAGGGTGAGAATATGTCTCCGTTTGTATGAGTGGACGCATGTTCAAAGTGGAGCGATCGGGTTGAGCCTTGTCTAACTGTTCCAGGTTAGAACATGTTCTGTAACCATCTGTGTCTCCTCCCCCACCTCGCCCTCCTGGATCCTGAGCTGTAGGGCTAGTCTCAGGTTTTGTGCGTTGGACCTTGAGTGCCACATCAGTATCTTGTCAACAGGTCACAACGTTAGAGAAACTTCATAGTTGAGACCTGCTCTCGGGCTTGCCAAATGGGGTGGAGGCAGAACCGCTTCCAGTTGATACTGTCAAAAAAAGCTCATGCTCTGGAAAAGTCCTTTACCAGCAGCAAAACATTTTTTTTGATACCTATGGAAGATTACTGCTCTAACGACTGCTTAAAATTGCTTGAATGATGTGTTTCTGCAGTGCAAATCTTAAATATCCTTACCTTCTGTGTGCATAGACACAATTTAATTAAAAAATAGTGGTCTACCTGTGTGAGTATGTAACTTGGTGCGAAAATTGGGTATAGACACTGCTCCCTGTTCTAGGAAACTTTCAGAATTCTTTATTAAATTTGTATTTTACTGAACGTTATCTACAAGCTGAAAAGGACAAGAATGGAGCTGATTTAGTCCCTTATTGAATCAAGACAAGGTAAGCTTGTAGGTAGAACAGTATTTAAATCATTCCGCTTGGTACTGTGTGTGTGGTTTTTGGATGCCAGTGGCTGGTTATCTGGCTAGGAATAATGCATCTGTGGGCTACTGTTTTTACCAGCAAGGCTGTTATATTATACTTGAGTATCTGTTAATTCATAATCACATCTCCTTTATCACCACTAGAGGCTCCTCCAAGTCATACTTTGGATATGTTTCCGTGTCAGGAAAAAGCTCATGCTTTAAGTGTGATGCTGGTGTCTGAATCTGTCAGTGTAAGACCTCTTTACAAGCAATGAATTTTTTTAAATCGACGTAATCAGTCATCCTCACGATGATGTGGTTGAATCTGGTCTATCAGTTTGAAATAGTTATTGATCATTAACTGCTGCTGAACTGTAAAGCAATGTTGACTGGAAGCTTGTAGTGTTGCTAGCAAGTAACTGGAAAAAACAAGCTTGAAAGTATTGGTGATGAGTGTAGGTAAGTAATTTTCTTAACATCAGTTTACTTTATCTCAGCATAGATAAGGCTATAATTGCCAACACAAATTATTTTAGGGTTCAGACATTGCCTGGTATGTCTGGGCTAAGTTTCCCATGACAGGGCTGTTCTTATACTTGTACTCTCAAAACAGCATCAACTGTTTCTGCAAACTGATTATTACTGCCTCGTAATTTGATAGGGTATAGGCATCTTGCATCAGGTGCAGGGCAAGATTCAGGCTCTGATCAAACAGGCTAACAATGTTAAGACTTAAGTTTTCAAGAATTAATCTTATAAGACAGGAAAGAATATCATCACGAGATCATGGGTAGCGTGTAAATATGGATGAATTTTCTGTTGTAATTCCTGGGTTTTAGTAGCCACAGCTTATTCCATACACCAGCAAGCAAGTCCTGCTCAAGTGTGGGTATCACTTTCTCTGAATGGAATGAGGGATAATCCGGTTCCAAAACTGACTATATAGATGCTACAGTTTTTGAGTGTGGGAGTATGGTGGAGCACTGCGCTGGAGCTATTGGAGATAAAGCATGCTTTTTTGTAGATTAAGCATCAGTGATCTCGGTAGTGACAGGTACTTATATGTGATGATCCTATTATATAGAAAGTTGAGGATGAGTCTTTGCGGGAAAACATCGACTTGTTTCTATGGGGCTTCAAAATTAGGAGATGCTATGTGGCTACAGGCCTGCATAAGGACTTGCTGGAAGTTTATTTTTTTCTGCTTCTCTAGCATTCTTGTTAAACTCCAGCACCTTAAAAAGGAAGGGCAAAGCTGAAAAATAAGTTGTTCAAAATTCACTAAAAGGATCTAAGTAGAAAGTGATGTCTCACAGTAGAAAACTTGCTCTGTATTGAAGCTATTTACTTTATTTTTCTTGAGGTATCACCTGTTCCTACAAATCTCCATAGCCATAGATAAACCACCTTATGTCAGTTTGCTACTGCAGTTTATCTTGTTGCTTAAATTAAATTTCTCTGCTTCTTTCCCCACAGTTGTGTTTGGAGGCTTCTCTTTACCCACAGTCCAGTTCTCACTAAAAGCACTGTCAGTCTATCACAGATCTTCTCGCTGGTCACACAAATTTCTTCTAAAGTCAGTTATGCCACTTCAGATCAAGAACAATATCTATGACGTGCTTAAATACCAGAAGAAAAACTAAATGAGTTTTAATTTCCCACCAGTTCCTTTCTTGGTTCTGATAGGCAATACTACATAGAGTTAGAGCTATTTAAGGGTTACTTTTAGTTGCACAGTTGTACAAGTTTCTTCTGACTTTCCTACAAGATCCAGCTTTCTCTGTGCAAATGATCAGATCTCTTGCCTGTATTCTCATCTTACATGTGTCTCATTAAATTTCTGTCTCGACCTTGAAGTCCTGTTGACCTGCGGTAGTCTGAAGTGATTCTTCTTGACTGCTTTTACCCTGTGTACCTCCAAACTTAATGTCAATGGTTACCATTAATTAGATAGAAGCTTGAATTTCAAGGATATTTGCTCATGTACCAGGCTTAGTTTGGTTGCACTGATTCTGCTTTTATCAGAAACCTTAAATATCTGGGCTGCACTGCAGATGAATCAACCTGCTTTGCACTCTTTTACTGGCTTTCAGGAGATATTTCAGCAAATTGAGGCTTATGGCTTTATCTGATGTCATATTAGTCATTGACATGGCAGCTAGTTGGAACATAGGTAGAAATATCAGTGCTGGCTTTCAGTTCAGGGTTTTACTGTCATATATCCATCTGGGCTGAAAAATATCTCTAAGCATCTGTGTGTTAACAATCATCGAGAAGGACCATGTTGTAGATGGTTCTTGTCTAGCTACGTCTAAAAAACTTTTTAAATAGTGCATGGCTGTTACAGCAGATATGTGACTTGCTGATGACCTGAAGGAGGTGAGGTGTCTGTGAAGGGCATGTTCTTCAGTAACTGTTTCCTTAGGGCTGTCCTGGGAGCAGAAGGTCTGAGTGGTACCTAACGCAGGCAACTTGAGATGTGGTTCTCACAACAGTAGTACTTTGGAGCCACCGAAAGCCAAAGCATTTGAGTATCTTGTTGTTGTAACTACAGCTTTAACTCCTGATGTGCTTTTTTTCTTTTCCTAAACAAACATTTAGTGTAAGAGCTGGTATTCTGCCTGCTGTAGTGCAGCTATTACACATACATGTGCAGGAGCTGGGATTGTGGCAGATTTGGGCTGGCAGCTGCCTTGCCCTCAGCCCAGGCAAGAGTACTTCGCAGTGTGAGGCAGCTTGGTAGTCTGCAAGCTTCAGTGATTTGCCTCTGGTTTGATCCTTCGTAGATCATTAAGGTTGAAAAAGACCTCTAAGATTATCAAGTCCAACTGTCAGCCCAACAGCACTATGCCTGCTAAAGCATGTTCCAAAGTATCATGGCTACACATTTCTTGAACGTCTCCAAGGATGGCAATTCCACCACTTCCCTGAGAAGCCTGTTCCAGGGCTTGACAACCTTTTATGTGACAAATAAAAAAATACCCAATCTAAAACTCCCCCGGTGCAACTTGAGGACATTCCTGTTGTCTCCTTGTTACTTGGAAGAAGAGACCAACATCCACCTCACTACAAGTAGTTGTAGAGAGTGGTAAGGTTTCCCCTCAGCCTCTTCTTCTCTAGCCTAAACAACCCCAGTTCCCTTAACCACTCATCATAACACTTGTGTTTCAGACCCTTCACCAGCTTTGTTGCCCTCCTCTGGATGTGCTCCAGTGCCACAGTCTTGTTTTTGTACTGAGGGGTCTAAAATTCAACACAGCATTTGAGATGTGGCCTCACCAGTGCTGAGTTCTGGGGGACAATCCCTTCCCTGCTCCTGCTGGCCACAGCATTTGTCATCCAAGCTAGGATGCTGTTGGCCTTCTTGGCCACCTGGGCACACTGCTGGCTCATGTTCAGCCAGCTGTAGACCAGCACCCCCAAGTTATTTCTTACTTAAGGTGCAAGTTTCATAGTCATTAAATCAATTAAACATTATTTGACCTGGTCTCCCTTTCCGTGGCAGGCCAAAGCTCAAACTGAGACTTTAGGACTTCAGTAACATTGTGGAATTTTAGGATGTTTGTTGTGTTTTGAAACACTAGAGTCTGAGATCTGAGCTAGGATTCATCTTCAATTCTCAACCCTTGCAGTGCAGTTTACTGGCAGCCAAGTCAATGCTGCTCGTGAGTAAAAGCTACACTGGCTGTAATGCTGTGAGCTCCAAATAAACTAAAGCACAAAGCAGGGGTGAAAAGAGAGTAACAGAACCCTGAATGCCTCTTGAATTTGGCTCCTCGCTAGCAAAAAACACCCGAAACCTGTTACTGTAGAAAGAATAGCTGTAAGAGCAAGGATTGGACTTCAGTAAAGCATTCTGATTCAGAAACTGTCAGCCTCTGGCCTGGACAGGCGCACACTCTCCTGGGTTGAAAACTGGTTGGATGGCCGGGCCCAGAGAGTGGTGGTCAATGGAGTTAACTCCAGCTGGAGACCAGTTACAAGTGGGGTTCCTCAGGGCTCGGTACTGGGTCCAGCCCTGCTCAATGTCTTTATCAATGACCTGGATGAAGGCATTGAGTGCACACTTAGCAAGTTTGTGGATGACACTAGGCTGGGTGGAAGTGTGGATCTGCTGGAGGGTAGGGAGGCTCTGCAAGGGGATCTGAACAGGCTGGACCACTGGGCTGAGGCCAGTGGCATGAGGTTTAACAAGACCAAATGCCGGGTCCTGCACTTGGGGCACAACAACCCTGTGCAGTGCTACAGACTAGGAGAAGGCTGGCTAGAAAGCTGCATGGAAGAGAAGGACCTGGGGGTGTTGGTTGACAGCTGACTGAACATGAGCCAGCAGTGTGCCCAGGTGGCCAAAAAGGCCAATGGCATCAACAGCATGACCAGCAGGTCCAGGGAGGTTATTCTCCCTCTGTGCTTGGCACTGGTGAGACCGCACCTTGAGTACTGTGTTCAGTTCTGGGCCCCTCACCACAAGAAGGATGTTGAGGCTCTGGAGCCTGTCCAGAGAAGAGCAACAAAGCTGGTGAGGGGGCTGGAGAAAAAAATCTTACGAGGAGCAGCTGAGCGAGCTGGGGTTGTTTAGCCTGGAGAAGAGGAGGCTGAGGGGATACCTTATTGCTCTCTACAACTACCTGAAAGAGGTTGTGGAGAGGAGGGAGCTGGGCTCTTCTCCCAGGAGACAGGGGACAGGACAAGGGGGCGGGGGGCCATGGTTTAGGGAGTGTTAGGAATGGTTGGACTCGATGATCCAGTGGGTCCTAGTGATTCTATGATTCTATATCCATCAGCTAATCCACTTACTTTAGCTTAGACTTTAAACTTATCTGTTTGAAGCAGTCTATGATAATGGAGTTGACAGGTGCATCATTGTGCAATAATGTGAAAATATGCTTTTGTGTCTCAAACACAGGCTTACTGCTAGCAAATACCTGCTGACAGAGTGCTGGTTCCTGCAGTGAATGGGAGGATGCTTAGCTGTGAGGCAGCTTGTGTATGTGTGTCAGGTGTCACTGGCACATACAGGGTTATAGACACTTGCACACTGGGCCTATGCATAATACAGTTGTGTCAGGTTAGGGTTATAAATAGACTAATACAATGCTGATTGTGTCTCCACACTAGGAGATGGTGTGTAGCTCTTTGGTTGCAAATGGTACAGCCCAGCAGACTTCCTTACTGCTGCCGAGTGTTACCTGCATCTGCCTCAGTCTGCTGCCTGTAACCAGCTCTGAAGAGGAGGATTCACCATCAGTAATGCAGTGGCAGAAAAATAGGTACCAGGGCTGTGTAAGTGCTTAGTTGGCTTCTGTGTGGCAGCCAGTGTAAATAAGACTCCAACTGCAGTTCCCGGGTGCTGCCATTCAGTTTCTGTAAACCTATATCCCTTGTTTAAAGAAAGGCTGGTATGCCAGCTTCAGAAGTCTTGTTAGAAGAACTACTGCCTGCTGAGCTGAGAAGGGCAAAGTTGTGTAACACTGCAGCACAGCGCTATGTTTTACACTTGCAATGCTATAAATATTCCTTTTCCCTTGCTGCTTATGAAAGAAGTGACTGCATCAAGACCTGCCCAGTGTTTTTAGCAGAACATGTGACTGGCTGTCCCTGGAGGAGAGCTTTCCCCTTACATCTAGCCCGGCTTGCATATGAAGAGAGTTGAGGCAGTTAGTCATTCACTGACTCATGAATGGTGCTTGCTTAAAAAATTGTCTAAAAATAGTTACAACAGGCTTAAGGAAAGGATGTTTGCATATCGAAGTAGCTTGGCCATCTTGTAACTCAGCAGTTGCAAACAGTATGGGTTGCTTCACCAAACAATGAAGCAATCTCCTGTGTTTTGGTGAGCTTGCATAGGTAGGTGAGTTCAGAGAAACTGTCAAGCTTACACAAAATGCTGCGAAACTGGAATGCACTTTGGTTGCGATCACTTGAATTTGAGCGAATTAAATTAGAGAAACAGCTAGGTTGAGTCTGGAATATATCATACTCTCTCATACTCTCTCATTCCATAGACATGACTGTATGTAAATCTGCTTCAAAAAAGTAAATTACTTACCCAGGTCATGGAAGCTCAAAACATGAGATCACACAGGGTGCTGAAGGTGTAATGGGCTAATGCAGTTCTTAATAAGAAACCATCTTGTGTACCTTGAAGTCTGGCAAGTGTGACAGGCGCTTGGAGTGTCAACCCTGTAAAAACTTAACTGGAGGACTTCCACTCCAGAGATGGCAGTAATAAATCATGATACTTTGAAAAAGGAGCCTCAAATATTCACGTGACTGCTCCAGCAAAGCTATTATTTTTAAAAGAGAAAGAGTTGGAAAATTGCTTCTTCTGAAGTGGTCACAAACCATGTCTAGAACAGCTAAAATAGTGTTAGAGTTTTTTACCTGTGCAGCTTCCAGCATTCTCAGCTGTCCCTGTAGTAGGACTGTTTCAAGTACCAGCTTCACCAGAGGAGAAGCGGAGTCCTAAGAGGAAATGTATGATTTGGGGTAAACTTTAGGTGCAGCATCACCAAATGTCTTTGGCTCCTTCAAAAAGTGTTGGACACTACAGGGAGACTTAGGTTTCACATATTTGGAGTTATTCTTCCTATTTTGTCCAAAGAGGGGAGCCAGTGTTTATTCAGATACAAATAAGCATTAACTGATTTGTTTCTGCCCAGAAAATAGTCATGTAGACTAGCCTCTCTGCATAACACATATCCAGTGAGCCTGTTTTCAAGCCATACAACTCATGTACAGTCTGAGGGCAACCAGAAGGCATCACACCCAAGAGCACAGTCTCAGCACAAGGCCTTCAGCGATGGCACAAGACTCCTCATATCTGCCCTGTCACAATCTCTAATATATTAATTCGTAATTTTTTTCACCTTAAAAAATCAGGCCTGATCTTGGAGTGAAGGGTGAACTGGAGGAAGAAGCTAGTAATCTTTCACCTTGGGAATTCCTGGGAAATTACCGAAACTTTAGTATGATGTCGGCTTTCTCTGAAATTGCTTTAGTGCTCAGCTCCTGTGGTCAAAGCTCGGTAAAGCTGTTGGGGTGGCACCATGCCATGCGAAGAAGGACCAAGTAGTTTTGTACGGTGTTAGGTCTTACATAGTTGCTGGTAGTTGCCTTTTCTGTTATGAGGTGGCAGATGAATGTAAAAACTGAGTGAAAACAGACGGATTATAGAAGAAATACTTGGATGGCTCAGGATGCCACTGTTTCCTACTCTGTAACTGTTGCTGGATGCTACATCTTTTGCAGTTGTTGCAACGATGCTGTTTTCCATAGCATGGTGTAAAGTCAGACTGGCAACAGAAGAAATGCAAAGCTGGGAGTTGTTAGCCTGATGTAAATGGGTGCTCCTGTGATCTGCTGTTTTGCCTGAGGTTTGAGGGCACTGACCTGTGGTTTGGGGGAAAAAAATCAAAATAATGGAGCTGTGCCTTAGGGGTTTGTACTAAGGAGTTCAGAAGTCTAGGCCTGTCTGGAAATGCTCTTGCTTTGCCATTATCAGCCTGGGACATAGAGCAGAGGCAGGAAAAATCTCTCTGTCAAGCCATGGCCAATGCAGTGCTGAGCTGTGCGCGCCTGGGAATGGGCATCTGCAAGCTCCATGCTGGTGGGGCCATGCTTGGTTGTGTGACTAGGGAGGGGGGGTGACAGCTTTAAGAGCATGAATGTAGCCTCTGATCAAGGGAAACTTCTTATTTGGCTTCCAGCCTGCCCGCAGCAAGCTCTCCAAATGAGAGAGCTAACAGCTGCCCTGCCTGAAGCAGATGCTCCCTGGCTCAAGAGCACTGATAATGAGTGTTTCTGGCCAGAGCCCAAGTAGTTGTCACATGGTTCAGGCAGAATGGCACAAATGGCTGGGCAATATCATCGGTCCTTGCAGTAAAACCTACTGCAAGAAAGGAGGGGTTAACTGCTTAACTCCTAACTGCTGAACTACTTGATCTTAAACACAGCTGATTTGTGCAGGCTAAGGTGGTGTCTAGATGAGTATCAGCTTCTGTGAGCAGTTATCGTGAAGCCTAAAACCTCCAAACTGAGTTTGTAAGCTATCAAAGGGAGATAATACTAAAAAAAAATTAAAAAATCCTATTGGGTCTTTTGAGTAGTCCTAGAAGAAAATGGTTTGGTTTCCAGGCAGTGCTTGTTCTAACGTTATTGTTCAGAGCTGTTTTATTTACTCAGATCCCTTGAGATGTGGCCCAGGCAACAGGAATGTGAATGTACAAGTTTGCAGGAGCTTGGATGCAAACCAGCTTAACAGGGCTGTAGGGAATCTTCCCCTTTTTTATCATTCATCTCAACCCTGTCTTCTCATCTGTTGTTAGTCCTGATTTCAGATCTAAGGAGCAAAAGACTAATGTCTTTTGTGAATCCTTTCTTTAAAGGTGTAATTGTAACTGGCTGTTGTATTAACGGCTTTCTGCTTTGGTCCGGCTTGAGTGGCTTAACAACAGTCCCAGCTTTATGAACATACCTGTGTGGACAGAAGAATATTTAATAACAATTCACTGTTAAAAGAAGCTTTGGCAAAAAGAAACCCGGATCATAGTAGAGGAGTCTTCCATTAGAAGTGACCGCTTTTAGTGATGCGCAGACAACTAAAATAAGAAGTGGATACAAGATGGGATGTAGTGTGAAACAAGTATGGGCTCCTGCCTGTCAAACCAGTCTCTGCTTTTGGAAGTTAACCTCACTTCTTGACTCATCTTTTCTGTACTGACTTGTGTGGCTCTGTTTTCTTTCCTGTTAAGAAGATTAACATTCTTTTTACGATTCAATTCACTCTTCACATTCAGGTCTTTGTGAACTCTGTGATTTTAAGTTGCTTCGGAAACAGTTCAGGTAGTGCAGAATATAAGGGGTTTGCTGCTGTTGGTGTTCATCTGGCCACTGTGGCAGCAAGGGAGTTTTCAGGACTCACAAGCATTAATTCACTTGGTCACTCATCTAATGTAGTCCTCTTTCTGTGAAAGCACAACGAATGTCGGTAACCATTGCTGTGGTGCTGCTCGGAAATGAGGCCAGTACTGACACTAAATGACCAGGCTAGTTCCCAGCTCTGCCACAGGAGATGACTGGGGTCAGAAATCATAATATCCGAAGCTGAAACTGCAACATTTTACCTTGATAAAGCAGTGTGGCTGGCTTTAATGCTGCTTTACAGGTTCTGAAGCTGAATGATATCAAGGTGTTTTAAACCTCATCAATGTGAGAAACAGACTGGGAGTACTTACTGCTGACCTCTACTGACCATGTTTTCTGGCACATGGTATTTAATAGTGGCTCCACTAATCCAGGCTTAATGTGGAAGGTGAGAGTCCATTAGATGAACTGTATAAATGCTTGATGTGTCAGAAACAGTGAAGGGCATTTTGTGTGATTAGGTACTAGCCCATAACTCAGGAGTGCTCCGTGTTCCTGTTCTTGTTGGCTTTTCTGTATATTGAACATGGTTAGCAGCATGCTGGTAGGAGGCGTTAGTTAGGCATGCAGCTATGGGAAGTGATGATGTGCACAACTAGGAGTCTGGTGATGCCTGTTAGAAAGAAAAATGAGGAGGCCTTCTGCTGTCTGCAAGTGCTGTACCTCTTTGGGGCAGGGTGAGGAATGTGTAGGAGACTTTAGTGGTCAGCCGGAGCTTGTCTGTGAGCTGGCTATAGTAGATAATTACAGAAAAGCACAAAGTAATTAAAAAAAAGTCAAATGCTGCAGTTGTATCAGAACTTAAATTCAGTTTTCAAAGGATCTTCAGTTTCACTGGTGATATGTTTTCATAACGCTGACATTCAGCTTGCGATGTTTGAAATAAAACTCATCTGTAACTGGCACTTCCAGAAGCAGCTGCTTGTGTTGTTCTCTCAGCCACTGTAAAAACTGCTGGTGCTCCCAATTTCCCAAAATCATGTCAGTCGTGATGCTGGTGGTTTTCCAGGAAATTGTGTGCTTTTCCCTGCATTGCCTTTCTGCAGTGAGCAGATAGGATGGATTCATTATTCATTCCTACCCTTGCTGCCTGAACTTTGGGGGTCTGGGTTTTGTCAGCTGAGAGGATTAGAACGAATCAGTGTCACACTACGAGAGCCTCATATATAGCTAGGCTGGAATAAGTTCTGAATTTCTAGACAGCTGAAGCTGGAAGGGAGTCCTGCCTGTGTTGGTGCTCCCCACCAAGGGGGAGATGATAGTAATAAGTAAGCGTCAGGTCAAGTGCACAGCGAGATCTCCAGAAACAGTCAGTGTAGTGGTTATTCATAGCAACTGAATCAGGATTTAGTTCAGTGGTTGATAGAAATATTAGGTTTGTATTTTCAGTCAAATAGCATAGTATCTAGCAAAACTTTATTTTTCTGTCGTACAAAATTGTGGCTTTGCCTTATACAAATAGAAAAACAACAAACCTGAAGTGCAGTCACTAATGAGAATGCCACAGAGAAGGCAGTAAGTCGGAAAACGAAGTGACTGTGCTGGTAGCAGTATTTTTAAAATATGTGTCATGGTATAACTTAGAGGTTAAAGTTCTTGTGGAGTAGCTGTAAATGCTTTTTGAGGACTGAATCTTCTGCCAGTCTAGTCTATAGATTGTAATATTGGGGCATTTTATTCTTTTCTAGGGACTTTTCTATGGCTAGTTATAGACTGGGGGAGGGGGAATAGGTTGGTGACTGTGGTCTCCACCTTCCTGGAGATAGGTGTATTCAGTGGCATCAAAGAGCCACGGTGAGCCAGCAGCCAAAAACAGGGCACCGAACTAGGATTATTTCTGTTCAGTTTAAGCTCAGTGAAAGGAGTCGAGCACATGGCGAATGCAGTAGTTGTTGGGTACTTGTGGTCTGGGAACTCAGGTGCATCTTTAGTCCTCCTAAATTAGTTTGTGTGGCTGGAACTGTGCTAACCACAAGCATTGGCACAGGCTGCCCCAGGAGGCAGTGGACTCTTCATCCCTTGGAGTTGTTCAAAAGCATGTACACATGGTGCTTTGGGACATGGTTTAGTAGGCACGGTTGTGTTGGGCTGACGGCTGAACTTGCTGATATTAGAGATCTTTTCCAACCTTAATGATTCTGCCCTAAAACTCTGCTATTCTCTTAATACCTAGCAGCCTGGATGAAGTTAGCAGAAATAAGTTCAAATAAATGATTTGTCTTATAGCAGCAAAATTGTTGGGGGAAACCTTTCTGTGAGCTTTAATAAAAAAATATATTTATTGCCTAATTCCGTGTTTTTTCTCTCTTAACATGTTTCGAATTGGGCCTTAGTGAAAAAAACACAAACAAACTAGTAATTGTGGCTGTCACTGCATCTTTGCAAGGAGTCTTGCAGCTTCTCTTGGAAATTCTTGGCTGGCTTAACCCACTCAGAAACTCGAATAGCTTTCGGGGAGAGTGGGGTGGGTTTACATAACTTCCTGTGGTTTCTCTTGCAGAAGAAATGCAGAGTAGTTCTCTGGCTGTTCGTGATGCCCTGGAAAAGCATTTGGTTTTGCTTTTGAAATTCTGAATGATTTCAGCGTTGTTTGGAAAAAAAAAAGTCCCTGCTGGTAATGTGGGATTTCCTACTTCAGTGGCTTTTGGCTCTGAAATCGGGTTTGTAGAGAGGTTCTGGATGCTTTCTGTGCCAGTATAGTATCTCCATGTGCTAAACATAGGCCGGTTAGAAATGGCATTCATTAAGTAATGTGATACCGATTTCTTTAAACATAAGAATGGTTACAGGCAAGCTTGGGTCTTGGCTGTCTCCCCATGAGAAGAAAAGGTTTTCCTAATTTCTCTCAGATGGCATTTTCTGGTACCAGAGCTCAAGAGACATCCTTCATGTAGCAAACCACCAGCTCTGTTTAATCCCGTAATGATTGTTATTGCAAGCAGGCAGATGGCAGGTTTGTGTTAGAGTTGTGGCTGCAAAACAGGATTTAGAAGTTTCAGTCTTCCAATACCTACAGTTTCTTCATGAGTCTGCATGGCATACAGAAGCCGTAAGTGGTGCTCCAGCCTCATCCTGTGCAGTGGTCTTCTTGAGACTGAACCCTCTGAGTTAGACATTTGGAGAGCAGAGTGTTTGTACTAATAAGAATGAGACCTGCTCCCCCAGCTTCTTGACCATGTGTGTTGGATGTAAACACGGTAGTGCTGGTACACTAATGGCAGTAAGCTTTTTTTGGTCTTCTAGAAGCTATACCTGTGTAGAAGACACATTGATTCTGCCAGGGAATCTTGTAGCTACCTCAGTTCTTGAGTTTTGTCCTTCGCATTTTTAATCTCATTCCTTAGGCAGTTTTATGTCTTAGCTCTCACGAAACTGCACGTAAGCACAGAAATGGGCTTTCTTGGGAAAACCTCAGTATTCCAGAGGAGTCTGCAGCTGCGTGATGCAAGCACTTGAACTGAAGTGAATCTGCTCTGCCCTGGGTAAATTTCTGCTCTGTTTGCAGTGCAGGGTCGCACATCCCAGAACCAGCTGTGTCCTCACTGCAGCAGCCGCTCTTGTCACTGCTCCACTACAGCAGAAAGGCATTCACTTGCTCTTGGAGCAATGCCATTCGTGTAACTGAGGCTAGGATTGTTTAAATGGATCATAAATCCTTTGGTTGTGAATGTACCATGGCAAACTACTGCAGGGTAAGAACTCGGCGCTGCTGTAAGATGCCCCACATACAGTCAGTATGGGCACATGCAGAGTGTAAAGCCACGTGGGCTGCTGAATTTGTTTCATAAAGTTGAACAGAAAACCTTCTTTTCTTGGCTACCTGGCACTCTGGCCTCATAAAATTTGGATTGCAAGGCAAAGACGTATGCATCTCTATAGGTAAAACTGAAGCCAGGTACTTAACCACCCAGTAATCCAATCTGGTTGCCTGCTTCTGTTTCTAGGAATAAAACTTCACATAGTTTGTACTGTTGAACAAGGTCAGCACCCTTGTCCAAGCAGCATGGTGAGATTCTTAAGCGAAGGGGGTGACCTGGGCTTCTGCCCTCTCCACGTGCATAGTTCCTTTTGGGATCTCTTTTTGCATTCAGTTGCATGTGAGTCTGGCTGTGGTACAGGGGCTGGAAGATGATTCTCTGGAGAGAAGACTGGTGGTGGAACTTCCTTGGCTTGTTGAGCAGTGCCAAGGGAAGGGTTTGTACTCTACAGCACAGTAAGAAGTGTATGAGTCCCCCCTTCCAGGGAGAGTGAATTTAGCACTTAATCAGTCCAGATTCAGCCCTCTTTCTTACTAGCTGGCTTCTCTGATTGCTGTGAATGGAGGGACAGCACAGAGAAATTAATATCCGGTGTTGGGATCTTTGCAGTCTTCCCACAGCTGACTCAGCTCTGAGGGTCTTGCCCTGCAGTTGGCAGCTGACCTCAGAGGCACTGGAAGGTCTTGTTTGCTGTCATCACCCATCAATATCTGGTTCATCAAGTTGCACTGATTTATTGAACAGACACAGATGGCATTCAGACTTGGGAAATGCTTGTAGTGGCAAGAAATGTAGTATTTGGAACACAGGTCAATTGAACAGCTTAACTCTTGCACCAGAAAGGCAAAAGCACTTTGGATCTCAGTAGCGCAAGTATCTGATGCTTTTTTCTGCACAGAAAGAGTAACTTAAAATATTTGCACTGGCAAATGTAAAACAGGTCTATTCACCTTAGCAAACATTTTTAGTCTGCTTCTGAACCCAGAAAGACAGCAGTAATACCTTGAGTTCCAGCTTTTTAAATCTGTTTTACCCTGTTTAACAACCGTTGTTGGATTAGGACATGGTAGATACCTTTTGGGCTTGTTTTCTGAGTGCTTCCAGCTCAGGTCATTCCTGGTGTTTAGATTTTTCTTGTTCAGTTAGTATTTTGCTCATAAAAAATAGTACAGAGTTATACTGTGGGACCGTGTGAGGACTGATGTATAAAAGGAGCAATTTGATGGGCTTAATTGAAATTTTCTTCCTTTTTTATTTTTTGCTGTTGCTTGTTGATCTCTTTTTTTTTCCCGTGTTTGATAATTAAAATATTTTTCTTTTTCCCAGGCCCATATTAAATTTCCTATCGACTATCCATATTCGCCACCTACCTTCAGATTCCTGACCAAAATGTGGCACCCCAACATTTATGAGGTAAGGTGTTGTTTTTAAATAAACATGTGGGAAGGCTTTCTACTTCTTTAAACTCTGGAAGTACTGAAGGTACTGAATGTCTCTAGCTCTTACTAAAGTGGTTAACTGTTGGTGTTAGATGTCAGCTTCATGGTTGAACAGTTAAATCTCTGTGTGGTAGGAAATGCTCTTCTTGTAGGCAGGAATGGAGCTGTTCTCATACCTGCAAGTGCAGCAGGCAGCCCCAGCCAGACTGCCATGCCGTGAGTGCTGGGAGCTTTAGGGGATTTTTGGATCACGACTGGTGTGTGGAGTCTTACCCTACTGTCATACTTGAGCAACCGGTTGCTCTCTGTACACAGTCTGTGTTATTAAAGTATACTCAAATTAGAGTATATACCACAAAATTGTGTGCTGAGACAAGGAATGATGGAAATGGTCTTCTGCAGCAGTCAGCCTACAAATGAAGGGGTTTGGACTTGAGGCATCCTGACTGGAAAGAACCAGGGCTGGGCTGGAATCCAGCTTCAGGAGGAGTAATGTACAGCCTAGTCACCCTGGGGCCAGAATGAATGGTTTCCTCTGGGGTTAATGCCCTATAGCCAGTTTGAAGTGGCCCTTAGTTCAGTGCATGAGGTCATGTTCGGAAAGTAATGCTGGGGGCTCTTAATTCCATAACTGGATCATGGTACAACTATGTGGCAGATCTAAAGGGGGAAAGTTTTTACTTAGAAGTAACTGGTTCAAAATTGCCAAATTTCTTAAAGCTGTGTGTGAAAGCTGGAGGCCTGTTTTGGCTCAAAACTTGACATTTAGTGGAGGCCAGTCAAATCCTCGCTAAACTTTTGGTTATCTTAGACAAGTATCAGCCTGCCAGAACTATCGGTTGACTAGTCCGAGTAGCTAGAGGACTTTCAGGATGCTCCTGCTGGTGCAGCTCTGTCACCTTATCACGGGTCTTCCTGTGAGAGCATCTGCAGGCCTCCTTTGAGCCCACTTGCGAACTGGAATGTCAGTTCTCTTCCTTGATGGTTTCAGTTGATGCCTTGATGGTTTCAGTTGATGCCTTGGGCTCGGAAGACCCAAGTTACTGTTTTTGTTTGTCCAACCTGGGATCAGTGTGCTTCAAGGGTCATGGTGAAAACCTGCACTGATGGCTTAGTAATAAAGAGCCAAAAGCCTTGTCTAACTTCAGTGCAATACAGGATTGTAATGACCTTTACCTGGACGCTCAGGAGGATTGGTGTAAGCCCAGGGACATCCCGAGATAAGTCTTCTGACTTGAGTTTTAGACTCAGCACAGAATCTTGCCTGTAGCCAAGGATGGTTTTTCTTTAAGGCTCTATTTCAGTTACATGGGAGTTTGAGCTATAAAATAAAGACAACATTGAGACCTGCAGATTATTGCAGATCCATACTGTGGATGTTGGTTCTGAATCCAGAAATTCCCGTGCGGGAGGTAAGTGGGAAGTGGATGCCAAAATGGTATGTACAAAACAAGTCATGGAAAGAACCTCTCCCAGTCCTGGTGGGAAAGATGAAAAATTGGCTCTAGAAGCAACTAAAGGTAGGAGGAGAGAACAACCCGAAACTTGATGGGTGTATTTTGGGGTTACTCTTGAAGTACTTTGTGTTCATGGCAATATTTCTTGGAGCTGAGGGAATCTGAAGCAGCTTGCAGGCTGTTTTGGAAACAACATTTAAGCAATGAAGATGAGGCACTGGGATAGTTCCAAATGAAACTGAGAATAAATCAGCAAAGGGCTTGAGGTTTAAGGATTTGCCAGGAGGAGGAGGAAAGGAGGAAACCCAACCTTCTTTCAGCGTAAGGAAGATGAAAGAAAGTAGCAGTGTACGGAATCTGCAGGTGGAACTAGATGTAGAGGTTGGGGCTGACATTCCAGGTCTTGAGCAAGGAGATCTGAGTAACTTGTGTGTTTTCTCCCATCTCATGTTTATTTGAGACAAATAGCTGAATTTTGTTAAAACTGCGTTTTTATGACTTAACAGTTCTCAGTCTTGATGGAATTATTGGCTGTTTCCCATTGGCAGATGAATACCCCATACGCCTTGTTTGTATCTTTCAAAAAGATCTATAGGGAAAGGCTCTCCACTCACCTATGCTGATTCCTAAAACCATGTGCCAATCCCATCAGGTTCCATGACACCTTTATCCTTTCAGACTCTAATGTAGTGCTTCCCTGCTTGGACTTCCAAACAGGTCGTGTTGATTGTTGCAAGAGGGAAGCTTCTTGCATCCTTGCTTCCTTTTATAATTTCATATTGTGAAATATCTGCTTGTCCACACATTGCTCATCTGAGAGCTCAAGAAACTTCTTCCAAGTACCATCATGCTTTATGCTGGCTGCCAGCACTGCTTTCTCCCAGGACATGTTTGAAGGAAGAGCTGGGTAAACTCATAGACAGTATTAATAAAACCAGAATAGGCCATGAACATAATCTAACAGTAAGCTCCACTTTAAATGATACTAAATCATTAATTTAAATGATACTAAAAAATATTTCTGTATTGCATACGCCTGTTGGTGTCCTAAAAAGGAAACTGCCTTGCTATGGCAAACTGTTCCAGCCACATACATGCATGCTTGGGTATTCAGCAGCTCCAGGTGCTACATTGCTGTGTGTAGTTGTGTTCTTAACAAAAACCTGCTTCAAAATAACAAGGACTTGCTAGATTAGCATACCTGGCAGGGTTAGCAAGCCGCTGAAATCTGGATACTGATCACAAGCCTCCAATGTTGAACCAGGATCTCATTTGACTATAAAGCAAATGTCATTGTTAATCAAAGTGAGTTGAAATATTTGGGAAGCCCTTGATGTGAGCTGCTGTTATCTGAGCTGTGATCACTGGCTTGGGCTCAAAGGCAAGGATGCTGTTGCTGTGAGCAGCTCTGCTTTGTGCTGTGGCTCCTGTATGTCGAGAGGATCCCTGGGACATAGCTGAAACCAGGTGCATGGGGCGCTGCCAGCCTGCAGTCTCAGAACTGATTCGCAGCTTCTCTGTGGTTCCTTTTGTCAATCTGTACCTTGGGTCAGGGTGACGAGGAACAGCATGAGTGCTGCCCATCAGCTGAGGCCACATCACCTGAAAGTGCGGGGCTGCTTCTGGGAACTCCTAAGTCATCGCAGCCGGTTGCTGTGAAAGGGGGCTGAGAGTCCGGCACTGGCAGGCTGGCCTGCACCTCCATCTCATCCTGCAGTAAGGCATTGGGGGCCCAAGATCTCTTGGAGAATATCAGCAGTGGTGAATACTACTGCAGCCTCCTACAGAGTAATCATGCCAGAGCGCTGTTGCTGATGGAGAGTTGGGTTTTCAGGCTTCTGAAAGTGATTATAAATGGTAGGCATTATGGAGCTTTAAATCTGTTTGTGCAGTAGCACTGGTGAGTAAAACACAGATTGAGGATTATGTGGCTGTATGGCTGCCAAAATATTCTTCCTCTTTCATACTGGAGGAGATTTTCAGTGAAACTTTCAGAGTGTCTCCTGCTTTTCTCCCTGATAGTTCAAACAGCTGCATCCTAGGGTAGAGGTGTAAGCCTGCCCCATGTCATTTGCTTTGTGTGCTGGGAGAAGCATTGTTGTGATACCTGAGCTGGGAGAGAGTCCTAAACCCTTCAGTTCAAAAATTCCTGTAGCTAACTCAGCCATCCCTGGAAACAAAAGATTATTTTAACCCTGCTTTGGGTCTCTTGTGACTAAAACTCATTTCCATCACTGTGACAGTGCTCGCTGTCTGGAGACCAATTTAGTTTTATGTGACTTTATTACTGGTTTTGCTTGCTTTGCTACATTCTTTAAACCTCTGGGCTTGAGATTATGTTGTAGCAGTTTGCAGACTAATGCTGTTTAGGAAGGGAAACTTTTGAGCATGTAAGTAGAGCAGTCCCAGGAAGAATTGAGAACCTTTTCCAGCTCTTGCATATTTCTGCTGGCACTTGGAGTGTTCACTTCCAATGAGGTTAAACATCTTGAACATAGCTGAAGTGTTGGAGTTGCCATCAGACTTCTGCCTTGAGCCAGGCTATTCTCACCTTTTGTTTCTGTCTTACAGAATGGAGATGTATGTATTTCAATTCTTCACCCACCTGTAGATGACCCACAAAGTGGAGAGCTGCCATCCGAGAGGTGGAACCCTACCCAAAATGTCAGGTAATTGCGTATCTGATGTACAACAGCAGCCTTAAAGACCTGTCATCTCTCTCCAAGGCAAAGGCTTGTGTTGGAAGGTTTGGAAGACAGTTTAAGGCTTTGGAGGCTTTCAGGCCTGTATGGCTAATGCAGGGCAAACAATGTGGAGAATTCTGTTCTGCACACAGGATTTAGTGCTTTTAAAGCAGGTTATCTCAAAGGTTCTTCCCTTTCTCAGTACATGTTATCCTATACTTAAGTTTTTCAAACTCCTCCAAAAATATCACCAATGGGAAGGAACATTTTTAAGTATTCAGGCCCAGAAGGAGTAAATTTGTGCATGATCTTTCCTACTTGTTTGCCTTCCAGTATTTGTCTGTCTTTTGTGCTGCAGCATGGTAACTTAAGCCATTAGCCAGGTTGTTTTCTTCCTGCCAAAAAAACCAGAAGGATCACTAAGTACCAGAGGCATTCAAGGCTAACCTGTCCATATTTTAAAAAGGAAAAGCTGAATTTCATTCTTATTACAAGACACTGCCAGTAAAGAACTGATAAAACTCATCAAGTAGCAGCAGTAGTGGATGACATAGTGGAAAAACCTTGAAATAAGGTCCTTCCTGTTCTAACTTCTTATTTGATAGTGCATCTGATTAAATTTAAAGTACTTGCCTCTAGATTTTTAGTGTATAATGTGGGAATTATGCTTGCTTTCAGAGTGATTTATTAGAAGTTGGTTCCCCAACTTGAAATGTCAGTTATTTATTGATAAACACAGCTGGGAATCTTGGCACACCTGAGGGAGTGCAGTGAAAAGGGTTGTCTGATAGTTTGACTTAACTTTCATCTACTTTGGCTTCATGAGTCATTTGAAAAGAGCCTTTGTCAAAGCAAAGTTCTAGCAAGGGGGATTTATTGGGTTCTTGACCCTTGGAATAGAATTGTAACGCACACGCATGCTCTGCAAAGTGCTGAACTAGAGCATAAGTGGCAGGAGGCTAGGAATTGAAGCAGTCAGCAAATTACAACAACTGATGTTCCTCCTGGAGGATGCTTCTTCAAGGTTAAAAAGGCTCAATAGAAACGGTGTCTTAGCTGTGTGAAGTTGCAAAGGTTTGGGAATCTGACCTACTGAGCTTGGGGTAAACATTATCCAATCCATATGTACCAAGTACAAGTGAGTATGAAACAACCCCTCAAAGTTCTCGTTCAGATTTTTAAAAAGGGGAAAAAGCTTAAATACTGGACTTTGTTCACCTGTCTCTCTGCTCACGTGGCTATTAATGTGTTTTTTCATACATCTGATATAGTTAGGACTAGGTGACAAGCCTCAACTCACCATGAGGAAGTAGCTTTGGGCATTCCAGTCCTTCTGCTACTTAAAAGAGGCCTTCAAGAAAGCTGGGGAGGGACTCTTTATCAGGGAGTGCAGGGACAGGACAAGAGTGGGTGACTTAAAGCTGAAGGAGGGGTGATTCAGATGATGCATTAGGAGAGAATGTTTTCCTGTGAGGGTGGTGAGGCACTGGCCAAGGTTGCCCAGGGAAGTTGTGGATGCCCCGTCCCTCAAGGTGTTCAAGGCCAGGCTGGATGAAGCTTTGAGCAGCCTGATCCAGTGGGAGGTGTCCCTGCCCATGGCAGGGGTTGGAGCTGGATGGGCTTTATGGTCTGTTCTGACCCAAACCATTTTATGATTAATTACTTATAATGCACACATTTTGAGTGTTTCATGATCTACAACCCTAAAGATTGACCTGGAACTTGTCATGGTGCTAGTTCTGATTTCTGCTCTTCTTTATTGTGGTGCAGTTCTTGGTGCTTACTCTCTTGGAACATGTGGGGCTTATAGGTAACATTTAGGGAGAAGACATTCATCAGCTGTATCTTCAAGTGGAAATAAAATTCGTCTTTAACTGTTAGCCTGTTGTCAACATCACCTGTTGGGCTGAGTGCCCACAGAAGCATATCCTGCTGGGTTCCCATCTGGCTTTGCACGGTTCTGGAGTGTCAGACAGGAGGCAGCAGAGATGAAGGTGCCTCTTGTGAAGAGCTGCCTGTGTAACCGAGGGCTTTGCTTCAGCTGCTAAATTTTGTAAATCCTGCTGAGTATTGACCTTTTACTACAGACAACCACGGCTGAAGTGTCTGGAGGGGGCATGTTGTTCCTCAGCTTTGTAGCATCTGTGCTTCCATCTCTAAAGGTGTCAAGCATGATCGTTAATTTTTTTAAACACAGTTTAGGACTTCCCAATCACTCGGAGCCAGACAAGACAGGTATAAGTAATATGGCAAACATCCAGCAAGATGTGCAGGAATGCAGCTGTTGTCTGTGTGGCAGAGAATACTGCTTTCCTCCTCACATCCTGAGTCCTAGGAAGGTGAGGAAGTTATGGCAGAGCTTGGGTTGAGGGTCTTCGATCATTTTAGTTGCTCTTTTCTGTATCTCCCCTGGCCTAACTCTGTCCTTGGAGATGCGCAGGCCAGAACTGAGCAGAGTATTCAAGATCTTGGTACATCCATATTTTGTAAACAGAGGCGATGCACCATCTCACTGTTCCTTAATTTGTTAAGGATGGCTACTTTCATTGGCTTTTTTGACTGCTTTAGTGCATTAAGATGGCTGCAGAAACTGTCTGGATCTAACACAGCTGTCAAAGCAAGCAAAGCCAAAACCACTTACTTTATGTTGGAGAGCAAAAATGTGCTAGAACATAGCATATACCTACCTCTAAAGCCGGCTCTGAAAGGCTGTGGTGTAAATAGCAGCTTGAACAAAGAAATAAATGCTTTTCAACACAGTAAACAATAGGATGTGCTGGTTGGAAGCATAGAGAATGGGCTATTTCAGTTGGAAAGGACCTATAACGATGATCTATCTCGTCCAACTGCCTGATGAGTTCACAGCTGAGCAAGTTAAGACATATTAAGGCCATTTTCTAAATGCCTCTGAAACACTGACAAGCTCGGGGCATCAGTCACCTCTCTAGGAAGCCTGTTCCAGGGTTTGACCACCCTCTCAGCAGAGAAATGCTTCCTGATGTCCTGTCTAAAACTCCCCTGGCACAGCTTTGAACCATTCCCGTGCACCCAATCACTGGGTACCAGAGGTGATGTCTGTTTTGAGTGAAATTCATCTGTGTCTGAGTCTTCTGTTGATATGTGTGAGAGGAAAAAAGCACTTAACAGGTCTGATTCCTTGAGTTTCTGCTGGCATCTCTTCTTTGCTGATAAAGGGATGTAGAGAGACTCACTCCTAAAGAAAACAGCACCATAGACACTTAAAATGAAGTCGCACAGCAGATGACAAGCCCACTGTTCCACAGAATGGGGTGGGAGGTATAAGAAAGCAGAAGGCAGGACTGGAATTCCCACTTATCGTGCAAAGAGCTTGCATGAAACAGCATGGTGGAACAACTTCACCTGAGGGAGAAACAGATCCTTGATGATATTGCAGAGGGTCAGTCTGTATCCAGTTCGATGCAGCGTGTATCTGGGACTGAAGATGTTTGTAGTCACATGTGGTTCAACTGTTTTGTAATTTCTGATCCTGTTGGATGCCACATGCTGAGTTCCCTTATTGTTAGCGTGCCTTATTCACCTTCTCACCCACAGCAGCAGGGTTTGAGTTGGATTAGACTGGCGAGCTCTTAAGGTATGAGCAGCAGTGAAGCTGATGTAACACATTAAACAGTTGGGAGTGAAGAGTGCAGAGAACCTCACCTCTAACAGTCAGTTGCCTTAGAGTGTTTACGTAGCTCTACAGTAACTTTGGAGTCCAGGGCACTACAGTGGAAATCTGCTTCTCCTCGCTTTGTTGGTGGAGCTGTGGTAGAGTGGATGTCAAATCCAGACACGAATTCTTGTCCTCAGCCTTCCCTAGACTTCGCATACTCTGCAGTAAAGCTGCTGCAGTGATGCTGGAGCTGACATGCCAGCTCTACAGTCTGTTTGCTGAGAACCAAAGGCTTATAAATGAATTCTTGTGATGAATTAAAGACCGTCTCTCTTCTGTCCATCGTTCCAGTCTGACCAGACATTTTTTTTTCCAAAACTGCTGTTCTCTTTTCCTCCTGAATTATATCATTTAGAAATAAACTATAGAAGTCTGTCCTGATAACTGTGCTGAGCAGTCTGACCAGGCATAAGGATTTATTTTCAAAGCCTTTCAAGAAACCCTGCCTCAATCATTTCCTGGAATTGTATCCCAAATGTATGACCTGATAGATGTGCTCAGCACACGCTGCTCTGTGTGTGCCCCTAAATCATGTCAAGTACGGCTGGGCCTGTAGTCCCTTTTAATCAAGTTCTGCAAAGCAGTGGCTATGTACTGCTGTGCTTCAAGGTTTGTTCCTTGCTTCCTGTTCTTCCCTTCCATTTAAATTGAAAGCTGTTGCCAGCAGGACCACTTCGAATGAGCAAAGCTACTGCAGTCATGACTACAGCTGGGTGGCCAGGTGCAGGGAGCTGCCTGATGTGACTTGCTGATTGGTTCTGTGCTGGCTGTGGTCCTGTGAGAGCAGCAAAGGGCTGAACCTGAAGCGCAAAGGGTTGTAGGAAATGTAAGAAAAGGGTCTGGGTGAGGGGAGTGCCCATTGGTCTTGGAAAATGCCAGCAGCACGGGGCAGCAAGCTGCTCTGTGCTGCCTCTAGAAACGCAGGAAGGCTCTTTGTCTGCTGAGGGTTATGCGACTGGCTTATGCTGGATTTGCTGAGTACCAGTAGCTGAATCCTGCTGGGTCCTTGGCAACTTGCCTGGGTACTGAGCAACATCTGCACTTGCTTCCCCTTGCTGTATACTGTTACAGGAGCCTTAGCTATGCGTGGGCTGAGGAGAGACCTGGCCACAGCTCTAATCTCCTCACAGCTGGGGGGGCTGGAAAGGCAATCCAGATCTGTCTCATGGCCTTGGGTCACGATGGCCCTCCTGCCTACGCAGGTGGGAAGCGTGGCTTTCTGCTGGCACATCAGATATCACCAGGAATGGCTCACTAAGCTGTTATCCAGCCATGAACCATCCATGGGTGGTAGGAACAAGCTGAATTCTGATCTGAGCTTCACAAGCAGGGGCACAGATAAGATGAGGGGTAATGGTTTTAAGATTATAGAGGAGATTTAGATGAGCTATTAGGAAGAAATATTTTCCTGTGAGAGTGGTGGGGCACTGGCACAGGTTGTCCAGAGAAGCCGTGGCTGCCCCGTCCGTGGAAGCGTTCAAGGCCAGGATGGATGAGGCTATGAGCAACCTGGTCCAGTGACAGGCATTGGAACTGGATGGTCTTTAGAGTCTCTTGCAACCCAAACCATCTGTAGTCAGGCTAGGTCCTTGAGGTCTGTCTTGTGTCACCTTCACTACACTGATGGCTGGGGGTCTGACGATCATAAACATCTGCTGTCAGTTCAGCTATTGTCCTTAACATAAGTTTTGACTTTAAACAAGTTTCTGATGCATTGTGTAAAGAGGTTGTTGGCACCCAGAATCCATGGATGTGTTAGCTCTAACTTTGCTGTCGTGATTACCTTTTTCAGGACTATCTTACTGAGCGTAATCTCTTTGCTTAATGAGCCCAACACATTCTCTCCCGCCAATGTGGATGCGTCAGTCATGTTCAGGAAATGGAGGGACAGTAAAGGAAAAGACAAGGAGTATGCTGAAATCATAAGGTAAGCTTTGCCTTGTGTGATGCTGTACTACCAAGACCCCTGCTCTGAAGCCTATAAAATGGGCTGCTTGCAGAATTTGCTGAAAGCAGTTTCTCACTGTGGTTGCTGCTTGGGGAAATACGTTTTGCAGTTTTATTCTAACTCCATGCTTCTGGTCCCTCTAGTTTTTCAGCACACAAAAGCAGTGCAGACTTTGGGAGCAGGAGGACTGGGCTGATCTGTCTTTAAATTGTTCTTTCAGATCAATCTGGGATGATGCTCTGCAAAGTCTATTGGCTGCTAGTAAATCCCAGTCAAAGTCCCCGCTTGCCTTTGAGCGCTGCCTGTGTTGCTTGGGATGTGATTCAAACTGACTATATCCTACTAATTCTTTGCTTAATGCACTCGTGAATCATAATCTTGTCCCTCCAGTTCGGGGGAACATCAGCCGGGTTTGGCAAGCGTTTGCAAGGCTGGATTTGATTAGCTGGAAGCACTGCTCAGTCTCGATTGTCCTTTGAGAAGTGCATCGTTCATCAGGGGCTGTAGGGGGCCGATATAAACTTGAGCCAGGGTTGCTGTAGACTGGCATACAGGCAGCCCGTACTGCAGCGAGACTGCTGTTGCACTTGCTGGAGCAACACCACGTCAGCATGGATGTGCAGGACATGTCTGGCTGGAGCTATGCAGGGCTGTCAGTCTGTGTGAAGAGACTCAATGGGAGGTTATTGTAGTCCCCTCCAGCTCCTTTGGCTTCAGCAGAGCTGGTTGTGCTCAGTAAACTGAGTATGACAGACTGACGAGCAGCGGGTGGGGGTGAAGGGACAGGCTGCCATCTGCTCCTCTCCCTGCTGGGAGGCAGCACCGGCCTGCAACAGTTCACAGCCTGAGAGCTGCCGGGAGGCAGCAGCCAGAGCCCGTCTTGGGGTGATAGGAAACACTTGTCTCCTGCCAGCCTCAGGCAACACTGCGGTTACATCTGTGTCTCAGGGTCCAGCCCCTGTGCTCCTACTGCCCTTTCCCTCCAGTGGGAGCTCAGAGCTGCCAAAGGAGTGTGGGAGTTGCAGTTGTGAGTGTGCTGGGGTAGAGTCATCACTGGTGGAATGAATAAATTATCTTAGGAAATCCCTGACCGGCCCTTTTGTAGCAAATGTAACAAAATCTGCTCTGAGCTCTGGCAGGTCTCCTAATGTGGAGTCCTGTAGAATAACTGGTTTCATATGTTGCTGAGAACGCACGTGCTCCAAACGCCTTTGGAGGCTCCCAAGCCTGGGGCTGCGGAAACTAAATCTGTTTCTAGTGCTGCTCTTGGTGCTCCAGCCAAACATCAGCTTTTCTGGCTCTGAGCTGCCAGGAGGGCTGGGCTGGCCAGAAAGGGAGGAGATGAGCTACACTGCTGCCGGCACAGGACCCTGCTCACACTGCTCTGCCCTTCTCGCTGCAGGAAACAGGTGTTGGCTACCAAAGCCGAGGCAGAGAAGGATGGCGTGAAGGTCCCCACTACGCTGGCAGAGTACTGCATCAAAACTAAAGTGCCTTCCAATGACAACAGTTCAGATTTGCTTTATGACGACTTGTACGACGATGACATTGATGATGAAGATGAGGAAGAGGAGGATGCCGACTGTTACGATGATGATGATTCTGGCAACGAGGAGTCGTGACCTGCTCCCTCTGTGCCCCTGTACTGCCCTGCCAACTCAGGCCAGAAGGGAGCAGCGGTAACCTAGCAGCAGTCCAGCAAAAAAGTGTTGGGGGGGGGATCAAAAAAAAAAAACTTTTGTCTCCTGCTGTCTCCTGTTGTATGGATCTGTTTGCTCCTTTTTTATGGACCTCTTAGAGACCCTCCACAGAATGTCTGAATTCTTGCATTCTTAACCCTTTCATCACTGTATTATGATTTCTTTTTGAAAAAGAAACTCCCCTTTTCACTTCTCTACAAAATGCTCACAGCAAAACAGGTTTGCTCGCGATTAGGTTCTTGAGTTGCAGTCTTGCGTTGAGATGTTTAATGTATTTAAAGCTGGAAAACACCCATTGGAAGCTGGGTTTTCAGGAGCTCAAGTGCTGCATTTGCTGGGAAGAAAGAAATACACACAAAGCGAATTGCCAAGGTTTAGCTGCTCCATTTACAATAATAGCGTGTGTACATTTGTTTAGCCTTGTGGTGGTGGCTTTTCCTTTATAAGGTGTGGGACGAAGAGTGTTAAGCTACTGTGTGTTGAGCTTGATGGGATGTTACTGAAAGGTACAGTATTCCTTTTCTTTTTTGCCTGCTCAAGTTAGGAAATATCTGGCCTCAGAGCCCCAGAGAGCATGGTCACTTTGTCTCTGAAAAAGGTTTGTGATATGAACCCTAAAATAAACACTTAATACACAGCATCTGCACAGCTGAGCCCTGGGTTGGTATTTTTTATTTTTTATTTTTTTCAGATTAGGTTGGGCTTGAAAAAGTTCAGTTTAGCTGTGCTGCTGAGGTTTGCTGCCAGCTGCACCTCTTCAGAGGTAGAACAGCCATGCATCCTGCTGCCACTGGGTCAGCCTTCACCTTGAAATTGTTTTTGACAGTGGAAGAGACCAACAGCCTTCTGCCCCCTGCTCACTAGCAGCCCTTACTTCCTGCAGCCAAGCCCGGTGCTGGCTTGAGCGTCCTTTCTGTTGCTTGTGTAGGTCATGTGTTGGTGAGTGCAGCTCCGTGGGATCAGCAGCAGCCAACACTCCCCTTGCTGCCAGTCTGGGGGGCCAGGCTGTCCCTGTGCCTGCAGTGGCTGGGGCGGAGGGATGCATGCGTGCTGGGCTCTAACCCTGCCTTGCTACCCAATCCACAGGTGAGGGTTGCAGCATGCTTTAGCCACTACCTCCTGCATGTTTCCGGTGCCCTTGGCAGAGCTTAGGCCCCTCCCTGGTAGGCAGGGAGCATCCTGCATGCTGATCTCTGCAGAACCCTCTTCCTCAGTCCCTCAGCACCCTCACCCCCTGCAGTGGGCTCCTCTTGTTTGGCTGTGGTGCTCCGGCCTGAACTTTCACACACTCTCTCAATCAGCAGCCAGCCCGGCCATCCTGTGCTGAGCCCTGGCACCTCTGGGAGGAGATCTGAGGCGCTGGCCCTGCTTAGGCAAGACCCCCCCATTCCCATCCCACAGGTACAGAGTCAGCTATCCCGATAAGAGCTGTGGGCTTGGGCGTTGTTTGTGCCTCCCCTTCCTGTATCTCAGGGTTTCCAATGGTACGGCACCAGCTGCGCTCCATCGAGGGGTGCTTTGGTGGGAGTAAGCTTTGTCCTAGGAGCAGCTCGGTGGCCGCATCCTAGTGCAAGGACTGGGATGAGAGTGAGCAAGGTCCAAGTGTGCTGCCCAGAGGGAGAGAGGCTGGTGGGGGCTCTGTTTGAAGTAAGCAAGGCAGATGTGTTTCCAGAATGTTGCTTGGCTGGGATTTGCTGCAGCGGGGGCGACCCCTGCTCCTCTGCCGCAGGGTGTGCCGATGGTGTCCTGCTGCAGAGTGAAGGCAGCCCCGGTGGGGATAGCTTGTCCCACAGCCCCACTCCTGCTTTTATGTAACCGGGGCAGCCAGCCGGACCCCTCCTGAAGCCTTCCCACGTGGGCTGCTTCAGCTCATCCTTCCAGCAAGGACTGATTCAGCCCCTGCTGCTCTTTGGAGCCAACAGTGGGGCTCCACTTACATCAAAGTGACAGTGTGGGGCACCCCCAGTTTCACTCCAGCCCAACAACAGCAGCGCTGGTGGCGGGGGAAGGAGCAGAGTGTGGCAATGCTGGCTGAGCTGATGACTTGATTTGAAACGAGGATACTGCATCTTTCAGGATTTCCCTTGTACTTTTGACCGTCTTCACTGTATACTCTTCAGTGACCTGTATTTTCAAGCTTGGTGTTGTAAGATGCATTATCACGACTCTTCTGATACCCTTTTCTAAAGACAAAAAAGCAACCTATTTTGAGAGCTCCTACGTTAACCAGACCGATTTCTCTTCCCCACTGTCCCATGCAGTGTCATTGCTTGTTGACTTGCTGGTTTCCTTTTTTTTTTTTGTTTGTTTTTTTTTTTTTTGCTATACAAACTGAAATAACTAGGGGATTTTTTTTGAAACTATTTAAGAGATTGCAGAAAAATGTTTACCTGCTCTGTGTATTCCGTTTTTTTTCTTAACCCTCTTCTCCTGTCTCAGCCAATATTAGTGTTTACATTTGTAACCACATGCCCTTTCAAATGCAGTTTTCAACCATTCTGAAACCAGCAGGGTACACTAGATTTCTTAGTAGTTTTCTTAGCTGAAATTCCAGTTGTTTTCCTCTTTTTTTTCTTCACTATGATTTACCAGAAAGAATTAACTGATGGATTTTTGTGTTGTCTTCCCCTCCAGTAGTTATATTTTGTCTTTTCTGCACATCTGTCTACTAATAAAAATGTGAAATGAAAACATCTTTGTGCTGTTACTTCTCTGTTAATCGAGCTGGTTTTATTTACGTGGGTTGCTTAAAGCTTTGCATGACTGCGATTCACAAGTTCAGTATCAGTGCCTACGCGTAACTTTCCATGAGGTTAGGAGAAAATAAAGCTGCTGCCTGCCTGAACCCAAGAACAGACAGACTGAGAAGGGGCATTCTGGCACAAGGCCACGGGCTTTACAGCTATATTCAGTCTTCCCAAGTCAGGAAGGGGACACCAGCAGGAAGGTGGTTGATGGACTCGCATGCTGGGCTTAGGGCAGAGCACTGCTGGTGGCTGCTTCCCTGGCAGGGCAGGAGCACAGTGCGCCTGAAATAGTCCAAGAAGGCAGCAGGGGAGCTCACAGGCGCTTTGACCTTATGGAAAAGACAGGCAAACAAATTGAGGTTGTCATTCCAGGGCTTTGGGATATTGGCCCTGCCCATGCTGTTCCCTGCAGGCTCAAGCCTTGCTGCTGCGGGCGAGTTAAAATGAAGGGGACAACTGCACAGGGATTGCAGTCACTGCACAGCAACTGCTGGGTCCGATGTGGTGGTGGCTCGAGTGCTTCTGCTTCACAGCCATCCCGGAGGAATGGTGATGGCATTTCAGAGCTGTGTTCCCAGAGGAGCCTCCGGACTGGGGCATGGGAAGGAGAGGGATGGCGCTGCCTGGCCCTTCTGACTTGGGACCGGCTTGCGTGCATCCTGACTGGCTCCTGTGCTGCCAGCAGTGTCGTCAGCAGAAGGAGAGGCGCCAAAGGCAGGACAGACACTCCAACCCACCCTGCACTGGATAAACTCAGCTGACACATGCAGGTTCCCCTCACCCCATTTCCTTGATGTCCCAGTAGAGCCGAGCAACCGTGGCTCTACCATCAGCCTGTGGAATAGGGGATTAGAGAGGAAATTGCTGCAGGAAAGCCCTGCTGGCACTGGCAGCGCGACGAAGTGGGATATCACCCTGTTTAGTCTTGCCTGGAGAGGAGACTGCATTTCGCTGCCTGTGTGCAGGACCCCAGAGCATTGGGGAGTGCTAGAGGTGCCACTGCTCTTTCCTGGAAGACAGCACAGACCCCCATTCCCGCGTGTGGAAGTGCTGCCCTGTGCCACTGCCAGGGGGGAAGCTGTGCAGCTGGGGCCAGCGGAGCAGCAGTGGCTGAAGCCTCCCTTGCAGCAGCTCCTTCTGCTGCAGACACACCAGAAGGATGGGATGTCATCCAGAGGCACATGGACAGGTTGGAGAATTGTTGAACCTGAAGAGGTTTAACAAGGCCAAGTCCAAGGTCCTACATTTGGGTTGGGGCAATCCACAGTTTCAATACAAGATGGGAGATGACGTGCTTGAGAGCAGCCCTGCAGAGAAGGACTTGGGAGTGCTGATGGATGAGAAGCTCGACATGAGCCGGCAGTGTGTGCTCACAGCCCAGAAGGCCAACTGTGTCCTGGGCTGCATCAAAAGAAGCGTGGCCAGCAGGGCGAGGGAGGGGATTCTGCCCCTTTGTTCTTCTCTTGTGAGACCTCATCTGGAATACTGTGTCCAGTTCTGGAATCCTCAATGTAAGGATATGGAGCTGTTGGAATGGGTCCAGAGGAGGGGTACAAAGATGATCAGAGGGCTGGAGCACCTTCCCTACGAGGACAGGCTGAGAGAGTTGGGCCTGTTCAGCCTGGAGAAGAGAAGGCTCCGAGGAGACCTTATAGGGAACTTCCAGTACTTGAAGGGGCTACAGGAAAGCTGGAGAGGGGCTATTCGTAAAGGCTTCTTGGAATAGGACAAGGGGAAATGGGTATAAACTGGAGAGGGGCAGATTTAAACATGAGGAAGAATTTCTTCACCATGAGAGTGGTGAGACACTGTCCCAGGTTGCCCAGGGAAGCTGTGGCTGCCCCATCCCTGGAGGTGTTCAAGGCCAGGTTGGATGGGGCCTTGGGCAGCCTGAGCCAGTGGGATGTCCCTGCCATGGCAGAGGGGTTGGAATAGGATGATCTTTAAGGTCCCTTCCAACCCAACCCAGTCTATGATTCCATGAATAAACCAAGGCTCAGGGGCTGCTGTGCACTGGCACCAACACTCATGGATTGCCTTTTGCCACTTTCATCTGCAGCTGGACCCTGACAAGCCAGGACTGTTCTACACCTGTAGGGCAGCAATGTCGCTTCTATAGACAAGGAAGTGGCTTTGAGGCAAGTTTGTTTTTCAAAACACAGCTCCCGTGAGATGGCAGCTCTGACTGCGGGTGTATGATGTGCTGTTGCTGTGGGCGCTGTGGCTCAGCTGCTGATGCAGCCCTTGTTCAAGGCTGGGAGTAAATCCTCAGCCTGCAAAAACATTTTTGCCCTCTTTGATATTTGGGTCTGAAAGAGCAGGGCAGCGCGGCAGCAGCTCAAGTCTGGCCAGCATCAAAACTGGAGGTGGTGCAGACAGATGCCAGCGCAGCTCCTGTTGTGCTACTCAGAGGCAAACGAGGGCAGGGTGGTTCACCAACTTCTTCCAAACCAACTGGGTCCTCACAGGAGCCGAGAGCTGCTGGAAGTGTGACTCTAAGAACAAACACCATTTGTGATTGTGATTGTGCCCCTGCACTCAGCACTGGTGAGGCCACATCTTGAGTACTGTGTTCAGTTCTGGGCCCCTCACCACAAGAAGGATGTTGAGGTTCTGAAGTGTGTCCAGAGAAGGGCAACAAAGCTGGTGAGGGGGCTGGAGAACAAGTCTTACGAGGAGCGGCTGAGAGAGACCAGCCTGGAGAAGAGGAGGCTGAGAGGAGACCTTGTCACTGCCTACAACTCCCTGAAAAGAGGTTGTAGAGGTGAGTGTTGGCCTTTTCTTCCAAGTGACAGTGATAGGACAAGAGGAAATGGCCACAAGTTGCACCACGGGAGGTTCAGGTTGGACATAAGGAATAATTTCTTCACCAAACGGGTTATTGGGCACTGGAACAGCTGCCCAGGGAGGTGGTTGTGTCCCCATCCCTGGAGAGATTTAGAAGATGTGAAGATGAAGTGCTCAGGGATATGGTTTATTAGTGGACAGGTCCAACTGGAATCAATGATCTGATCTCAAAGGTCTTTTGCAAATAAGCAATTCTAAAATTCATAGTAGAAAAAGGTATTTCTTTACATTTTTTTCTGTTCTTGAAACAGAACCAGGAAGTGAAAAAAAGGGCCCCCACCTGCTGTATGGACACCTGCAGCACCACATTGACCCATCTCCTCTGCTATACGGGGCCAGTATGCTCTGGATGAGCCTGGGGCAGGAGCCACCCAGAGCCCTCACCACTGACCACACTTCTGGTGGAGGCCGCGGACCTCATGGGCAAAGCAGGGATGGACAGTGCCGCAGCTGTGCTCCCTCACTCCCTCGCCTCACTGTCCCACAGGGACTCTGACAACACCAGAAGAGACCCGAGGCAATGACATGATGTTATGGCAGGAGTCAGGGTGCTCCCATCCCCGCTGTGGGTGCCTGTGAGCTCTTGGCACGGAGCTGCACTCCCCTTTGCCACAGTGTTCAGCATCCCCTGCTCCCCCCCATCTGCTCCTCTGCTCATTGAACCTTCAAAAACAGACAAATACCACTGATATGCTCAGATCTTTATTAGGTGGAGGAAGGGCTAAAAGAAATGAAAACTAAAACATTCACTGCACTGGTGCAGGACAAGAAGGACCAGGAGTTGCCTCCACGGTCTTTGTTTTATTTTAAAAAAAAAAAAAAAAAAAAGTGGGGAAGGACAGGTGAAGTTTCCATCCAGTAGCTCTGCCTTTCCTGGGCAGGGTGGCTCAGGGCAAAAAGAGGTACAAGACACAGCTTATACTTTTAAGAAACTGCTACATAGTTTTTGCCTCTAATGATGCAAAGGAGGTTCCAGGACACACTGAGCCATCCGAAGTCTCTTGCTAGAGGAACAAACTAAAAGAAAAATAAAAACACCAACAAAAAAAGAAAACCCTGTCTTCTTTTTTTTTTTTTTTTAATTATTCAAAAATTGAAAATAAAAAGGTGAGGCTGCAGCTCAAGGCTGCAGCTCAGGGTCGCAGTGACCAAAATGCCAATGAGAGTTCACCTTCCACAGCCAGAGGGAAGGGGGAGATAAGAGAGAGGGGAAGATCCACAAAACTTTTCTTTCTTTCTTTTTCCTCTTTAAAGAAACACTACACTGGGGGCTGGGAGCAAAAATAAAATAAAAATACACATCTTGACTCTTCTTTTTTTTGGGGGGGTAGGGGGTGGACAGGACAGGTCTCCTTCTTTGCCCAAATTTAGAACTGCATTAAATAAATGGGCTCCAGCTCCAAATAAAAAAAAGAAAATGGCACAAAGTTAAAAATTGACAGAGTTAAAAAGCCCGAAGAGCTTCAAAAAAAAAAAAAAAAACAAACCAAGGAAGGATGCCCTGGCACAGATGGAAAATGAATAATTACTTTCCCTACAAAGAAAATTAAAAGTCTGCAAGATGCAGAAAACCACATTTAGGCTCTATTACATTTACAAATACATACATAAATATATTACATACAACAGCAACTCAAAGAGGAAGCGGGCGAGTCACACAGAAGATGGCTGGCTGCAGTTCTCCCCGCAAAGACATTTGGCTGAGCAGTTACTTCTCCTAATCATTCCAGGAACGAGCTTCGACTTTGTTTCTTCTTCTCTTTTGTTTTGTTTTGTTTTTCTCCTCCTCTCCTTTCATCGTCTCCCTCCTCCCTGGTTTCGATTTAGTTTGTCCAGTATGGAGAAGTGCCATAGGCGGTTTTGGTAGCCTGAGACTTTTGCTGCATGGTGCTGGGCTGGTTGCGTTGGCCAGATCCACCCTAAAAATCAGAAAGGAAGGACACATGGGCATCAGCACCTCCAGCAGTATGAGCCCACCTGAATCTCACCAGAAGAGCTGCCATCCCCAAGGACAGGTCTTCCTTACAGGAGAAATGATCCATTCCTTGATCATCATTGTGGCCTTTCACTGGACTTTCTCCAGTCTGTCCACACCTGTTTTGTCCTGGGCAGTGTAGCCGTGGGCACAGAATTCCAGGTGTGGCCTCACCAGTGCTGAGTAGAGAGAAGGGATTGTCTCCCTTGATATGCGGGCAACGCTTTGCCTAATGCAGCTCAGGATACTGTTTGCCTTCTCTGCTGCAAGGGCACATTGCTGGCTCATGGTCAACTTGGTGTCCACAGGGACCCTCGGGCCTCTTCTGCAAAGCTGCTTTGGCCCCCAGCATGTCCTGGCACATAGGGTTGTCCCTCCCCTGTGGCAGGACTTTGCCCTTCCCCTTGCTGAACTCCATGACTTTCCCTCCCCAAGCTGGTCAACGGCATCGAGTCTGTCAGTGTGCAAACCCTGTCACGGCCCTTTCCCAATGAGCAAAGTGAAGACCAGAAGGAAGCAAAGCCCCCAAGACCCTGCTGGGATGTGGGTGGGAGCACTCTGCCCTCCGTTGGGCTGCAGGGCGGAAGGGGCTGACTCACCTGCCCATCCTGCTGAAGATGGTGATGCAGCATCTGGGAATGAGGCTGCTGATGCGCAGGCAGGATATGGAGGAATGGGGCTGGAGCATAACCCGGGGCAGCACCAGGATTCAAGGGCCCAGTCGATCCGAGAGCAGAGGGCAGGCTGAAAGGAGGTGGCGTGCCAGCATGGAATCCCTGCTTGTCAAACGTCTGCACAGGAGGCGAGGGGGACAGCGTCAGACTGGTGTGAGCAGCTGTGTGGTGATCAGACCAGGACAAGAGTGGCCCGGACACACATCACCTGCACCTTCTACCGACCTTAGGCACAAGCCAAGTCACATCATACAACTCAGAGCACTTCAGCAGATGACTTTCAGCTCCTGTTTTCACCCATATTTCTGCACTAATGCCTCTGACATTTTGTTTTTATTTCCATGGCTACTGTGCTCCTTTTCCTCTGACCTCTTTTTATTCAGTGGGATACGGCACAGCAGCAGCTGCCTGAAACCAGTCCTTTGCACATCACGGGGTTCAGCCTGGAATGACTCAACCCAGGGAAGCCCAACAAAACCAAAAAAGAACTCGCAATAAGATCTTCCTCTCCTGGACAAATCTTGACTCCAAACTCTAAAGTGTGCAGTTGGAGCTGACTTCTTTCCTGTAAACACGGATCATAGCCAGACACCAGTTCCCCAGGCCATAGGTGCAAGGAAGAGAAAACAGGAGCCCACTGCACACCATGGCTTGTCAAAGCACCTTCTGCTCTCTCTGGGGAGCTGCACACCGAGCAACAGCCACAGGAGAGTGTGGGACAGGGACTCTCTGTGATAGAGGTGGGCACTACTGACTGGTGTCTCGGGTGAAAAGCAAACGGCCTCTCAACTCACCTGCTTCGGGGACTATTTTGACTAAAAACACAAGCACCATCACATTTCCTTTGCACCCAGGACACAGCAGGCAGCATGTGGCAGTGTGGAGTGTCTACGCCTGCAGCTGCTGTCAGGAACTGACACAGCAGAAGTGGTGGGACAGAGGGTGACACTCTGCTCCAACAGCAAAGCCAGTGTAAGAAATGCCACGGGCTGCTGACCCAGAGACCAGAACATGAACCCGCACGCCATGAGGGAGAAGGGTCCAGCATTGCTCACCTGAGTCTTGTTATAGACTGAGCCACTGATATCAGGCACACCTGTGTTAGTTGAGGTCACAGAAACACCTGGAAAACAGAAAAGCCACCAACAATGAGAAAGTCAACCACCACCCAGCAAGAGCGCCGTGCTTAGCTCTGAGCACCTCCAGCAGCCTCAGTGGATGCAGCTTCGCCCACAAGTCCTGCTGCTGCCAGCCCGGCAGGGTTCTCTCTGCTCTCAGACCTGTGGCACCCCACACAGAAACAGAAGAAAGGGCATGGTTCCTTGGTCTCACTGCAAAGCGGGAAACCACCCCACTGGGAAAAATTCACTCACATTCACAATGCACTGGCTATCTCATGGATTCAAATACACTTAGCCAGGCAGCTGCTGGCTGCAACAAACACTCATCTAAGCTCACAAAAAGCTACCCTTCCCCTAGGATTACAGATGCATTTGGCTCTACTACAGCATTCAAGAGCTTTCCAGTAGCGAGCTGAGTGATGAGACTCAGAATTTGCTACACATTTCAGCCCTTGTCCTTTCACGTCCTGTGGAAAGGTGAGATCTGCAATGCTCCTCTGCCCTGAGAGAACTAATACCACTGATTCAGCCTGGCTTCCATTTGGACCAGATGGTGCCACCACAGCCTCAGGAACACTCACTTACCAATGAGGTGACACTCAAACCAGCTGCTTAATCACAGTCTTATAAAGACAGGTTGTAATCATTTAACTTTCATCAGAATAGAACCAGTGGGTCTTTTGGACATTGAATCAGAAGACTCGACTCAGAGGGTGTGCACTGCTCTAAGGTTGTGCCCTTTCTTGGATATTACTCCTCCACAGAGGAGAGTGTGATCAGCTCTTTGCTGAAGACAGTCCAGACGACGTTTCAAATGCACAGCAAATGCTCGGTGTTTGCTCAAGCCCAAGGATGCGCTAGTTAGTGCCAAGCAGTTCAGTATACGTGTCTCAGGTCTAACCAGCATGTACAAAATAAAGCTTTCATGTAAGCCGTATAAATTTTCCAGCCTTTACAGTCAGAACAGAAACATTTCCAGCCACGAAAAAATGAGATTAGCTACAGGGTATACGAAGAACAGCTGAAACAACAGTCTCAAGATGTGTGAACTGCCCTGCCTACTCCTAACACACAGCTGTCTCAGGTGACTATCAATAAACTCAAAATCTAGTTATCATTTGTCAGAGGACCACTTCAGCAGCAGCATCTAACACGGCATCCAGAACTGCAGGACCACTATTCTTCAGCAAAGAAAACTTTGGCAGAGGAAACAGCTCACTATTTCTCCCACGTATAACTGTGGACAAAGCTGCACATCAGCCACACAAATTCTTATGCGAAGTTCAGCCATGAGGTTTAGAAGGAACACTTGGACCATTAAAAAAAAGCACTTTGTACACGGGAGATGGAGAAACAGCTTGGATCAAGACACTGTTTAGAGCTGGCTGCTGCGTTGACTGCACAGCACTGGCAATACTGGGAGTTTACCCCACTCAAGAACAACCTCAAGTCTTATGTGTTACCTTTCCCAGGTCCAGTGCCAGCAGATTTGTTTTGTGCTTGAGATGACCCACTGTAGCCTCCTTTGCTGTAATCTCCAGCTGCCGTTCCCTGCGTTAAGTCATCATAGCCTGCCGGTGTGTACAAGACAAGGTGTTACAGTGTGCAAGCAGCTCTGCAGATGCTCACGTGGAAAGCGCGCTGGTGAGCATACCTGCACCATAGCCGTGTTGCCCGTAGCCACTCGCTTGCTGGAAAGGAGTCGAGGCAGTGTTCAGGTTGACTCCATGCTGTTTAGCAGATGCTGGAGGTACCTGGACAAAGGAAGGGAACAAAAGGCGCTGTTAACTGGGGAACAGCACAGAAAACGCAAGCTCCCTCTGCCATCTAGTGGGGAAGGCACCTACACCTCATGTGGAAAATTTAATTGGAGTTGGGGGCACTGGGATGGCACGGGACACAGCACTCACACT
Source organism: Cuculus canorus (assembly GCF_017976375.1). Lineage (NCBI taxonomy): Eukaryota > Metazoa > Chordata > Aves > Cuculiformes > Cuculidae > Cuculus > Cuculus canorus. Next base: position 69,374,226 of record NC_071441.1, on the reverse strand, counting down.
TCCAGCAGTAGCTTGATGCAGTGGCTTTGTGCAAGCCCCGGGTTTTCTGCTAGAGCTACTCTGTGAATTGCAGTGCAACCCTGTCTCAGAACAGGCTGCGTATTTCTTTCATACACTGACTGTAAACAGCAAATTCTTACCCACAAACCCAAGAAGGAGCAACCACAGTGCTCTTCCTCCAGAATCAAGTGAAACAACTCCTGCCTGAGGCTACTTCATAAAACACAGTCCTACAGGGCCCTAAAATAGACTCATCTATCCTTGTGCCTGGAGTATCATCTCTTCCCAAATAACTTTATTCCTCCTGAGACTACCAGCCGCTGGCTCTCTGACTGAATAAGGTTCTCCGCCATCCCTAAAGGATTTCCTAGGCACTCCCAGCTTGCTGACTCAGCTCTGGGTCTTCCCTTTACTCTCCAGAGATGGTAAGAGCTTTCATGAACACTGAATCCATGAGCTGCAGCTGTTGGCCATTTACAGTAATCTGTGCAGGAGTCCACAAGCCTTTAAAATTCCCGTTTTCTTGGTGAAGGGACTACAGCTATTTTCTCATGCTTGCATGTTTTTTGGAAATCCTTTGCAGACTAGGCAAGATAACACAACTTCCTTCTCCTCAGACCCCACCTAGAGTACTGCATCCAGCTCTGGAGCCATTAGTAAGGACAAACATGGAGGTAGCCACAGAGGTAGCCACAGAAATGATCAGAGGGATGAAAAACCTCTCCTATGAAGAAACGCTGAGAGAGCAGGAGTTGTTAAGCCTGCAGAAGAAAAGGTTCCAGGGAGACCTTGCTCCAGCCTTCCAGTACTTAAACAGGACTTCTAAGAAAGATAGGGACACATTTTCTACCTGAGCCTGTAGTTACAGGAGATTGGGACACATTTTCTACCTGGGCCTGTAGTTACAGGACAAAGGCAATCGTTTTAAGCTGAAAGAGGGTGGGTGTAGCTTGTGCATAAGGAAGCAATTCTTTAAGACAAGGGGTAGTGAGGCACTGGCACAGGTTGTCCAGAGAAGCTGTTGATTCCCCATCCCAAGTGTTCAAAGCCAGGTTGGATGAGACTTTGAGCAACCAGATCCAGTGGAAGGCGTCCCTGCCCACGGCAGGAGGTTTGGAACTGGATGACCTTTAATGTCTCTTCCAAATCAAACCACCTTGTGATTCCAAAATATAGGAGGTTTGGACTGGAGAGAGCAAAACCAGAGTGGCCCAAAGGGAGGGTTACAGTTTAGGCTGTCACACTTACAAACATGGTTGGCCCATACTGGAATGCACTGGGTACGCCAGGCACACCAGCGTAATAAGGTAACCCAGTGTAGCTGTACCCTGGGGGCAGGGTCGGGTTGAGGAAGGGCTGCTGAGTCGTATGGTGACTCTGCGTCTGGTTCTGCTGCGGCTGGGCAAGCGTGGTAGCAGGAGCAGGGGAGGCGGAATCCCCACGGCCAAATTTTGTAACATCACCTGCAAAAGAAATAAACTATCAGAAAAGCTATCAAAAGTACTCCAAAAAGTGGAGGATTCAGAGGATTCAAATCCTCTGAATACAAGTAGACAACAACACAAGAGAGCACAGCCTACACTTGAAAGCCTGCAGTTATTCATGGGAAGAGCTCTTCTGATTTCTTTTCCTGACAGTCACAGGGACACTGGCTGTTCACGGCACAGAACCCTGTGCCATGGCCAATCCACTGACAAAATGTAGATACCAATACTTACCTATCTCATACAGTCCAAGCAGATTCATTACTATCAGATCATTGCAATAAAACATGCTAAAAGCAGAAGTATGGTAAATAGCCAAAGAGCAAATGGTTGTTGTTGTGTTAAAAGTGTGAATCTCCTGGACGTTAAACTGATTAGCTACGCTTCATGGGCTGAAAGCAAGTTAGGATTTACAGGCAGAGACAGGCCTGTTTGTGTCAATGTCTGTTTATTTGTCAAGCATGAATCATTAGATGTCCAGTTCCTCACACCACCAAAGTTCTGGAGACAGTAGCTGAAGGCCAGGAAAGCAAGGCTTGCATCGCGGGCCACCTTATTGAAGAAGCAGTAAGGGAAATTCAGTTATTAACCCAAAAGCAGCCTACCGAGAGAAGTGATTATGAAGCAGAAAACTCCCAAACACTTGCATTCTCTGGAAGCCTTCAGTGCACCATGTTCACATGTTTTTAGGGAGATGGCATATATCAATCACACCTATCTCATTCCCAACCAGTATTCCTTTCTGTTGGTTACCAAGAAGTATGGCAACACTTAATAGTATATCGGAACTAAAACACCTGTGGCTACAGTTTTAAGCTGTAATCAGATGGCAGTGGAAGAAAACCACAGGTTGAAAATCCTGGATGGCATTATTGTCACATTTGCAAGATGATAACTGGAGAGGAAAGGCAGGAATGAGGAAGGGCCTCCTAGGCCATATGCTTTGGGGAATGAAGTCCATTATATCTGTGGAGAGTGAGGCACAGCCTGCTATATGCAGCTCCTGCTGGGAACATATAAGGGCTAAAACAACAGTAAGAAAGTATGGGGAGCTGCTGAGGAGCTCTGCTCCAGGGCTAAAAAAGGGAAAGCAAGCCAGCTGAGCTCTGAGAAGATCAGCTAAGCTACGGAATATTTTTCAAGCACTTATATGTGCTTGGAAGGACACTACATGACACTGCCTTTTACTTTTGTAACAATTCTGTACTCAAAAGCTACTCAACTCTGTCCCAGAAGTCATCACGTATGTATTACTGACCAAAACCAAGAAGAAACACCAATGTCAGGGCAGAGAGGGACACGCTTGCTTTTGTTTTACTGGGTTGGACTGATAGGTTTAACTGCTTACAGAAGGGAAAAACCGTTGCTCTTCCAGCAAAGGCAGGATGACCTACATTTAGAAACCAGCACGTCTCACTTATCCTCACCTTTAAATAGCACTCACCTGAGTACGGGTTGCTAGCAAGGCTCCCTTCTCTGCCCGTCAAGGTTGCAGGAGCAGGGAATGTAATTCCATAGTAATCCTTGGAAAGAGACAACATTATTGATTAATAGTTGAAACCATAACAGAGCCGCACGGCTCTTAAGAACCCTATGTTATACACATAAGAAAATTTAAAGAGGAAGAACTAAAGGAAGTTTGGGTTTAAAAGAAGGTGACCGTATCACTTTCAGCAAAGCCAACGTGTTACCTGGACCCTCAACTTCAAAATAAAGCTACTTCATAGAAATTTTTAATATTATATACAAATACTTGTTCTTTTAATAACAAGTTGAAGGCAACAAATAAACGCCTTCCTCCCACAACCCTCAGCTCTGAGCTGTCACCTTTCAGTGAGACTGGGGCTTGGAGAGCAACAGGCTATCAGAAGCCAAAGACCCCGGGTCAGGCCAGGACTGTAATCACAATGTGGATGTGATCTAAAAGGCTTTAACCTTGTACCACAACCTGTTTTCTAAAAATGTAATCATCAGCTAGGAAAGTAACACAAACATTAAAAGGGGGAGGGGGGAAAAAAGGAGAAAAAAAGTTAACACCTGATGACTGGAAAATCTATTTAAATGTGTTACAGGAGACCTTAGATCAGGTCTCCAAAACGGAGTGTGTAATACAATCCATCGGGGTGAACAAATAATGTGGTTTTGGTACCATTAACAAATAAAATTTTTAAAATTTAGAAATAGTGTTTGTTTAACCTTTCTCTTACCTTTTTTTAATTTTTATTTGTTGTGTAGGTTTCGTAACATACATGCTAGTACAGTAGTTTATGTGTATAATTTAGAAATTAAAACATACTGGGGACTAGTGCTCACAATTTTTTTACTGATCAAAAAAAGGAGACCTCTGCCTTATATCATTCTTCTAGGTCCCCTAGTGGAAGGTAAGACAGTCCTCATCCTTGAAAGCTCACATTCCAATGTGACTGGACATGCCAGCAAAAGCAAAGTGTCATTTTACCTTCAGTTTGGGAGAGAAAGAGAAAAGTTTGGCCTTCCCTCTCTGGGTGAGCTCCACATGCGGGGCTGGCACTCTACTATGTGTTTTTCCTCCTAAGTCTCATGGTTTACTCCTCACCAACTCCAATCCATCAAGAGCTAATGCTTTAATTGCTAAACTATCCATTTCCAAACATTCTCCAATACTGGAAAAACATCCTCTTTCTTGATACCACTCTCTGCAAATTCCACAGCACTTCAAATGCTTTCTGTGAGTTGACAGCACCTCCCACCTTGCTGCATTTCTGTGCATCACTATTTCCTACACCAAATCATTCATCACCAAACATTAAATAATCCAGTAAAGATGCAGTATTGCAGGTACTTTCAGTAACTTGAAATGGTGCCATATTTCATTCTTTCCTACCCAGGTAATTCCACCTTATCAATTCTGGCATAACTCACTTAAAAAACCCAACGAAATTCTCATTAAAAGTCTTAGCAGGTTTTTCAAAAGCAACGCTCCCATGTCCTTCTGAGGAAAACACCACAAAAAGCAGATTTGCAGAACAGATCTGAAGAGAGTTCAGTGGATATGAACTGTAAGTGACATACTAGTATCTTCCCCTATATAAGCTGGGCAAAACATGACCAAATTTATGTGGGAACAGTGTTTCAGGATTGCATTTATCCCCGCTGCCCCTCGGGTGGGAAAAAACCACATCAGCGCTGTGTATCCCTATCCAACACACATTTGAAAGAAAAAAAATCATAAGAAAATAAAGTACAGGCCAATTATCTTTGCACTTCATGCCCACGCATAGGAAAACATTGGAAGAGAGATTCTCTTCCTCCAAACAACACAGGTGTTTCCTGACCTATAGAAGCTACAGGAGAGAAGGTGTACAAAGTCAAAACCGAAATATCAGGAACAGACTCAAAGTGATAGAGAAAAGGACTGGAAAATTTTAAGTGACCCGATGTAATAGGCTGAAGCTCCACCAAGCAGCTCACTAGGTACCACACACACCAGCTAAGGCATCTGTAAGATTTCTGCTGCACAGGCAGCTTGCAACAGGCTAGCAGAAAAGAGGGCATAGCCCAGTGTAATACACACAAAAATAACAGTTAACCACAGTGAGAATTTATAGCATCAACACACACATTAAGAAGCTGAGCTGAATTAGAAGAATCCCTTTCTCAAACCGCAGGGGAAACCCCAGCTCTGCCCGCGTGTGCAGGCACCGGTACCCTTCGCTGCTGGAGGTTTCCCAGGAAGTAGTGACAACTGCCATAAAGACTCCGCCTACTTTTGCTTTCTAGATGTAAGCAATCTGACATCTCAACGGCAAATATTCCCACCAGCTCCTGTCTCCCATGCACCTCCAGCAGGCACCAGTACCTCTTGCTGCTGAAAGCTTCCCAGATAGCAGTGATGACGTACATGTTGGACTTTGCCTGCTTTCACTTTCTAAATGTAGGCACACCAGCATGCCAAAGGCAAATATTCCCAGCATCTTCTGTTCCCCATACACCTAGTGTTGCCCAATTACTACAAGAAATTCAAAGCATATTAAAAAATGAAAACCTAGAAGTCACAATCACTGCATGAATAGTTGATGAAAAATTCTTCAGGACACGTATGTATTTATTTATGAAAAGGAGACACACAGGACAATTCAGGAGGCAGGAGGGATGAAAGACAACATGACAGACAACACCAACAATATTCTGCAAGATATTCGCAGAGAGAGGAAAGACTCTTCCACTAGCAAAGCTACGTGCGCTGCAGAGAAAGGAAAAGAGAAGAAAAAAAGAGACTGATAAACTAAAATCTTTGTCAATAAGAAATAAAGTTAAACATGTATCAATTCATACATACAAATAATATCAAGAGTGTGAAACAGGGAGGGCAGAGAAGCTTGAAAATAAAAACAAGACAGACAATTCTCAAAATAGGCAAAAAGAAAACCTGAAATGCATCCCCAGCACAGCTGCCCCCAAAGCCTCTGCTGCTGCACTTTCATATCTACCGAACCGTAACTCAGGAGCTGGGCTCCCCTCACACACCGGCAGCAGCCCTGGGAAAGAACCAGCTCCTCTTCCCCAGGGCAGCGCCAGCCTCCTGCTCCTTGCTTTGACAAACACAACAAAAGCCCTGAGGAGGAAGCAAACGGAAAGCAAAACTGAAAATGGAAACAGGGAAATTCTATCAGGATGATGAAAGGAAAGTCACAGCACCACATAAATGTGGCTGCCCCACAGCATCTCAAGCAGTATCCACCTCCACCACCATTCTGTCCCACCACACGCCAGACCAACACCACCATGCTGGCACTCCACATCCCACAGGTCCTGCCCCTCCTGATGGCTCTCCACACTGTCCTCGCCTGCCTGCGGCCCCATGACAACACCCTCCCATGGAACAGTCTCCAGCTCCTCCGCACCATGGCTCCCAGCCCAACACAGACCTGCCAGCACCAAGAGCCGCCCTTCTTCCCCGATGCACTCCGACACAGCAACCACCCGCAGCACGCCAAACACGCTGCCCTCGCCATCCTGCACAACCTTCTTCACATCTTCAGTAGCAACCACATCCCACAGCAATGGGACAACCATGCGCGCCACGACCTCCTCAACAGCCTCCAGCATTACATCGAGCACCTCCAGCAATGTCTGCCACCACAGGGGTTGCTCTTCAAAAGGCATGGGCCCCGCAATCTCATGCTCAAGATCAACAAATACTTCAGGCGCATCCATGACTTCCTGCGGATCCACAACCACAGCGCCTGTGCCTGGGACCACATCCGCCTCGAAGCTCACCTCTGCTTCAAACACGTGGACACGCTCTTCCGGCAGATGAACAGCCAAGCCGCTCCAGCCGTCCACCAAACCTACTTGCACCCAACGCCCACCCCCACCCAACGCTGGTGATCACCACTGGAGCAAAGGCTGCAGCAGTCCAGGCTGGGATTGCTCAGCACTGCTCACACCTCTTCCAGCCAGGAGACTAGGACGATGGGGAAATGGGTGCAATGGTGGCAAGGTCGGGACCCAGACCTGGCATGATCCGCTGACCCATATGGCAGCCTCACCTTAGCTGGAAAGGATGGAGGAGGAAATGGCTCTGCTACATACTCATGGACAGCCACACGATGATGGGGATAAGAATGATATTCATTACTCATGCTGCTACACAACCTGCCCAGACTGCGACCTCCCTGATGGAGGGAAAGTTCACCATGGACACTGTGGGACTCTCACTCCAACAACTATTTATCAGAACTCAATTTTAATTTATTAAATTATTTATTTATTTATTTTGCTGACCATCTTATATATTTTCATATTTATTTATCTAATTGCTTGTTGGAAATAAAGACCTTTTGCAAAAACAAAAAAAGAGAGAAGAGATTGTCATCGTGTGCATACCAGGCACTGCAGGCAGGCAGGGACGAGCACCCCTCCTGTAGTCCATCCCATTGATGCCTCCTGTCCTGGTCAAAGGCTGCGGACAGCAGGCCAATCTCAGGGACCCACAACAGTCCCTCAAGCCCCTAGGCATCTCTTCTGATGCCAGACTCTCGGACCACACACTTGCCCAGATGACATGATGCCTGCTCCGCACGCTCCTCCTCTGCCACCTCCCACCCTCTGCCTTCCTAACGCTTTCCCACTACCAAGTCATGAAAGCCACCTACAGATCATGACCCATCACAAAGAACCATTCAACAATACCATAGCACTGTCTGGGATCAAGCAGGGTGGTAAGGACAAGGTGCATTTCAAAGGGGAAAGGAGACAACCCATCAAGGTCTGTGTAGTTTTGGACAAGGAACAGCCCTCCAGTGCTGCCAACCCCACTAAAGAAACACCAAAAAACCTAGGGAAAAAAAAAAAAAAAAAAGGAGATGCACAGGACTGTTCACTGCTCTCCTATACCCACCACAACTGGCCCAAGGTGCTCCTGCCTTTGCTCAGACGTAAGCAGCTATAGGAACCTGCCTCACTATATAAGAGCACATGGGCTTAGCTTTTCTTCACCACAACAGATCCTTAGAAAACAAAAAGATACATCTCCCAACCACAACCATCCAACATGAGCCAAACCAATCAGCACAGACCAGCAAGGCATTCCCCAAGAAAGAACTGCCCACACACCATCAGCACCAGCTGCTCCTTCACCTTCCAGCCATCACCTCAAAACTATTTGCCTCGGATTCTTTGCCCTCTTCAGGTAAGCCCAAGCAAGACAAAACAAAAGTGGACAGCTCTGGTCTCTTCCTACACTGGGCAAAGGTTGTTCTCCATGATTAGTTACTCTGCCTCCAGCACTGTATCACTGCAAGGACACTGCTCCATGCAAACATAAATAGCCATTTCCCACACAGCCGGAGAGCTAGAAAACAAGTGGGACCAAACATATTCAGGTACACAACAGGATCCCTCAGGATGCAACTTCGAGGTTGTACTACACTCGTCCCAAAGTTCCTTCCAACCAGAAATAACCCTATGGTGCCAGGCAGGGGGGACCTCATTGGCTCTGTCTTCTCTGAGAGGCTAAAGAAAGCAAACTCTCCTCAAACAAAAACAGAGATAAGGTGTCATGAGTGTGGACTAGAGGGGAAGAATTACCTCCCATGTCCTGCTGGTCACACTTCCTTCTGATGCAGCACAGGAAATAACTAGCATTATAAGCTGCAAGCACGTATCACTATGGGATGTTGACCTTCTCACCTACCAACACAATCCAAATCCTCCTCTTGAGGGCTGCTCCTAGTCTACTGACTGCCCTTCCTGCATTTGCGCTTGGCACTACCCTCACCAGGTGCAGGACCTTGCAACTTGGCCTTGTCACACTTCATGAAGTTTACACAGGCCCACCTCTCAAGCCTGTCCAGGTCCTACCAGATGGCATCCCTTCCCTCCAGCACGTCAACCACATGACAGAACCTGGTGACACTGGAAAACTTCCTAAGGGTGTCCTCAATCCCACTGTCCATGTCTGTGACACAGGTGTTAAACAGTGGTCCCAAAACCCACCACGATGAATGCAACTTGTCACTGCTCTCTACTTGGACACTGAGCCATTAACCACAAGTTCTTCAGTGTGGCCATTCAGACAATTCCTTATCAATCAAGTATCCCATCCATCAAATAGACATCTCTACAGCTTAGAAACAAGAATGTCATGTGAGACAGTGTCAAATGCTTTCCATAAGTCCAGGCAGATGATGTTAGCTACTTTTTCCTTGCCCATCAATGCAGAAGCACATCACAGAAGGTCACCAAATTCATCAGGAAAATTTGTTATTAGTGAAGCCATGTTAAATGGAAAGCAGATGACAGCCGGAATGAGACCCCTAGAGATTCGGAGAAATACATCATTTCAGTAATCTCCCAGCATAAAAAATGAAAATGATGTATTCAAACAAAAACAAAGATGAAAAACGTACCGAAAGTAAAAAACCACGAACAATACCGGAGTATTACATAAGGAAAAGAAACTTAGGAGGAAGGGAAATTCAGTGAAACATAACAGATATGACAGCGAGCATGGAAGGAAAGGAAAAACCACAAAAAACCCAAAACAGCAACAAAACTGACCAATCTTTCACTATGACTGTGCTTTCACATTTCAGATTGACCACCACATTAAATATACACCTCAAAACCTACCAACTGAAACAACCTGCCACAAAAGTACCACCTCAGACACGCCCAACACCCCGCACACGCACTTCCCCAAGACCACCACAACCACAAGACCCAACTCCAAACCACGGGCGGAAACTCACTGCCACACGAAAGCCAGAAAGGGAAAGACACCCCAACACATAAATACGCCCACCCGACACTGCCAGGAGCACAGCGACCACACACACAGCCACACGGCCTCGCCACACGCCGGACCAACACCACACACACGGCAACAACGCACCTATCATGACAGCCCCACACACCCCACACCTCCTGCTCCTTTTCGCCGCTCTGCTCCCCAACGCCCTCGCCTGCCAGCTCCCGCGCTCCCTCCCCGGACACAGCCTCCAGCTCCTCCGCACCATGGCTCTCAACTCCACCCACACCTGCCAGCAACAACAGTCACCCTTCTTCCCCGACGCCCTCCGACACAACAACCGCTCCCAGCAAGACCAACACACCGCTCTCGCCATCCTGCACAACCTCCTACACACCCTCAGCAGCAACCACATCCCGCAACAATGGGACAACCACGCACGACACCACCTCCTCAACAGCCTCCATCAGCACACCCACCACCTCCAGCAATGCCTCACACACAACACCACGCTCCTCCAAGGACAAGACGTCCGCATCACCAGGTACTTCAGGCACATCCACCGCTTCCTCAACGCCAACGACCACAGCGACTGCGCCTGGCAACACGTCTACCTCGAAGCTCGCCTCTGCTTCCAACACCTCCACAACATCACCAGCAACACCATCAATTAGAACAACGACCTCCAACAACCGGCACGGACCCATGCAACTCACACCCTTCTCCAGCACTGCCTTATCCGCTACGCCACCACCTCAACTCAACTGAACCATGACAAGGCCCTCTCCAACAATGGCCCTGCACCCTCACCCTCCAGTGCTGCTTCCTCTCTCCACACAACTCCTATTTATTTGGACAAAGACTCTCATCTATTTATTCCCCTATTTATTTCCCTATTTATTTCCCTATTTATTCCCCTATTTATTCCCCTATTTATCCCCCTATTTATCCCCCTATTTATTCCCCTATTTATCCCCCTATTTATCCCCCTATTTATCCCCCTATTTATCCCCCTATTTATCCCCCTATTTATCCCCCTATTTATATCAGCCTATTTATATCAGCCTATTTATATCAGCCTATTTATCCCCCTATTTATCCCCCTATTTATCCCCCTATTTATCCCCCAACAAATAAAGACCTCTTGCAAAATGCTTGCCTCTGCCTCTTGTCTCCAAGCACACAAAACACCCTGAGGGGCCCCAAGAAGCCACCGACACTCAACACCTCCTCCAAACCCTGCTCCAAACAGGGCCCTGCACAGACCATGACCACATTTCTCCCAAAACATCCCCAAACACGCACTCGCCTCAACCTCTTCCCAAAACCTCCCTTAAACGCTGCACAACCACTCGTGATCAGCTCTCAAGTCTTCAGGACAAGGGAGACACCCACCACTGCCAGCGCATCCACAGAGGGACACAAACATCATCCCACGGTTCCAGCGCCTCTCCCACCAAGAAAAGCTGACACGGCTGCCATCTCCAGATCCAACAGAAGGCTCCAGGAAGACCTTACGGCCCACCTTTCAGGGCTCTGACGGGACTCGTGGGAAAGATGGGGACACACTTTTTCAGAGGGTCTCTGGCGGCAGCACCAGGGCACGTGGTTGTAAATCAAAACAGGGGACGTCCACAGTAGACAGGACAACGGCAGTTTGTACCACAAGCGTGGTGAAACACTGCAAAAGGTTATCCAGAGAGGTGCTGGATGCTGTCTACCTCAAAACATTCAAGGTCACTGTGAGATACGCACCGCACTTGAAGATCGCCCTCATCGTTGCCACTTGGGGTTTGGCCAAAGTAATGTTTAATGATCCTGCCCAACACAAACCTTTCCAGCATTCCATCAAGTACAGACACCCAACAGAGGGCTTAGACCTGAGCAGACACAGCCCACAGTCCTCAGGGAATTGGCTGATGCAGTGCCCAGGCCACGCTCCATGAAATTGCAAAAGTCACGGCAGTCAGGAGAAGTCCCTGGGCGCTGGAAGAAGGGCGACGTTCTGCCCATTTTTGAAAGGGGTACAAAAGACGACTCTGGCAACTACCGACCCGTCGGCCTCACCTCTCGGCCCGGGGCCACCACGGAACAGAGCCTCGCAGAAGATAGCCTAAAGCACAGGGAGGACAGGGACGGGATCCCAGACAGCCACCATGGCTTCACAAAGGGACACTTCTGCCTCAACAAACTACTGGCTTCCCGTGGTGGAGTGACCACATCAGTGGACACAGGAAAAGCAGCGGACCTCATCCAAGGGACTTACATAAAGCCCCTGACATGGTTCCCCACAACACCCATCTCTCTAAACTAAGCAAGACAGATTTGACAGGTGGACTGTTTGGTAGATAAGAAATTGTTTGCACGGTCACGTTCAGAGAACAGTGGTCAAAAACTCAACCTCTAAACACTGCTTGTTGTGAGATCCAGAACAAGCAGCATCCCTCTGGGGGCCCTGCTCGCACCAGTGCTGTTTAATAACTTCATCCATGATAGAGACAGCGAGATCGAGTGCTCCCTCAGCAAGCTTGCACATGACACCAAACTTGAGTGGTGCTGCTGTCACACCACAAGGATGGCATATCATCCAGAGGAACCCGGGCAGCTTGGAGAAGAGGGGCTGTGTGAACCTCACGAGGTTCAACAAGGACAAGGGCAATGTCCTACACACGGGTTGGCTCAGTCCCCGGTTTCAATACACGATGGGGATGCAGGGAAAGCAGCCCTGTGCAGAAGGTCTAAGAGTCCTCATTGATGACTGAACTGGGTGGCGCACTTGCCGTAGCAGAAGGACGGGACGTCATCCAGCGGGATCTTGACAGGCTGGAAAACTGGGGCCGCGTGAACTTCACGAGGTTCAACAAGGCCAAGTGCATCGTCCTACACCTGAGTCGGAGCAATCCCCAATTTCCCTACAGGGGGGGGTGATGATGTCATGACTGAGAGCAGCCCTGTGGAGAAAGACTTGCGGGTGCTGGTCGATGAGAAGCTCAACATGAGCAGACAGTGTGCGCTCACAGCCCAGAAGGCCAACCGTATCCTGGGCGGCATCCAAAGAAGCGTGGCCAGCACATCGAGAGAGGGAATTCTGCCCCTCTATTCCTCTCTTCTGAGACCTCACCTCCAATACTGTGTCCTGGTCTGCAATCCTACACATTTCAAGGGTATGGAACTGGTGGAACGGGTCCAGAGGACGGCTAGTCAGATGATCACAGGGCCAAAGAACCTCCCGTTTCGGGACAGCCTGAAAGACTTGGGCTGCTTCAGCCTCAAGAACAGAAGGCTCTCAGGAGACCTTACGTAGCTACATTCAAGCACTTGAACGGGGATATAAAAAAACCGGGACACGGACTGTTCACAAAGGCTTGTGGGGATAGGACCTGGGGCAACGGCTGTAAACTGAGGAGGGGCAGATTTAGACTGGACATTAGGAAGAATTTCTTCACCGTGAGAGTGGTGAGACACTGGCCCAGGTTCCCCAGGGAGGTTGTGGATGCCCCATCCCTGGAGGTGGTCAAGGCCACGTTGGATGGGGCCTTGCAGAGCCTGGTAGAGCGGAAGGAGTCCCTGACCACGGCACTGGCATTGGAAACAGATGATCTTTAAGGTCCCTTCCGACCCAAACAATTCTGATTCTACGAAGAACTCAACACGAGTCGGAAATGTGCGCTCGCAGCCCAGAAGGCCAACCGGATCCTGGGCTGCATCAAAAGAAGCGTGGCCACCCGGGTGACAGAGCACAAAGACGAAGACTGCTCCCATTCTCCTCTTCCTTCTCCCTCAAGACCGCGCTCCTCACTTTCTGCCCCATTCTCGACACCTTCCAACACACCTCCTGGGGCAGCTCCATCCAGGAACACACACAAACCTCAAGTGCCCACACCGTCTTCTTCTCAGGCCACCACCACCCGCCCCAGGCCTTCGCTCCACTCCCCAGCCTCTGCCCAGTGACAACACTTCATGGCCCTGCCCAACACCGGGGCAAAAGGAAAGACTGGACAAGATGAAAGCAAAGGCGAAAGGGAAAGGCAAACGCCCCACGGCCAACACCAGGCCACCGCAGACGGAAGAGACACGGGCGCAGGAACGGAAACTTCAGCCGCAGCCGAGAGGCCCCGCAGCTCACCCGCCACCCAACAGGGAAACCCTTCCCATCTCCACACAACAGCTGACCACGAGGGCTCTCCCCAGCCATGCCGCACCCCCGACTCAACCACCACAGACACCTCCCGGACCAACGCAACAGCCCAAGCACCGCCACTGACCTCCCCACGGACACCCCGCACAGGCACTTCCCCAAGACCACCGCTACCAACAGACCCAACTCCAAACCACGGGCGGAAACTCACTGCCACACGAAAGCCAGAAAGGGAAAGACACCCCAACACATAAATACGCCCGCCCGACACTGCCAGGAGCACAGCGACCACACGCATCGCCACACGGCCTCGCCACACGCCTGACCAACACCACACAAACAGCAACAACGCACCTATCATGACGGCCCCACACACCCCACACCTCCTGCTCCTCCTCGCCGCTCTGCTCCCCAACGCCCTCGCCTGCCAGCTCCCGCGCTCCCTCCCCGGACACAGCCTCCAGCTCCTCCGCACCATGGCTCTCAACTCCACCCACACCTGCCAGCAACAACAGCCGCCCTTCTTCCCCGACGCCCTCCGACACAACAACCGCTCCCAGCAAGACCAACACATCGCTCTCGCCATCCTGCACAACCTCCTACGCACCCTCAGCAGCAACCGCATCCCGCAACAATGGGACAACCACGCACGACACCACCTCCTCAACAGCCTCCATCAACACACCCAACACCTCCAGGAATGCCTCACACACAACGCCACGCTCCTCCAAGGACAAGGTGCCCGCAGCAGCACGCTCCACATCACCAGGTACTTCAGGCACATCCACCGCTTCCTCAACGCCAACGACCACAGCGACTGCGCCTGGCAACACGTCTACCTCGAAGCTCGCCTCTGCTTCCAACACCTCCACAACATCACCAGCAACACCATCAATTAGAACAACGACCTCCAACAACACACACGGACCCATGCAACTCACACCCTTCTCCAGCACTGCCTTATCCGCTACGCCACCACCTCAACTCAACTGAACCATGACAAGGCCCTCTCCAACAATGGCCCTGCACCCTCACCCTCCAGTGCTGCTTCCTCTCCCCACACAACTCCTATTTATTTGGACAAAGACTCTCATCTATTTATTCCCCTATTTATTTCCCTATTTATTTCCCTATTTATTCCCCTATTTATCCCCCTATTTATCCCCCTATTTATCCCCCTATTTATCCCCCTATTTATCCCCCTATTTATCCCCCAACAAATAAAGACCTCTTGCAAAATGCTTGCCTCTGCCTCTTGTCTCCAAGCACACAAAACACCCTGAGGGGCCCCAAGAAGCCACCGACACTCAACACCTCCTCCAAACCCTGCTCCAAACAGGGCCCTGCACAGACCATGACCACATTTCTCCCAAAACATCCCCAAACACGCACTCGCCTCAACCTCTTCCCAAAACCTCCCTTAAACGCTGCACAACCACTCGTGATCAGCTCTCAAGTCTTCAGGACAAGGGAGACACCCACCACTGCCAGCGCATCCACAGAGGGACACAAACATCATCCCACGGTTCCAGCGCCTCTCCCACCAAGAAAAGCTGACACGGCTGCCATCTCCAGATCCAACAGAAGGCTCCAGGAAGACCTTACGGCCCACCTTTCAGGGCTCTGACGGGACTCGTGGGAAAGATGGGGACACACTTTTTCAGAGGGTCTCTGGCGGCAGCACCAGGGCACGTGGTTGTAAATCAAAACAGGGGACGTCCACAGTAGACAGGACAACGGCAGTTTGTACCACAAGCGTGGTGAAACACTGCAAAAGGTTATCCAGAGAGGTGCTGGATGCTGTCTACCTCAAAACATTCAAGGTCACTGTGAGATACGCACCGCACTTGAAGATCGCCCTCATCGTTGCCACTTGGGGTTTGGCCAAAGTAATGTTTAATGATCCTGCCCAACACAAACCTTTCCAGCATTCCATCAAGTACAGACACCCAACAGAGGGCTTAGACCTGAGCAGACACAGCCCACAGTCCTCAGGGAATTGGCTGATGCAGTGCCCAGGCCACGCTCCATGAAATTGCAAAAGTCACGGCAGTCAGGAGAAGTCCCTGGGCGCTGGAAGAAGGGCGACGTTCTGCCCATTTTTGAAAGGGGTACAAAAGACGACTCTGGCAACTACCGACCCGTCGGCCTCACCTCTCGGCCCGGGGCCACCACGGAACAGAGCCTCGCAGAAGATAGCCTAAAGCACAGGGAGGACAGGGACGGGATCCCAGACAGCCACCATGGCTTCACAAAGGGACACTTCTGCCTCAACAAACTACTGGCTTCCCGTGGTGGAGTGACCACATCAGTGGACACAGGAAAAGCAGCGGACCTCATCCAAGGGACTTACATAAAGCCCCTGACATGGTTCCCCAAAACACCCATCTCTCTAAACTAAGCAAGACAGATTTGACAGGTGGACTGTTTGGTAGATAAGAAATTGTTTGCACGGTCACGTTCAGAGAACAGTGGTCAAAAACTCAACCTCTAAACACTGCTTGTTGTGAGATCCAGAACAAGCAGCGTCCCTCTGGGGGCCCTGCTCGCACCAGTGCCGTTTAATAACTTCATCCATGATAGAGACAGCGAGATCGAGTGCTCCCTCAGCAAGCTTGCACATGACACCAAACTTGAGTGGTGCTGCTGTCACACCACAAGGATGGCATATCATCCAGAGGAACCCGGGCAGCTTGGAGAAGAGGGGCTGTGTGAACCTCACGAGGTTCAACAAGGACAAGGGCAATGTCCTACACACGGGTTGGCTCAGTCCCCGGTTTCAATACACGATGGGGATGCAGGGAAAGCAGCCCTGTGCAGAAGGTCTAAGAGTCCTCATTGATGACTGAACTGGGTGGCGCACTTGCCGTAGCAGAAGGACGGGACGTCATCCAGCGGGATCTTGACAGGCTGGAAAACTGGGGCCGCGTGAACTTCACGAGGTTCAACAAGGCCAAGTGCATCGTCCTACACCTGGGTCGGAGCAATCCCCAATTTCCCTACAGGGGGGGGTGATGATGTCATGACTGAGAGCAGCCCTGTGGAGAAAGACTTGCGGGTGCTGGTCGATGAGAAGCTCAACATGAGCAGACAGTGTGCGCTCACAGCCCAGAAGGCCAACCGTATCCTGGGCGGCATCCAAAGAAGCGTGGCCAGCACATCGAGAGAGGGAATTCTGCCCCTCTATTCCTCTCTTCTGAGACCTCACCTCCAATACTGTGTCCTGGTCTGCAATCCTACACATTTCAAGGGTATGGAACTGGTGGAACGGGTCCAGAGGACGGCTAGTCAGATGATCACAGGGCCGGAGAACCTCCCATTTCGGGACAGCCTGAAAGACTTGGGCTGCTTCAGCCTCAAGAACAGAAGGCTCTCAGGAGACCTTACGTAGCTACATTCAAGCACTTGAACGGGGATATAAAAAAACCGGGACACGGACTGTTCACAAAGGCTTGTGGGGATAGGACCTGGGGCAACGGCTGTAAACTGAGGAGGGGCAGATTTAGACTGGACATTAGGAAGAATTTCTTCACCGTGAGAGTGGTGAGACACTGGCCCAGGTTCCCCAGGGAGGTTGTGGATGCCCCATCCCTGGAGGTGGTCAAGGCCACGTTGGATGGGGCCTTGCAGAGCCTGGTAGAGCGGAAGGAGTCCCTGACCACGGCACTGGCATTGGAAACAGATGATCTTTAAGGTCCCTTCCGACCCAAACAATTCTGATTCTACGAAGAACTCAACACGAGTCGGAAATGTGCGCTCGCAGCCCAGAAGGCCAACCGGATCCTGGGCTGCATCAAAAGAAGCGTGGCCACCTGGGTGGCAGAGCACAAAGACGAAGACTGCTCCCATTCTCCTCCTCCTTCTCCCTCAAGACCGCGCTCCTCACTTTCTGCCCCATTCTCGACACCTTCCAACACACCTCCTGGGGCAGCTCCATCTGGGAACGCACACAAACCTCAAGCGCCCACACCGTCTTCTTCTCAGGCCACCACCACCCGCCCCAGGCCTTCGCTCCACTCCCCAGCCTCTGCCCAGTGACAACACTTCACGGCCCTGCCCAACACCGGGGCAAAAGGAAAGACTGGACAAGATGAAAGCAAAGGCGAAAGGGAAAGGCAAACGCCCCACGGCCAACACCAGGCCACCGCAGACGGAAGAGACACGGGCGCAGGAACGGAAACTTCAGCCGCAGCCGAGAGGCCCCGCAGCTCACCCGCCACCCAACAGGGAAACCCTTCCCATCTCCACACAACAGCTGACCACGAGGGCTCTCCCCAGCCATGCCGCATCCCCGACTCAACCACCACAGACACCTCCCGGACCAACGCAGCAGCCCAAGCACCGCCACTGACCTCCCCACGGACACCCCGCACACGCACTTCCCCAAGACCACCGCTACCAACAGACCCAACTCCAAACCACGGGCGGAAACTCACTGCCACACGAAAGCCAGGAAGGGAAAGACACCCCAACACATAAATACGCCCGCCCGACACTGCTAGGAGCACAGCGACCACACGCATCGCCACACGGCCTCGCCACACGCCTGACCAACACCACACAAACAGCAACAACGCACCTATCATGACGGCCCCACACACACCACACCTCCTGCTCCTCCTCGCCGCTCTGCTCCCCAACGCCCTCGCCTGCCAGCTCCCGCGCTCCCTCCCCGGACATAGCCTCCAGCTCCTCCGCACCATGGCTCTCAACTCCACCCACACCTGCCAGCAACAACAGCCGCCCTTCTTCCCCGACGCCCTCCGACACAACAACCGCTCCCAGCAAGACCAACACATCGCTCTCGCCATCCTGCACAACCTCCTACGCACCCTCAGCAGCAACCGCATCCCGCAACAATGGGACAACCACGCACGACACCACCTCCTCAACAGCCTCCATCAACACACCCACCACCTCCAGGAATGCCTCACACACAACGCCACGCTCCTCCAAGGACAAGGCGCCCGCAGCAGCACGCTCCACATCACCAGGTACTTCAGGCACATCCACCGCTTCCTCAACGCCAATGACCACAGCGACTGCGCCTGGCAACACGTCTACCTCGAAGCTCGCCTCTGCTTCCAACACCTCCACAACATCACCAGCAACACCATCAATTAGAACAACGACCTCCAACAACACGCACGGACCCATGCAATTCACACCCTTCTCCAGCACTGCCTTATCCGCTACGCCACCACCTCAACTCAACTGAACCATGACAAGGCCCTCTCCAACAATGGCCCTGCACCCTCACCCTCCAGTGCTGCTTCCTCTACCCACACAACTCCTTCTATTTATTTGGACAAGGACTCTCATCTATTTATCCCCCTATTTATCCCCCTATTTTTCTCCCTATTTATCCCCCTATTTATCCCCCTATTTATCCCCCTATTTATCCCCCTATTTATATCAGCCTATTTATATCAGCCTATTTATCCCCCTATTTATCTCCCTATTTATCCCCCTATTTATCCCCCTATTTATCCCCCTATTTATCCCCCTATTTATCCCCCTATTTATCCCCCTATTTATCCCCCTATTTATCCCCCTATTTATCCCCCTATTTATCCCCCTATTTATCCCCCTATTTATCCCCCTATTTATCCCCCTATTTATCCCCCAACAAATAAAGACCTCTTGCAAAATGCTTGCCTCTGCCTCTTGTCTCCAAGCACACAAAACACCCTGAGGGGCCCCAAGAAGCCACCGACACTCAACACCTCCTCCAAACCCTGCTCCAAACATGGCCCTGCACAGACCATGACCACATTTCTCCCAAAACATCCCCAAACACGCACTCGCCTCAACCTCTTCCCAAAACCTCCCTTAAACGCTGCACAACCACTCGTGATCAGCTCTCAAGTCTTCAGGACAAGGGAGACACCCACCACTGCCAGCGCATCCACAGAGGGACACAAACATCATCCCACGGTTCCAGCGCCTCTCCCACCAAGAAAAGCTGACACGGCTGCCATCTCCAGATCCAACAGAAGGCTCCAGGAAGACCTTACGGCCCACTTTTCAGGGCTCTGAGGGGACTCGTGGGAAAGATGGGGACACACTTTTTCAGAGGGCCTCTGGCGGCAGCACCAGGGCACGTGGTTGTAAATCAAAACAGGGGACGTTCACAGTAGACAGGACAACGGCAGTTTGTACCACAAGCGTGGTGAAACACTGCAAAAGGTTGTCCAGAGAGGTGCTGGATGCTGCCTACCTCAAAACATTCAAGGTCACTGTGAGATACGCACCGCACTTGAAGATCGCCCTCATCGTTGCCACTTGGGGTTTGGCCAAAGTAATGTTTAATGATCCTGCCCAACACAAACCTTTCCAGCATTCCATCAAGTACAGACACCCCACAGAGGGCTTAGACCTGAGCAGACACAGCCCACAGTCCTCAGGGAATTGGCTGATGCAGTGCCCAGGCCACGCTCCATGAAATTGCAAAAGTCACGGCAGTCAGGAGAAGTCCCTGGGCGCTGGAAGAAGGGCGACGTTCTGCCCATTTTTGAAAGGGGTACAAAAGACGACTCTGGCAACTACCGACCCGTCGGCCTCACCTCTCGGCCCGGGGCCACCACGGAACAGAGCCTCGCAGAAGATAGCCTAAAGCACAGGGAGGACAGGGACGGGATCCCAGACAGCCACCATGGCTTCACAAAGGGACACTTCTGCCTCAACAAACTACTGGCTTCCCGTGGTGGAGTGACCACATCAGTGGACACAGGAAAAGCAGCGGACCTCATCCAAGGGACTTACATAAAGCCCCTGACATGGTTCCCCACAACACCCATCTCTCTAAACTAAGCAAGACAGATTTGACAGGTGGACTGTTTGGTAGATAAGAAATTGTTTGCACGGTCACGTTCAGAGAACAGTGGTCAAAAACTCAACCTCTAAACACTGCTTGTTATGAGATCCAGAACAAGCAGCATCCCTCTGGGGGCCCTGCTCGCACCAGTGCCGTTTAATAACTTCATCCATGATAGAGACAGCGAGATCGAGTGCTCCCTCAGCAAGCTTGCACATGACACCAAACTTGAGTGGTGCTGCTGTCACACCACAAGGATGGCCCATCATCCAGAGGAACCCGGGCAGCTTGGAGAAGAGGGGCTGTGTGAACCTCCGGAGGTTCAACAAGGACAAGGGCAATGTCCTACACACGGGTTGGCTCAGTCCCCGGTTTCAATACACGATGGGGATGCAGGGAAAGCAGCCCTGTGCAGAAGGTCTAAGAGTCCTCATTGATGACTGAACTGGGTGGCGCACTTGCCGTAGCAGAAGGACGGGACATCATCCAGCGGGATCTTGACAGGCTGGAAAACTGGGGCCGCGTGAACTTCACGAGGTTCAACAAGGCCAAGTGCATCGTCCTACACCTGGGTCGGAGCAATCCCCAATTTCCCTACAGAGGGGGGTGATGATGTCATGACTGAGAGCAGCCCTGTGGAGAAAGACTTGCGGGTGCTGGTCGATGAGAAGCTCAACATGAGCAGACAGTGTGCGCTCACAGCCCAGAAGGCCAACCGTACCCTGGGCGGCATCCAAAGAAGCGTGGCCAGCACATCGAGAGAGGGAATTCTGCCCCTCTATTCCTCTCTTCTGAGACCTCACCTCCAATACTGTGTCCTGGTCTGCAATCCTACACATTTCAAGGGTATGGAACTGGTGGAACGGGTCCAGAGGACGGCTAGTCAGATGATCACAGGGCCAAAGAACCTCCCGTTTCGGGACAGGCTGAAAGACTTGGGCTGCTTCAGCCTCAAGAACAGAAGGCTCTCAGGAGACCTTACGTAGCTACATTCAAGCACTTGAACGGGGATATAAAAAAACCGGGACACGGACTGTTCACAAAGGCTTGTGGGGATAGGACCTGGGGCAATGGCTGTAAACTGAGGAGGGGCAGATTTAGACTGGACATTAGGAAGAATTTCTTCACCATGAGAGTGGTGAGACACTGGCCCAGGTTCCCCAGGGAGGTTGTGGATGCCCCATCCCTGGAGGTGGTCAAGGCCACGTTGGATGGGGCCTTGCAGAGCCTGGTAGAGCGGAAGGAGTCCCTGACCATGGCACTGGCATTGGAAACAGATGATCTTTAAGGTCCCTTCCGACCCAAACAATTCTGATTCTATGAAGAACTCAACACGAGTCGGAAATGTGCGCTCGCAGCCCAGAAGGCCAACCGGATCCTGGGCTGCATCAAAAGAAGCGTGGCCACCTGGGTGGCAGAGCACAAAGACGAAGACTGCTCCCATTCTCCTCTTCCTTCTCCCTCAAGACCGTGCTCCTGACTTTCTGCCCCATTCTCGACACCTTCCAACACACCTCCTGGGGCAGCTCCATCCAGGAACACACACAAACCTCAAGTGCCCACACCGTCTTCTTCTCAGGCCACCACCACCCGCCCCAGGCCTTCGCTCCACTCCCCAGCCTCTGCCCAGTGACAACACTTCACGGCCCTGCCCAACACCGGGGCAAAAGGAAAGACTGGACAAGATGAAAGCAAAGGCAAAAGGGAAAGGCAAATGCCCCACGGCCAACACCAGGCCACCGCAGACGGAAGAGACACGGGCGCAGGAACGGAAACTTCAGCCGCAGCCGAGAGGCCCCGCAGCTTACCCGCCACCCAACAGGGAAACCCTTCCCATCTCCACACAACAGCTGACCACGAGGGCTCTCCCCAGCCATGCCGCATCCCCGACTCAACCACCACAGACACCTCCCGGACCAACGCAACAGCCCAAGCACCGCCACTGACCTCCCCACGGACACCCCGCACACGCACTTCCCCAAGACCACCGCTACCAACAGACCCAACTCCAAACCACGGGCGGAAACTCACTGCCACACGAAAGCCAGGAAGGGAAAGACACCCCAACACATAAATACGCTCGCCCGACACTGCCAGGAGCACAGCGACCACACGCACCGCCACACGGCCTCGCCACACGCCTGACCAACACCACACAAACAGCAACAACGCACCTATCATGACGGCCCCACACACACCACACCTCCTGGTCCTCCTCGCCGCTCTGCTCCCCAACGCCCTCGCCTGCCAGCTCCCGCGCTCCCTCCCCGGACACAGCCTCCAGCTCCTCCGCACCATGGCTCTCAACTCCACCCACACCTGCCAGCAACAACAGCCGCCCTTCTTCCCCGACGCCCTCCGACACAACAACCGCTCCCAGCAAGACCAACACATCGCTCTCGCCATCCTGCACAACCTCCTACGCACCCTCAGCAGCAACCGCATCCCGCAACAATGGGACAACCACGCACGACACCACCTCCTCAACAGCCTCCATCAACACACCCACCACCTCCAGGAATGCCTCACACACAACGCCACGCTCCTCCAAGGACAAGGCGCCCGCAGCAGCACGCTCCACATCACCAGGTACTTCAGGCACATCCACCGCTTCCTCAACGCCAACGACCACAGCGACTGCGCCTGGCAACACGTCTACCTCGAAGCTCGCCTCTGCTTCCAACACCTCCACAACATCACCAGCAACACCATCAATTAGAACAACGACCTCCAACAACACACACGGACCCATGCAACTCACACCCTTCTCCAGCACTGCCTTATCCGCTACGCCACCACCTCAACTCAACTGAACCATGACAAGGCCCTCTCCAACAATGGCCCTGCACCCTCACCCTCCAGTGCTGCTTCCTCTCCCCACACAACTCCTTCTATTTATTTGGACCAGGACTCTCATCTATTTATCCCCCTATTTATCCCCCTATTTATATCAGCCTATTTATCCCCCTATTTATCCCCCTATTTATCCCCCTATTTATCCCCCTATTTATCCCCCTATTTATCCCCCTACTTATCCCCCTACTTATCCCCCTACTCATCCCCCTATTTATCCCCCTATTTATCCCCCTATTTATCCCCCTATTTATCCCCCTATTTATCCCCCTATTTATCCCCCTATTTATCCCCCAACAAATAAAGACCTCTTGCAAAATGCTTGCCTCTGCCTCTTGTCTCCAAGCACACAAAACACCCTGAGGGGCCCCAAGAAGCCACCAACACTCAACACCTCCTCCAAACCCTGCTCCAAACAGGGCCCTGCACAGACCATGACCACATTTCTCCCAAAACATCCCCAAACACGCACTCGCCTCAACCTCTTCCCAAAACCTCCCTTCAACGCTGCACAACCACTCGTGATCAGCTCTCAAGTCTTCAGGACAAGGGAGACACCCACCACTGCCAGCGCATCCACAGAGGGACACAAACATCATCCCACGGTTGCAGCGCCTCTCCCACCAAGAAAAGCTGACACGGCTGCCATCTCCAGCTCCAACAGAAGGCTCCGGGAAGACCTTGCGGCCCACTTTTCAGGGCTCTGACGGGACTCGTGGGAAAGATGGGGACACACTTTTTCAGAGGGCCTCTGGCGGCAGCACCAGGGCACGTGGTTGTAAATCAAAACAGGGGACGTTCACAGTAGACAGGACAACGGCAGTTTGTACCACAAGCGTGGTGAAACACTGCAAAAGGTTATCCAGAGAGGTGCCGGATGCTGCCTACCTCAAAACATTCAAGGTCACTTTGAGATACGCAATGCAGTTGAAGATCGCCCTCATCGTTGCCACGTGGGGTTTGGCCAAGGTAATATTTAATGATCCTGCCCAACACAAACCTTTCCAGCATTCCATCAAGTACAGACACCCAACAGAGGGCTTAGACCTGAGCAGACACAGCCCACAGTCCTCAGGGAATTGGCTGATGCAGTGCCCAGGCCACTCTCCATGAAATCGCAAAAGTCATGGCAGTCAGGAGAAGTCCCTGGGCGCTGGAAGAAGGGCGACGTTCTGCCCATTTTTGAAAGGGGTACAAAAGACGACTCTGGCAACTACCGACCTGTCGGCCTCACCTCTCGGCCCGGGGCCACCACGGAACAGAGCCTCGCAGAAGATAGCCTAAAGCACAGGGAGGACAGGGACGGGATCCCAGACAGCCACCATGGCTTCACAGAGGGACACTTCTGCCTCAACAAACTACTGGCTTCCCATGGTGGAGTGACCACATCAGTGGACACAGGAAAAGCAGCGGACCTCATCCAAGGGACTTACATAAAGCCTCTGACATGGTTCCCCACAACACCCATCTCTCTAAACTAAGCAAGACAGATTTGACAGGTGGACTGTTTGGTAGATAAGAAATTGTTTGCACGGTCACGTTCAGGGAACAGCGGTCAAAAACTCAACGTCTAAACACTGCTTGTTGTGAGATCCACGACAAGCAGCGTCCCTCTGGGGGCACTGCTCGGACCAGTGCCGTTTAATAACTTCATCCATGATAGAGACAGCGAGATCGAGTGCTCCCTCAGCAAGCTTGCACATAACACCAAACTTGAGTGGTGCCGCTGTCACACCACAAGGATGGCACATCATCCAGAGGAACCCGGGCAGGTTGGAGAAGAGGGGCTGTGTGAACCTCATGAGGTTCAACAAGGACAAGGGCAACGTCCTACACACGGGTTGGCTCAGTCCCCGGTTTCCATACACGATGGGGTCAGGGAAAGCAGCCCTGTGCAGAAGGTCTAAGAGTCCTCATTGATGACTGAACTGGGTGGAGCACTTGCCGTAGCAGAAGGACGGGACGTCATCCAGCGGGATCTTGACAGGCTAGAAAACTGGGGCCACGTGAACCTCACGAGGTTTAACAAGGCCAAGTGCATCGTCCTACACCTGAGTCGGAGCAATCCCCAATTTCCCTACAGAGGGGGGTGATGATGTCATGACTGAGAGCAGCCCTGTGCAGAAGGACTTGCGGGTGCTGGTCGATGAGAAGCTCAACATGAGCAGACAGTGTGCGCTCACAGCCCAGAAGGCCAACCGTATCCTGGGCGGCATCCAAAGCAGCGTGGCCAGCACATCGAGAGAGGGAATTCTGCCCCTCTATTCCTCTCTTCTGAGACCTCACCTCCAATACTGTGTCCTGGTCTGCAATCCTACACATTTCAAGGGTATGGAACTGGTGGAACGGGTCCAGAGGACGGCTAGTCAGATGATCACAGGGCCGGAGAACCTCCCATTTCGGGACAGCCTGAAAGACTTGGGCTGCTTCAGCCTCAAGAACAGAAGGCTCTCAGGAGACCTTACGTAGCTACATTCAAGTACTTGAACGGGGATACAAAAAAACGGGACACGGACTGTTCACAAAGGCTTGTGGGGATAGGACCAGGGGCAACGGCTGTAAACTGAGGAGGGGCAGATTTAGACTGGACATTAGGAAGAATTTCTTCACCATGAGAGTGGTGAGACACTGGCCCAGGTTCCCCAGGGAGGTTGTGGATGCCCCATCCCTGGAGGTGGTCAAGGCCACGTTGGATGGGGCCTTGCAGAGCCTGGTAGAGCGGAAGGTGTCCCTGACCACGGCACTGGTGTTGGAAACAGATGATCTTTAAGGTCCCTTTCGACCCAAACGATTCTCTGATTCTATGAAGAACTCAACACGAGTCGGAAATGTGCGCTCGCAGCCCAGAAGGCCAACCGGATCCTGGGCTGCATCAAAAGAAGCGTGGCCACCTGGGTGGCAGAGCACAAAGACGAAGACTGCTCCCATTCTCCTCCTCCTTCTCCCTCAAGACCGCGCTCCTCACTTTCTGCCCCATTCTCGACACCTTCCAACACACCTCCTGGGGCAGCTCCATCTGGGAACGCACACAAACCTCAAGCGCCCACACCGTCTTCTTCTCAGGCCACCACCACCCGCCCCAGGCCTTCGCTCCACTCCCCAGCCTCTGCCCAGTGACAACACTTCACGGCCCTGCCCAACACCGGGGCAAAAGGAAAGACTGGACAAGATGAAAGCAAAGGCGAAAGGGAAAGGCAAACGCCCCACGGCCAACACCAGGCCAACGCAGACGGAAGAGACACGGGCGCAGGAACGGAAACTTCAGCCGCAGCCGAGAGGCCCCGCAGCTCACCCGCCACCCAACAGGGAAACCCTTCCCATCTCCACACAACAGCTGACCACGAGGGCTCTCCCCAGCCATGCCGCATCCCCGACTCAACCACCACAGACACCTCCCGGACCAACGCAACAGCCCAAGCACCGCCACTGACCTCCCCACGGACACCCCGCACACGCACTTCCCCAAGACCACCGCTACCAACAGACCCAACTCCAAACCACGGGCGGAAACTCACTGCCACACGAAAGCCAGGAAGGGAAAGACACCCCAACACATAAATACGCCCGCCCGACACTGCCAGGAGCACAGCGACCACACGCATCGCCACACGGCCTCGCCACACGCCTGACCAACACCACACAAACAGCAACAACGCACCTATCATGACGGCCCCACACACACCACACCTCCTGGTCCTCCTCGCCGCTCTGCTCCCCAACGCCCTCGCCTGCCAGCTCCCGCGCTCCCTCCCCGGACACAGCCTCCAGCTCCTCCGCACCATGGCTCTCAACTCCACCCACACCTGCCAGCAACAACAGCCGCCCTTCTTCCCCGACGCCCTCCGACACAACAACCGCTCCCAGCAAGACCAACACATCGCTCTCGCCATCCTGCACAACCTCCTACGCACCCTCAGCAGCAACCGCATCCCGCAACAATGGGACAACCACGCACGACACCACCTCCTCAACAGCCTCCATCAACACACCCACCACCTCCAGGAATGCCTCACACACAACGCCACGCTCCTCCAAGGACAAGGCGCCCGCAGCAGCACGCTCCACATCACCAGGTACTTCAGGCACATCCACCGCTTCCTCAACGCCAACGACCACAGCGACTGCGCCTGGCAACACGTCTACCTCGAAGCTCGCCTCTGCTTCCAACACCTCCACAACATCACCAGCAACACCATCAATTAGAACAACGACCTCCAACAACACGCACGGACCCATGCAACTCACACCCTTCTCCAGCACTGCCTTATCCGCTACGCCACCACCTCAACTCAACTGAACCATGACAAGGCCCTCTCCAACAATGGCCCTGCACCCTCACCCTCCAGTGCTGCTTCCTCTCCCCACACAACTCCTTCTATTTATTTGGACAAGGACTCTCATCTATTTATCCCCCTATTTATCCCTCTATTTATCCCTCTATTTATATCAGCCTATTTTTCTCCCTATTTATCCCCCTATTTATCCCCCTACTTATCCCCCTATTTATTCCCCTATTTATCCCCCTATTTATCCCCCAACAAATAAAGACCTCTTGCAAAATGCTTGCCTCTGCCTCTTGTCTCCAAGCACACAAAACACCCTGAGGGGCCCCAAGAAGCCACCAACACTCAACACCTCCTCCAAACCCTGCTCCAAACAGGGCCCTGCACAGACCATGACCACATTTCTCCCAAAACATCCCCAAACACGCACTCGCCTCAACCTCTTCCCAAAACCTCCCTTAAACGCTGCACAACCACTCGTGATCAGCTCTCAAGTCTTCAGGACAAGGGAGACACCCACCACTGCCAGCGCATCCACAGAGGGACACAAACATCATCCCACGGTTGCAGCGCCTCTCCCACCAAGAAAAGCTGACACGGCTGCCATCTCCAGCTCCAACAGAAGGCTCCGGGAAGACCTTGCGGCCCACCTTTCAGGGCTCTGACGGGACTCGTGGGAAAGATGGGGACACACTTTTTCAGAGGGCCTCTGGAGGCAGCACCAGGGCACGTGGTTGTAAATCAAAACAGGGGACGTTCACAGTAGACAGGACAACGGCAGTTTGTACCACAAGCGTGGTGAAACACTGCAAAAGGTTATCCAGAGAGGTGCCGGATGCTGCCTACCTCAAAACATTCAAGGTCACTTTGAGATACGCAATGCAGTTGAAGATCGCCCTCATCGTTGCCACATGGGGTTTGGCCAAGGTAATATTTAATGATCCTGCCCAACACAAACCTTTCCAGCATTCCATCAAGTACAGACACCCCACAGAGGGCTTAGACCTGAGCAGACACAGCCCACAGTCCTCAGGGAATTGGCTGATGCAGTGCCCAGGCCACGCTCCATGAAATCGCAAAAGTCACGGCAGTCAGGAGAAGTCCCTGGGCGCTGGAAGAAGGGCGACGTTCTGCCCATTTTTGAAAGGGGTACAAAAGACGACTCTGGCAACTACCGACCCGTCGGCCTCACCTCTCGGCCCGGGGCCACCACGGAACAGAGCCTCGCAGAAGATAGCCTAAAGCACAGGGAGGACAGGGACGGGATCCCAGACAGCCACCATGGCTTCACAGAGGGACACTTCTGCCTCAACAAACTACTGGCTTCCCATGGTGGAGTGACCACATCAGTGGACACAGGAAAAGCAGCGGACCTCATCCAAGGGACTTACATAAAGCCTCTGACATGGTTCCCCACAACACCCATCTCTCTAAACTAAGCAAGACAGATTTGACAGGTGGACTGTTTGGTAGATAAGAAATTGTTTGCACGGTCACGTTCAGGGAACAGCGGTCAAAAACTCAACGTCTAAACACTGCTTGTTGTGAGATCCACGACAAGCAGCGTCCCTCTGGGGGCACTGCTCGGACCAGTGCCGTTTAATAACTTCATCCATGATAGAGACAGCGAGATCGAGTGCTCCCTCAGCAAGCTTGCACATAACACCAAACTTGAGTGGTGCCGCTGTCACACCACAAGGATGGCACATCATCCAGAGGAACCCGGGCAGCTTGGAGAAGAGGGGCTGTGTGAACCTCATGAGGTTCAACAAGGACAAGGGCAACGTCCTACACACGGGTTGGCTCAGTCCCCGGTTTCAATACACGATGGGGTCAGGGAAAGCAGCCCTGTGCAGAAGGTCTAAGAGTCCTCATTGATGACTGAACTGGGTGGAGCACTTGCCGTAGCAGAAGGACGGGACGTCATCCAGCGGGATCTTGACAGGCTGGAAAACTGGGGCCGCGTGAACCTCACGAGGTTCAACAAGACCAAGTGCATCGTCCTACACCTGAGTCGGAGCAATCCCCAATTTCCCTACAGAGGGGGGTGATGATGTCATGACTGAGAGCAGCCCTGTGCAGAAGGACTTGCGGGTGCTGGTCGATGAGAAGCTCAACATGAGCAGACAGTGTGCGCTCACAGCCCAGAAGGCCAACCGTATCCTGGGCGGCATCCAAAGAAGCGTGGCCAGCACATCGAGGGAGGGGATTCTGCCCCTCTATTCCTCTCTTCTGAGACCTCACCTCCAATACTGTGTCCAGGTCTGCAATCCTACACATTTCAAGGGTATGGAACTGGTGGAACGGGTCCAGAGGAGGGCTAGTCAGATGATCACAGGGCCGGAGAACCTCCCATTTCGGGACAGCCTGAAAGACTTGGGCTGCTTCAGCCTCAAGAACAGAAGGCTCCGAGGAGACCTTACGTAGCTACATTCAAGCACTTGAACGGGGATACAAAAAAACGGCACACGGACTGTTCACAAAGGCTTGTGGGGATAGGACCAGGGGCAACGGCTGTAAACTGAGGAGGGGCAGATTTAGACTGGACATTAGGAAGAATTTCTTCACCATGAGAGTGGTGAGACACTGGCCCAGGTTCCCCAGGGAGGTTGTGGATGCCCCATCCCTGGAGGTGGTCAAGGCCACGTTGGATGGGGCCTTGCAGAGCCTGGTAGAGCGGAAGGTGTCCCTGACCACGGCACTGGTGTTGGAAACAGATGATCTTTAAGGTCCCTTTCGACCCAAACGATTCTCTGATTCTATGAAGAACTCAACACGAGTCGGAAATGTGCGCTCGCAGCCCAGAAGGCCAACCGGATCCTGGGCTGCATCACAAGAAGCGTGGCCACCTGGGTGGCAGAGCACAAAGACGAAGACTGCTCCCATTCTCCTCCTCCTTCTCCCTCAAGACCGCGCTCCTCACTTTCTGCCCCATTCTCGACACCTTCCAACACACCTCCTGGGGCAGCTCCATCTGGGAACGCACACAAACCTCAAGCGCCCACACCGTCTTCTTCTCAGGCCACCACCACCCGCCCCAGGCCTTCGCTCCACTCCCCAGCCTCTGCCCAGTGACAACACTTCACGGCCCTGCCCAACACCGGGGCAAAAGGAAAGACCGGACAAGATGAAAGCAAAGGCGAAAGGGAAAGGCAAACGCCCCACGGCCAACACCAGGCCAACGCAGACGGAAGAGACACGGGCGCAGGAACGGAAACTTCAGCCGCAGCCGAGAGGCCCCGCAGCTCACCCGCCACCCAACAGGGAAACCCTTCCCATCTCCACACAACAGCTGACCACGAGGGCTCTCCCCAGCCATGCCGCACCCCCGACTCAACCACCACAGACACCTCCCGGACCAACGCAACAGCCCAAGCACCGCCACTGACCTCCCCACGGACACCCCGCACACGCACTTCCCCAAGACCACCGCTACCAACAGACCCAACTCCAAACCACGGGCGGAAACTCACTGCCACACGAAAGCCAGGAAGGGAAAGACACCCCAACACATAAATACGCCCGCCCGACACTGCCAGGAGCACAGCGACCACACACACAGCCACACAGCCTCGCCACACACCGGACCAACACCACACACACGGCAACAACGCACCCATCATGATGGCCCCACACACACCACACCTCCTGCTCCTCCTCGCCGCTCTGCTCCCCAACGCCCTCGCCTGCCAGCTCCCGCGCTCCCTCCCCGGACACAGCCTCCAGCTCCTCCGCACCATGGCTCTCAACTCCACCCACACCTGCCAGCAACAACAGCCGCCCTTCTTCCCCGACGCCCTCCGACACAACAACCGCTCCCAGCAAGACCAACGCACTGCTCTCGCCATCCTGCACAACCTCCTACACACCCTCAGCAGCAACCGCATCCCGCAACAATGGGACAACCACGCACGACACCACCTCCTCAACAGCCTCCATCAACACACCCAACACCTCCAGCAATGCCTCACACACAACACCACGCTCCTCCAAGGACAAGGCGCCCGCAGCAGCACGCTCCACATCACCAGGTACTTCAGGCACATCCACCGCTTCCTCAACACCAATGACCACAGCGACTGCGCCTGGCAACACGTCTACCTCGAAGCTCGCCTCTGCTTCCAACACCTCCACAACATCACCAGCAACACCCACAACTAGACCTCCAACAACACGCACGGACCCATGCAACTCACACCCTTCTCCAGCACTGACTTATCCGCTACGCCATCACCCCAACTCAAACGAATCATGACAAGGCCCTCTCAAACAATAGCCCTGCACCCTCACGCTCCAGTGCTGCCTCCTCTCCCCACAAAACTCCTTCTATTTATTTGGACAAAGACTCTCATCTATTTATTCCCCTATTTATCCCCCTATTTATTCCCCTATTTATCCCCCTATTTATTCCCCTATTTATCCCCCTATTTATCCCCCTATTTATCCCCCTATTTATCCCCCTATTTATCCCCCTATTTATCCCCCTATTTATCCCCCTATTTATCCCCCAGAAATAAAGACCTCTTGCAAAATGCTTGCCTCCGCCTCTTGTCTCCAAGCACACAAAACACCCTGAGGGGCCCCAAGAAGCCACCGACACTCAACACCTCCTCCAAGCCCTGCTCCAAACAGGGCCCTGCACAGACCATGACCACATTTCTCCCAAAACATCCCCAAACACGCACTCGCCTCAACCTCTTCCCAAAACCTCCCTTCAACGCGCACAACCACTCGTGATCAGCTCTCAAGTCTTCAGGACAAGGGAGACACCCACCACTGCCAGCGCATCCACAGAGGGACACAAACATCATCCCACGGTTGCAGCGCCTCTCCCACCAAGAAAAGCTGACACGGCTGCCATCTCCAGCTCCAACAGAAGGCTCCGGGAAGTCCTTACGGCCCACCTTTCAGGGCTCTGACGGGACTCGTGGGAAAGATGGGGACACACTTTTTCAGAGGGTCTCTGGCGGCAGCACCAGGGCACGTGGTTGTAAATCAAAACAGGGGACGTTCACAGTAGACAGGACAACGGCAGTTTGTACCACAAGCGTGGTGAAACACTGCAAAAGGTTATCCAGAGAGGTGCCGGATGCTGCCTACCTCAAAACATTCAAGGTCACTTTGAGATACGCAATGCAGTTGAAGATCGCCCTCATCGTTGCCACGTGGGGTTTGGCCAAGGTAATATTTAATGATCCTGCCCAACACAAACCTTTCCAGCATTCCATCAAGTACAGACACCCAACAGAGGGCTTAGACCTGAGCAGACACAGCCCACAGTCCTCAGGGAATTGGCTGATGCAGTGCCCAGGCCACTCTCCATGAAATCGCAAAAGTCATGGCAGTCAGGAGAAGTCCCTGGGCACTGGAAGAAGGGCGACGTTCTGCCCATTTTTGAAAGGGGTACAAAAGACGAATCTGGCAACTACCGACCCGTCAGCCTCACCTCTCGGCCCAGGGCCACCACGGAACAGAGCCTCGCAGAAGATAGCCTAAAGCACAGGGAGGACAGGGACGGGATCCCAGACAGCCACCATGGCTTCACAGAGGGACACTTCTGCCTCAACAAACTACTGGCTTCCCATGGTGGAGTGACCACATCAGTGGACACAGGAAAAGCAGC
Source organism: Cuculus canorus (assembly GCF_017976375.1). Lineage (NCBI taxonomy): Eukaryota > Metazoa > Chordata > Aves > Cuculiformes > Cuculidae > Cuculus > Cuculus canorus. The sequence goes on along the minus strand of NC_071441.1, from coordinate 69,340,795 downwards.
GGACCTCATCCAAGGGACTTACATAAAGCCTCTGACATGGTTCCCCACAACACCCATCTCTCTAAACTAAGCAAGACAGATTTGACAGGTGGACTGTTTGGTAGATAAGAAATTGTTTGCACGGTCACGTTCAGAGAACAGCGGTCAAAAACTCAACGTCTAAACACTGCTTGTTGTGAGATCCACGACAAGCAGCGTCCCTCTGGAGGCCCCGCTCGCACCAGTGCCGTTTAATAACTTCATCCATGATAGAGACAGCGAGATCGAGTGCTCCCTCAGCAAGCTTGCACATAACACCAAACTTGAGTGGTGCCGCTGTCACACCACAAGGATGGCACATCATCCAGAGGAACCCGGGCAGCTTGGAGAAGAGGGGCTGTGTGAACCTCCGGAGGTTCAACAAGGACAAGGGCAACGTCCTACACACGGGTTGGCTCAGTCCCCGGTTTCAATACATGATGGGGATGCAGGGAAAGCAGCCCTGTGCAGAAGGTCTAAGAGTCCTCATTGATGACTGAACTGGGTGGTGCACTTGCCGTAGCAGAAGGACGGGACGTCATCCAGCGGGATCTTGACAGGCTGGAAAACCGGGGCCACGTGAACCTCACGAGGTTCAACAAGGCCAAGTGCATCGTCCTACACCTGGGTCGGAGCAATCCCCAATTTCCCTACAGAGGGGGGTGATGATGTCACGACTGAGAGCAGCCCTGTGCAGAAGGACTTGCGGGTGCTGGTCGATGAGAAGCTCAACATGAGCAGACAGTGTGCGCTCACAGCCCAGAAGGCCAACCGTATCCTGGGCGGCATCCAAAGAAGCGTGGCCAGAACATCGAGGGAGGGAATTCTGCCCCTCTATTCCTCTCTTCTGAGACCTCAACTCCAATACTGTGTCCTGGTCTGCAATCCTACACATTTCAAGGGTATGGAACTGGTGGAACAGGTCCAGAGGAGAGCTAGTCAGATGATCACAGGGCCAGAGAACCTCCCATTTCGGGACAGCCTGAAAGACTTGGGTTGCTTCAGCCTCAAGAACAGAAGGCTCTCAGGAGACCTTACGTAGCTACATTCAAGTACTCGAACGGGGATATAAAAAAACGGGACACGGACTGTTCACAAAGGCTTGTGGGGATAGGACCTGGGGCAATGGCTGTAAACTGAGGAGGGGCAGATTTAGACTGGACATTAGGAAGAATTTCTTCACCATGAGAGTGGTGAGACACTGGCCCAGGTTCCCCAGGGAGGTTGTGGATGCCCCATCCCTGGAGGTGGTCAAGGCCACGTTGGATGGGGCCTTGCAGAGCCTGGTAGAGCGGAAGGTGTCCCTGACCACGGCACTGGTATTGGAAACAGATGATCTTTAAGGTCCCTTCCGACCCAAACAATTCTATGATTCTACGAAGAACTCAACACGAGTCGGAAATGTGCGCTCGCAGCCCAGAAGGCCAACCGGATCCTGGGCTGCATCAAAAGAAGCGTGGCCACCTGGGTGGCAGAGCACAAAGACGAAGACTACTCCCATTCTCCTCTTCCTTATCCCTCAAGACCGCGCTCCTCACTTTCTGCCCCATTCTCGACACCTTCCAACACACCTCCTGGGGCAGCTCTAACCGGGAACACACACAAATCTCAAGTGCCCACACCCTCACACACCTCTTCTCAGGCCACCACCACCCGCCCCAGGCCTTCGCTCCACTCCCCAGCCTCTGCCCAGTGACAACACTTCACGGCCCTGCCCAACACCGGGGCAAAAGGAAAGACCGGACAAGATGAAAGCAAAGGCAAAAGGGAAAGGCAAACGCCCCACGGCCAACACCAGGCCACCGCAGACGGAAGAGACACGGGCGCAGGAACGGAAACTTCAGCCGCAGCCGAGAGGCCCCGCAGCTCACCCGCCACCCAACAGGGAAACCCTTCCCATCTCCACACAACAGCTGACCACGAGGGCTCTCCCCAGCCATGCCGCACCCCCGACTCAACCACCACAGACACCTCCCGGACCAACGCAACAGCCCAAGCACCGCCACTGACCTCCCCACGGACACCCCGCACACGCACTTCCCCAAGACCACCGCTACCAACAGACCCAACTCCAAACCACGGGCGGAAACTCACTGCCACACGAAAGCCAGGAAGGGAAAGACACCCCAACACATAAATACGCTCGCCCGACACTGCCAGGAGCACAGCGACCACACGCACCGCCACACGGCCTCGCCACACGCCTGACCAACACCACACAAACAGCAACAACGCACCTATCATGACGGCCCCACACACACCACACCTCCTGCTCCTCCTCGCCGCTCTGCTCCCCAACGCCCTCGCCTGCCAGCTCCCGCGCTCCCTCCTCGGACATAGCCTCCAGCTCCTCCGCACCATGGCTCTCAACTCCACCCACACCTGCCAGCAACAACAGCCGCCCTTCTTCCCCGACGCCCTCCGACACAACAACCGCTCCCAGCAAGACCAACTCACCGCTCTCGCCATCCTGCACAACCTCCTACACACCCTCAGCAGCAACCGCATCCCGCAACAATGGGACAACCACGCACGACACCACCTCCTCAACAGCCTCCATCAACACACCCACCACTTCCAGGAATGCCTCACACACAACGCCACACTCCTCCAAGGACAAGGCGCCCGCAGCAGCACGCTCCACATCACCAGGTACTTCAGGCACATCCACCGCTTCCTCAACACCAATGACCACAGCGACTGCGCCTGGCAACACGTCTACCTCGAAGCTCGCCTCTGCTTCCAACACCTCCACAACATCACCAGCAACACCCACAACTAGACCTCCAACAACACGCACGGACCCATGCAACTCACACCCTTCTCCAGCACTGACTTATCCGCTACGCCATCACCCCAACTCAAACGAATCATGACAAGGCCCTCTCAAACAATAGCCCTGCACCCTCACCCTCCAGTGCCGCCTCCTCTCCTCCCACAACTCCTTTTATTTATTTAGACAAGGACTCTCATCTATTTATTCCCCTATTTATCCCCCTATTTATTCCCCTATTTATCCCCCAGAAATAAAGACCTCTTGCAAAATGCTTGCCTCTGCCTCTTGTCTCCAAGCACACAAAACACCCTGAGGGGCCCCAAGAAGCCACCAACACTCAACACCTCCTCCAAACCCTGCTCCAAACAGGGCCCTGCACAGACCATGACCACATTTCTCCCAAAACATCCCCAAACACGCACTCGCCTCAACCTCCTCCCAAAACCTCCCTTAAACGTTGCACAACCACTCGTGATCAGCTCTCAAGTCTTCAGGACAAGGGAGACACCCACCACTGCCAGCGCATCCACAGATCATCCCACGGTTGCAGCGCCTCTCCCACCAAGAAATGCTGACACGGCTGCCATCTCCAGATCCAACAGAAGGCTCCGGGAAGACCTTACGGCCCACCTTTCAGGGCTCTGACGGGACTCGTGGGAAAGATGGGGACACACTTTTTCAGAGGGCCTCTGGTGGCAGCACCAGGGCACGTGGTTGTAAATCAAAACAGGGGACGTTCACAGTAGACAGGACAACGGCAGTTTGTACCACAGGAGTGGTGAAACACTGCAAAAGGTTGTCCAGAGAGGTGCCGGATGCTGCCTACCTCAAAACATTCAAGGTCACTGTGAGATACGCAATGCAGTTGAAGATCGCCCTCATCATTGCCACGTGGGGTTTGGCCAAGGTAAAATTTAATGATCCTGCCCAACACAAACCTTTCCAGCATTCCATCAAGTACAGACACCCCACAGAGGGCTTAGACCTGAGCAGACACAGCCCACAGTCCTCAGGGAATTGGCTGATGCAGTGCCCAGGCCACTCTCCATGAAATTGCACAAGTCACGGCAGTCAGGAGAAGTCCCTGGGCGCTGGAAGAAGGGCGACGTTCTGCCCATTTTTTAAAAGGGGTACAAAAGACGACTCTGGCAACTACCGACCCGTCAGCCTCACCTCTCGGCCCGGGGCCACCACGGAACAGAGCCTCGCAGAAGATAGCCTAAAGCACAGGGAGGACAGGGACGGGATCCCAGACAGCCACCATGGCTTCACAAAGGGACACTTCTGCCTCAACAAACTACTGGCTTCCCGTAGTGGAGTGACCACATCAGTGGACACAGGAAAAGCAGCGGACCTCATCCAAGGGACTTACATAAAGCCTCTGACATGGTTCCCCACAACACCCATCTCTCTAAACTAAGCAAGACAGATTTGACAGGTGGACTGTTTGGTAGATAAGAAATTGTTTGCACGGTCACGTTCAGAGAACAGTGGTCAAAAACTCAACGTCTAAACACTGCTTGTTGTGAGATACACGACAAGCAGCGTCCCTCTGGGGGCACTGCTCGCACCAGTGCCGTTTAATAACTTCATCCATGATAGAGACAGCGAGATCGAGTGCTCCCTCAGCAAGCTTGCACATGACACCAAACTTGAGTGGTGCCGCTGTCACACCACAAGGATGGTATGTCATCCAGAGGAACCCGGGCAGCTTGGAGAAGAGGGGCTGTGTGAACCTCCGGAGGTTCAACAAGGCCAAGGGCAACGTCCTACACACGGGTTGGCTCAGTCCCCGGTTTCAATACACGATGGGGATGCAGGGAAAGCAGCCCTGTGCAGAAGCTCTAAGAGTCCTCATTGATGACTGAACTGGGTGGTGCACTTGCCGTAGCAGAAGGACGGGACGTCATCCAGCGGGATCTTGACAGGCTGGAAAACTGGGGCTGCATGAACCTCACGAGGTTCAACAAGGCCAAGTGCATCGTCCTACACCTGGGTCGGAGCAATCCCCAATTTCCCTACAGAGGGGGGTGATGATGTCATGACTGAGCTCTGTGGAGAAGGACTTGCGAGTGCTGGTCGATGAGAAGCTCAACATGAGCAGACAGTGTGCGCTCACAGCCCAGAAGGCCAACCGTATCCTGGGCGGCATACAAAGAAGCGTGGCCAGCACGTCAAGGGAGGGGATTCTGCCCCTATTTTCCTCTCTTCTGAGACCTCACCTCCAATACTGTGTCCGGGTCTGCAATCCTACACATTTCAAGGGTATGGAACTGGTGGAACGGGTCAGATGATCACAGGGCCGGACAACCTCCCATTTCGGGACAGGCTGAAAGACTTGCGCTGCTTCAGCCTCAAGAACAGAAGGCTCTGAGGAGACCTTACGTAGCTACATTCAAGTACTTGAGTGGGGATAGATGAAACCAGGGGATGGACTGTTCACAAATCCTTGTAGTGATAGGCTAGGGGCAATGTTTTTCCTTTATGTGCTTTACTCTGATTTTTTTTAAGATTAATTATTTTTTTTTCCTCTCCATCTAATGTTACTACACATAAATAGCATTGGTAATTCTCAGCTTCTGGCTTCTGAGAACCAACCCTCCCACCCTTGCATGGTCCTGCAGTACCTGGGAAAAGCACTCTTGCACAGACAGCAAAGTTCAGTGAAAACATGGGAAGTGCAGTCCTAGAAATCATTTTGTCTCCTAACAAGGCAGCGATATGTATTTTGTTTGCATTCCAAAATTGTTGTAGCATGGTCAGAGTGGGACTGCAGGTGTTGTTCCTGTGAGAAGAGGGCAGAAGTTTCTCCTGTGTTTGACAGAGCCAGCGCCAGATGCATCCAAGACAGACCAGCTGCGGCCAAGGCCAAGGCCAGCAGCAATGGTGGGAGCACTTCTGCAATAAATAAAACAGCAGCTGGGAGAGAGGAGTGAGAACACCGAAAACAACCCTGCAGACAGCAAGGTCAGGGTAGAAGGAGGGGGAGGATGTCTTGCCAGGGCAGAGATTCCCATGCATCCCTGGAGAATGACAGGTATGCTCTTCCCCTGCAGTCCATGGAGGTCCACAGTGGAGCAGATATCCACCTGCAGCTCATGGATTTTTTTGTGGGAAGTCCCTATACTCGCTTTTAACTATCTGACTCAGGCTGTTTCCAGACTGCACATGTAAGTCCTGGAACAGACTTGGACCTTTAATTATGATGTTCATCTAGTGACACTTCTTTTCAGATCACTGCTCACTGCTCCTTTTCTGTCCCTATGGATAGTGCATCACCTGATCCTGTGGCTTTTCTGTTACTCACTACCAAACTGTCTCCCCAGGATCCTATCCTAGTTTTTTGAAAACAAAATTTTTTACCTTTCTGCAGCCTAGGCTGAAAGTCTTCGTCATTCTGCCAGAGATCTCAGCATCTCACACATGCCATTTACATTCTGAATCCAGGTAAAGAAGAGAACTGCGTACACTCTCCCCTCTGCAGCACATCTGCATTTGTTGCCATACGCTAAGATCTCCATCTCCAAAACCTGTCAGACGCACCTACCAGCTGCCAATTCATGTAACTTCATGTTCAACCCTACCTCTTGGTAAAAGAAAACATCCGCACTTCGATTTCAACTAGATTTGACAGATGTCATACTGTTGCTACAATGATTAAAAATTTCTCCACTCAGAAGCCCAGAGCACATTTGCTTCCATTTACAGAAGATACAGATGGACAAATGCAGGATGCAACAGTTGCTCTGTATCAATTTACATCACCTACAGAAACTGTCTGTGGACACTTAAAAAAACAGAAGAGAGAATATAAGAATAAGTTCTAAATCACAATTAAATGAACCATTTTGCACTAATTATCAATGAAGATAAGTTGTCTAAAATTAAATAAGCCAAGCAATTTACTTACCATTGGCAGCCTGGACTGAAGCATCTGGAGATCATCATAACCATAAATCTGCTTAACGACAGACAAAAATACAGCATCATTATTGTACTTTTCTCATAGCTGATCAATTTGGGGCTTTAAACAGAGCTTGACCTAGGCTTGGTTTGTTTTAAAGGCGTACAGAATATGTCACATTGTGCTATCATGGTGCAGCACTGCAGCACTATAAGACTCTGCTTTAAATGGCTTGCATTCTGATGTTGTTTCTTGGTGATAGCAGCTCTCTGAGGAGAGTCTGACTGTTCCATCTTCAAGACTGTTTTCACAGCTGCATCATTCATCACTTTGTGAAAATCTACAGGGCATTTAAATTAGTAAGTAAGAGCAACAGCTATCTTACTTCTGAGGCCAGCACGATTTAATATTTGTCAACTAGACCACAAAGCAACCTAAGGTGTTCCCTCACACTCGGGTGATAGAAGGTGACGATCAGAATAAAGTTGCTGATTCAAAAACCATAAGCAAAAAACATCGATAACGATCAGACTCCTATCTTTCAAAATATGACAGATAGGACACATGGCACATTTCAGCCCTTACTATAGTAACACTAACCTAAACAAGTCTAATTTTACTCAAAGGGCCTAAAACCTGATGCCACTGAAGGCAAAGCAACATGCATGTTCACGTTCAATAGAGGCCAAACCAGGTCTGTACCAACCGTTCTGCACTTCACTATCAATGTTAAACTCCCACTCAATATTACTATTATTTTGTATATTCTTCAGCATTTGCAACTGAATTCCAGGTGCAACATATGCCAATGGAAATGCCTTGGCATAGACAGCAGAAGGTTCTGGAGGGCTTACTTGCACCAAGGCTTTAGCAATCAAGGACATGAACAATTAAATTGCTTACTGGGTAGGCAGGCAGAAGTCCTCCAGGTCCCACAATATACTGGTTATGCAACAAGGGTGGTACACCCTGTGGCAGGTTTGGGGGAGCTTTGCCTGTAGAATCAAAACACAGAGACTTTAACAAGCCTTTAGAAAAGGAAAGGGCTCAGCACTGAGACAAGACAGCTCACAAGCCCTGGCAGCTGGACTATCATAGCTTGTAAAGAGCAGAACTATGCAGAAGAATTCTCTGCTCTTTGATGAAAATGCTCAAAATAGCTCAAAAAGAAAGGTTGACGAATATGCTCAAAAATAATTTAACCATGTCCCAAGAAAGGAAGGCACACACTACTTAAGAAAACAGTCCCACCAGAGAACAGTCAGATTTTGTTACTTACTTTGCCCAAGAGGATTACAAGAATTATAGAAACCTCTCCTTTCCTCAGTCCTCTCCTGAAGACAACATTTAGGCATCATTCTCAATCCAGGAGAGCAAATTCTCTCCTTTCATTTTCCCCTCTCTCAACACATTTCCCCTTATCGCCAGCAATAGACTGGAAAGCACTAAATGTTGCCAGAACGCTTTTTGTGGGTGAGTTATTGCAGTTGAGAATAGCAAAGAGAAGAAGACTGAAACAGTTTCAGTTGCCTCCATGAAGCAGTACTATGAAGCAGAAGAGTAAAAAATAAATGCACTTTGACCAGTCAGGCACTTCATTTACCAGTTACGGGAATGAGAAATCAGAAATCCTTCTGTTTGATCTTAACATTTAAATCATTCACTTCCCTCCACAGGACTTCCTTTTAAGCAGTTCACGTTGACTAGAGAAGCAAAGGAGAATTTAGTAATGCTTCCACTTCAGCACAAAAAGCCTTCCTCCTTCTCTCTCTGTGGACCCTTTTTCTGAAGTGCTGTTTGCTGTGGAATGACCCAGACACCAGACTTTTTCTCCTTTCTGTAGATGTGGCAGTACAGATGCGGCATATAATGAGGACACTCCAGCATATTTTGGTAATGTCAAACAAATTCTAGCCCAGAGAACAGACTGAAACTAAAGCTCACGTGAACTCACAGCCAAGAGCTGATCACAACTTGGCATACAAACTGGGCAAACCTCTAGCCCAAAACTTCCAAAGTCAGAACTGCTCTGGAGTCTATCTATAAAGCACTCTCAGGATGGAATGTGCTATATAAATGCTACATAGCACCCTAACAAATATTTCAAATACACAAAGCCAGGAAGCTTTATTTTATAAGCCAGCAAATAAAGCATGGTGAAAATGCTAGTCAAGAGTGTGGATTTCTTAGTGTAGTTATGGCTGGTGAGATGTTCAACTGACAGCCCTCCTGACTGAAGTTCTGTATCTATCCATGTTTAACCTGTTAATATTGCGAACCTGAAGACACTAAGGGAGCTGCCCGCGTGGTAGCAGCTGGTATAGACACACTTGTAACACTCAGGCCAAGGCTGTTTGTAGTGTTCATACTGCTTGCCATGCTGACAACAGAAGAGGTGGTGCTAGTGGCTGAGGTTGAAGCAGCTGAAAAGGTTGTGGAGGGCTGGAGCGAAGTTGCGTTCTCAACACTAGTGTGCTACAAAGGAGACAAAAGAATGAAGATCACAGAGCAAATAAAATACAGTGGAAGATGCTGGTGGGAAAAAAAAAAGTAAACCAACCCCCCCCAACAATCCTCTAATTAACAGCTGCACATGCAAAAGATATGCATTTTCTATACACCAAGCAAGCAACTAAGTTGCATGTCTGTGGTTTTTACATTTTCAAAGAAAATTCTTACATGAGTGTTAAATTCAAACTGCTGTAACGTCACAAAACTCTACCACAGTAACTCAAATGTCACACATTGCATTATCCCTGGCTTTTGCTTGTATACTGCTTTAAGATGGTACTTGCTATGTAAAATTAACTCCTATATTCTTCCAAAAGACAGTATTAGTTTTCAAAATATAGGACAACACTATTGAGATTTCTCCAAAGCCCCTGTGTAATTAAAAAATTTAAAACTATAGTGCCCTGCAATGAAGTCAATGTGGTAAACTCAAATGCAGATCAGATGTATTACAGAAACTCATGAGGATAAAGGATTTCCTGGTTTGAATTCAGCACAATACAGTGTCTTAACTGTAAGCTGTGTCATCAGCACACAGAAGCCCAATCAACTCTTACAACAGTAAAGAAGGCTATTTGGGCAAGTGTGGATTTTGAAGTTATATATTCAGTAGGGACAAAGCATGACAAACTGAAACACAGACATTAAGAAAAGCAGTGATCTATCTGCACACCCCAGCTGGGATTGCGCAGCAGTACCCCACCACACAACAAGGCAGTGTATCTCTGACTTTTGCTTGTGCAACCTCATCTAGAGCTGTGTTCACTACCATTTGCCTTGTAATCTCAAATGCATTGAATACTCAGATGACAACGATGCCACACTAAACTCTAAAATTATCTGTCATGAGGTACATGTGATGCCATGGATCATGCCGTCACCTGCATTTTGCCAGCTAACCTCTCCAGCAAAAACTGCTAGAGCAGCTTTAGACAGCTGCTTCTAAATTTTTTTTTTTTTTTTTAAAAAAATGCTTGTTACAAGAAATTACTTCGCTATTCCACCTCTCCTTGCTGGCACAAAAGTTCTCTGCAGTTGTGTGACTGGCAAGTCTCTGTAACAGCTATTCTTGATCAGGCACAAATCACAAAACCTATTACCACCAGAGGGCTGGCAGTCCTTGCTCCCTGAGATAAGGCTGCTGGTTTGGTTCCCAGCGTACTGGGGCACAATGAACATTAGGAGAGGGGCTTCATCATCAGATAAACTACACACCAAACACCTGTTGAAATGCAAATAAGACTTACTGCATGTGATGTGCTTGAAGACAATACTGAGGCAGGGGAGAGGCTGCTCTGATGATTGGAAAGTGAGCTAGAAAGAAGTTGCAAAGAATTAATAAAACTAAATTTTCTTAGAACTATTTTTAAAATACATGTATATATATATGTATGTGTATATACACATATACATACACAGAGAAGGTAGCAGGATATTTGGTAAAGAATAGATATTGTAGGTGTGTGTAACCACAAACGCTCAGTAAGATATTAGTTAAAGAAAATACTGTCTGTAGAGAGTGTGCATACATAGACATACACACCAACGGGTATTTTTTCCTTTAACTAATATCCTACTACTGTTTTAACGTAAAAGAAATGAAATATAAAGCAAGAAACATCTAAGCCATCATTTATTTGTATTTATCAGCCTACTATATTTTGAGAAAAACAATAGTTGCTTCAGGAATCATGTAGCAATGAACACAAGACAAAGTTCAAAACCAGAAGGCGGTTCACACAACACATGGCTTTTCTCATTCTTTTCCCGAGCAGCTGCTGCTGCCTGCACCAGGCACAGGTACCATTGAGGTGAGGGAGCACTCTGGTTTGACTCACCATAGTATTTCTCTCATTTTAACCTGCATAAAATTAGTTCAACCCATTAGAACTGTGAGTTATTTGCCTCATAACTTTGCCAAAAGCCTCAACACACTCTCAAAAGACAGGGCTCAAAAGAACAGCAAATGAAGAGTATCAGTGAAGGCCTTAAAATTAGCCATACCACTACAGAACCTGACAATTTAATCAAGGCCAGTTCATATGACTACAGCCCACCGAGAGCCACTGCCTCTTGGAAAAGATGAATCAGAACTGTCAGCTCAGTTTTATATATATGCTGTAAAACAAAAATAGAGCATCTCCTGCTGAAAAATATCTGCAGGTAACTTCATTTTAGGAAGCAACCCTGCTTTAGCACCACCCTTTTTCCCTAGCTGACCAGGCCTGTGAACTTCTGGCAGTAACAGCAAGGCCAACATTCATCCGTAACTCAAAGATCTGTAAATGTCTCCCTGAAAGGTGACCAACTGGCTCTCAAACTCTCACAATGACAGAACTTGTACCTTACATTCAAGGTGAAGAACATAACTTACAGAACCGTGTGGAACAAAGAACAACAGTGAAGAAAGAGCAACAAAGCTGGTAAGGGGGCTGGAGAACAAGTCTTATGAGGAGCGGCTGAGAGAGCTGGGGTTGTTTAGCCTGGAGAAGAGGAGGCTGAGGGGAGACCTTATTACTCTCTACAACTACCTGAAAGGAGGTTGTGGAGAGGAGGGAGCTGGCCTCTTCTCCCAAGTGACAGGGGACAGGACAAGGTGTAATGGCCTGAAGCTCCGCCAGGGGAGGTTCAGGCTGGATATCAGAAAAAAATTCTTCACAGAAAGAGTCATCGGGCACTGGCAGAGGCTGCCCAGGGAGGAGGTCGAGTCACCTTCCCTGGAGGTGTTTAAGGAACGGGTTGATGAAGTGCTTGGGAACATGGTTTAGGGAGTGTTGGGAATGGTTGGACTCGATGATCCAGTGGGTCCTTTCCAACCTGGTGATTCTATGATAGGCAAGCAAAACAAAGCAAAGCAGTAAAAAAAAAAAAAAAAAATGTATTGTTGGGTGCTCGAAAGCGCCTCTCACATGAAATCAGAATCAAGAGAGATCCTAACTTAAATACTTTAGTGTTATCTACGGAAATAGTCACAAGAAATTGCAGCAGTTTTCATAACAACGCTGCAGGCTACATTATACACCCTAATTTAAGGGCAAACACTTTTGGCATGTTTTCATGGCATGGGACCAGGATAAATCTTGGCAGTTTCACAGATGAATTTTACTGCAATTCCTTATAAGTGTTCCCCATCTGCAGGGATTATAGTGACACCACTGCAGGCAGCAAGGGAAGAAACAGTTGAGTCCAACACAGCTTTAAACCACTCCCTCACCCACTCTCCCCAGATCTTCTAACAAAGCTTAATTCCCCATCTAACCTATGCAAGCGGCACAGAGAAGAGCTGTTAGGGCAACCAAGTCAGACTTGCTTGGAATTCAGGCACCATCTTCTCATGGCACCGTAACAGCATCAACCCTGCAACTAAAATTATCACCAACGTACACAGATGATGATTCTAATGTGAATGGAATAATGCTTGATATTTTACATATTTACACAATTGTAAGTATGTAAACCAGAAAACACTAGTGTATTAATAGAGAATCAACCATGTCCTAGCTGTGAAATAGGAAAGAAAACATGATAGCTAATCAAATTCATTTCTTACATGAACAAATAAAGTACAAAACTGAGTATTAAAAATATAACTCAATCAGTATAGTGTCAGGATGTCACTCGCCTGAGGATGAAGCTGAAGTAACAGGCACTGAGAAAATAAGACAGATAGTGCAAATGAGCTAGGCTGTGCTGAATTCACTTCCAGGAACACCAACCCGATATTTCAAAGTCTCTTTAGGAAATGTCTTAGAAAAAAAAAAAGTACATCTTCCCTGTGGAATTATTTCCAGTTTTTAGTTTTAAGAAATACAAGTGTAAATGAAACCACAATGTTTTAAAATTAGCCAGGAAATTGTTAAGGAATGATTCCAAACATATGGCACTAAACAAGCAGAAGGCACCGTGGACCAAGTAGGAAAACGAAACTGCGGGGAATCAATTTAGACAATTTAGCCGGCATGACAAAACAAGAGCCCCTGGAAACAGAAAGTTGTTTATATATCACGAGAACTTGAGGGCAGCATCTACTCTGTCATTAAAAGGTAGCCCAGAGCTCACGCTTTGCAACCAGAAAAACCCTGAATCTGTCCTTTCATTCTAGTTAATGTTAGGAACAGGGGACCTTGGTATCTGACAGCCCCCATATGCAATCACGTCTACTTTTTTTCTTTCCCCAAAAGTGAACCCCTTTCAGTTTATCACAACTTTTACTGTACCTGCTTAGCTGGGAAAGTGAGCTGCTGGCCAAATCGCTGGACTGGGGCAGGGTGGGCAGCGCTGCTGCGTGCTGCGATGCTGAAGGCAGAAGTGAAGCAGTGGTGGATACCACATTAGGCAGAGAACCAGCAGAAGGTAGTGAGGGAGAAGGCTCTGTCTTAGGCGCTGGAATTGATGAAGTAGCTGCAACAAGTTAAAAAGAGCCATTCAAAGACAAATTCTGGCATACCTGACATCCCAGACTGGATTCAGGAACATAGTACTATTCTCTCCTTGGTTTAAAAAACTGACCATTCAGAACCAGTAATGCTATTAACCAAACTGGTGCTTTTCAAGGCACTATACAAATCTACTTTCACCTCCAGCTCTGCTTCTTCATTCCAAATAACATAGCACCTAAGACAATCCAGACCGAGACCGCTGGAAAACAAGGACACATACAACTTAGCAGTCTGGAGTACTCAGTCAAATGTGAAATGCAGTAAAATAAGAGAAGATGCAGTAGCAGACCAGAATTGAACCCAGCATTAAGCACTTTTAATGGCTGAAGAGTTGTCAGCTACTGACTTACTTTACTTGACCTAGATACAAAAAAGTGTTTAGATTTAATACTACTTTTTAGGCTACCCGGAGTAAAACTTATTTACCACAGATGTGCCTTTCCAAAGGAACTATACCGTAATAAGACTTGTTTATAGCTGTAAATCTTTTTCCCCATGACAGATATCAAACATTATTGAGAGGTCTATAGAGTTCTAAAAAAAGTTCCCAAGTTGCAATGTCAGAAGATGAAGCAAGTTTAATTACTCCTGATATTTGAAACCCTGCAGCATCACATCAACCCCCCTCATTCCATCTCCTGGCCACACACCCTTGTTCAGCCCTATCAGACTTCCATGATCCAATTCAATGCACTTGACCAGCAGAAAACTAAGCTACCTCTTAAGGGGCTGAACTACTCTACTGCCCAACAAAATTCCCAGCTGTTTCCTTGTGCTGCAAAGATAATATAAAGAATTAGAGGCACTCACCCACCAATAAAACTCAGAAAGAGAGCTCAGCTGTCTTCTGTTGAGCCATGCTACTGTACCTCACTAGAGACTACTACCCAGTGGATCATCATTAACTTGCAATGCACTTGGAGACAGTTTTAGAACAGTCACCAAAGAAACGTCAGATACATGCTTGGAAGTTGCACAAAATTTCTTCACTTTTTTGGTTTGGTTTCCTTGCTAAATTACACCCATTAGGTTGCTGGATTGGGTGCTACATAAACAGAAATCAAGAGGTCTTTCCCTTGGCAATAAGTATGAGGGTAAGTGGCAACAGAGAAGGAAATCCAAGTGACTAACAGAAACCTAGTTATGAAGGCGACAACTGTATCATCTGATGCCTCCTGGCAAGATTCAAATAAAAATAAGCTAACATTCACAATTCCCACTACATTTAAAGCAAGGTTCCTTTCCTGAAGTAAAAGTAGATGTCCTCAATACAAGGGTCAGAATCACTGCCATCATTAAAAACTCTTACAAGATGCCTGAAAATGGAGTGCAAGACAGAAAACCAGGACATGAGTAGGGTGGTCAGGATTATTACACAGTCGCACTTGGAATTACCACTTG
This sequence comes from Cuculus canorus, assembly GCF_017976375.1. NCBI lineage: Eukaryota > Metazoa > Chordata > Aves > Cuculiformes > Cuculidae > Cuculus > Cuculus canorus. Next base: position 69,325,746 of record NC_071441.1, on the reverse strand, counting down.
GGTAGCATGAGATCTGGATATTAAAGGACAACAGCAAGTAGAGATGAACAACTAAGAATATTGTCGGCATATAGAGAAGGGAAAAGGTCAGTACTTAAAAAAGTTCAGACAATTTCAAAATCGTTTGGATACATGAAATAGATACGTGGAATAGGATTGATTCAGCCTGTGCACATGACATACAGAAAAAACCCAAGCATTCTCGAAAGAGAACTGGCATAGAAAAAGACTTATAAAGCTATTATGGAATAACTAGAAAACCACTAGGATTTCTCAGATCTTTGTCTCCTATAGCAAAAATTTAAGTCCTGCAGTGAATTTCATAAACTGTTTGTTAATCCTGTACATGACAGCAAGAAAGTTTTCAACCTGGAAAGTTCTCTTTATGTATAACAATATTTTAAGTGGTAACTCTCTGGACATAGACATGCTCCTTGCTCATTTAAACTGAGCTTGGTACTAAGAAAACACTATTTACAGGCCTGAACACTCAGTTTCTTTCTATTCAGAAGTATTAAAAAAAAAAGGCAGCCCCATTAATGACCTACTTGAACAGATGTTAAGGACAGACCTAAAATTGAAGTGTTGGAATTTTAAAGGCTGTTAATTCACAATGCTGCCCTTGAAAACACTCATAAAGCAGCTCAGAAAGGTCAGAAGAGTGAATACAATCATTACTTTAACTCCAAGAAGAGAGCTGTACAGGTGCTACAAGTGAAATACCACACCAGAAACAGGCCAAGACGAAGGCAACAGGAAGGTCTGTGCCAGAGCCAGTGCTGCATTGCTCTTACTCCATGCACGGCAGCATGCTACCCGGCAGAGGGAGCATGTTGGTCACCCTTAATCTCCAACAGGCTCCTAACAGGGCATCACTAGTACTACACCCAGACAGAGACGCAATCACAGAACGGTATTTGTAGCTTCCCAAATGAAAACTAGAAGAATTGTTAAGGAATTTTACATAAATTTTTTAATTTTCTATTTTAACTTTGTATTAAGGCACTTTAGGCAGATAAAAGCAAAAGCAGCAGCAGCTCGTCTAATTCTAAGACTGATTGGGTTGGTAGACTTAAAAGGGCTGCTTTCAACCTTCAGTTTCACTCAAGAAGCAAACACTCTATCCTATATACGTACAAAACAAACTCATATGGATCAGTCGAAAATTAGCCAGTGAGAGCAATATGAAAGTCTGAATCAAATGTCATGGCTAAAGTTGCATGCGTAGTAAGTAGTAAGGAAAGATTAAAGTCCTGTGCACAACCAAGCTTTGTAAACTTACGGTCAAGAGTTGCCTGCGTTCTAATACCACTGTGCCCATTCTGTAAACAAAGAATAAATAAATTAATAAATCATCTTAGAACTATATTAAATTTTAAAACTGAATCACACATTGAACATGCTTCATGCAAAATTCTATATTCTCTCTAAGTTGAAAGAGAAAAAAGGCAGCAAATTAACTTCTTACTGCCTTTAACAAAACTACATAATAGTTCTCAAGTGCAAGGTGTCCTGAACGTACAGAAAACTATACACTGCCCATACTACACCCATCAGCAGGAGACCTTCCCATGTACTGTATAAATAAACTTCAGGTTCACACCAATATGAAAGAAAGAACTGCATTAATATATAGGAAACGATTGTGCTTGTGATCTAATGCAACTCACAATTTTAACTATCCAAGTTACACAGAGACGCCAATTTTTTTCCATTGAAAGATAAGACTTGAGAAGCACCAGTTGTTTTTTGGATAACGCTGGAGTACAGAAGTGGATAGTCTATGCTTGATCCTCACCAGTACATACGAGCTAGTGCAGAAGACAAGTGTGACTGAGCCATTACACAACAAAGGCCAGAAGTAAATAAATTCTCACAAATTCTTTAAATATTTAATAAATCACTTTCTCTTAAAACAAACCTACATTTCATATACTAAGAGAGAGTTAGGTGCTTTTGAATCTCCCAAGAGAGATCTTCTGTCCCATATTAGACCTTCCCTATGCTTTTTAAAATAAAACAAAATTAATTCCTACTGGTCTTTAAATCCAACCAAAGAAGAATGCTGAAGGGGGCCACAAACAGCTTGGGATCCATTTGCTAGGTGCCATATACCTTGAGTAAATAATCTACCTTTGGATAAGAACTATCAAGTTATAGCAAAATATCATGATTAATATTTATATAGAGAGATATAGGGATATATATAATATTTATATAGAGAAAGTTGCTTTTTTAAAAGCTGTATTTTAGGGAAGAAGAATGCTAAGTGTTACTAAGAAAAAAAAGTCAAATGGCAATTTAAGATGTCAAAACCCATAAAACCAGAGGCCGTGGTATCCCTAATACACTGTGGCCAAAGATAGCTACATGAGAGGGAAAGGAAAACCAAACAGCAGGGTGGGCTTGAGAATCAAAAATATCTCTTGGCTTGGTTAAAAGTATTAACATAGCAGGGTACTACAAGACTAACATGGATAGAAATATTTCATTTATTTCTGTAATTCACTCACCGTAACTGCAACAGGCGTTGATTCAGGTGGAACCATGGAACTTTGGTATGCTATCCTACTATGCACAGAAGCCTGGTCATAGGAGGAAGTTGTTGTTACTGGGCTAGTGCTCTGGGATGAGCAGGGCAGGCTAGAAGAGGAGATGGCAGAGTTTGTGAAGGTGGACTCCTGTACTGTATTGGATATTGTCAAAGAGGTATTCAAAGGATCACTGGAAAAAGTAAAAATTATTTATCATCTTGGTAAATATTGTTTCAAGCACCTTCATGAAAATATCAGCACCTATTAGGTTACCTAGAACTACTTTAAACTTGCAGTCCAATCTATGTTATTTATACTAAAAAGCCTAATAATGAAAAAATACACAATTTTGCTTTGGTCCCCGGTAATCACTGCTTCAAAACCATCAGCTACACTGAGCACCATTCACTTTCCTCCTGCCAGCCCAGCTGAAAAACAGTTCACAGACAAGCACTTTCCAGTCACATTATTTCCACTTTCTCAAAGAATAAATTAATAATCATAATCTCTCTTTTTTAAACAATTACACACATAAAGTCTGATATGTGATAAGAAACACCCAGTCCCTCTTTACAATATAATTCTAATGCTACTGTTATTGTTGTTACAGTCTAACAAATGAACTAATGCAAAGAGGAAAAAATACCTCAAAACATGCAGGCGGGTTTTATGTCCTAAACAGCTTAAATCACATAATTAGAAATTAATGTGAAAGTTCATTGTTACAAGTATTTCTAAATTAACTGCAGGAAGCTTTTTACTGAAGCCATTTTTTTTTAGTGAATAAGAAAGAAAAAAAAAACACATTACTGCTATGTTGTCATTTATCATTGGCTTTTTAGCATTTCAGTAAGAGCTACTGCATACCGAAAGCCTGGTGTTTTTTCTGATCCCACAGGAGCATCAGATCTACAACCTACTCCCAATTTATTGACACTCATATATGGCACAAGGGTCACCTCTCCTAGATCAAAAGCAGAATGCTTGAAGTTGTGAGGAAAAAAAAATCCTCCAACAAATTTGAAAATCAGGACAATTAAACATGAGAAAGCAAATTATTATGCAATCTTCTTATAAGGTTATTTACATTCATGTCATCTCCAGCTTCACATCAAGCTGTCATGGGAGACCTTGATTGCCATTAGAAATTTCTCCTTTAAGATGCCACCTAAAGAACCCACTTAGCCTTACCAGCCATCGCATTTCCCCCTCCCATCACATGGTAACTATGCCTTGACTCTTTTGGCACAAGCTTTACCCCCTAAAGAAGACACAAGAATGTACAAGGGGAACTCACACGTACTTTACAGATTTTGAGTACAAGCTATTGTTGGTCACTTGGCTGGTATTCTCACTGCTGGAAGCTGATCCAAACTCTGGGAGTGCAGGCTCTGATCCAAACTCCAGAGCTCCAAACTGAACATTTAAACCTGTCACATCTGCTGATCCAGGCATCTCCACTGCAGAGGAAGGAATCTTAAAGGAAGATAAAAAGAAAGCCGTAAAGCCCTCGCATGCACTATCTGTATAAAAGACATCAGTACCGACACCCTCTCCTCCCTTAACTACAAATTTCTTCAGTTATCGCCTCAGTCTCTGCTGCTAATTATATCTGCCACAATTTCCTAGTTTACATCACACAAATTAAATTAATTGTTCTTGTAATCTGAAAATTAATTCTGTGATTCTGTGCCCTGATCTGGAGCCGAAAGAGTAAGCGACACTATTCTACAATAGCAAAGTCAGCCAACATTCATCTTGTGTCTATTAATACAATTCAAAATCACCCAGCAACAATCGTTTTCCACACAGAACAAGCAAATATGTGCTTGGTAAAGAATATATCACTGTATTTTGGACCTAAAAACTATCCAGATTACTATTTCCTGCTTTATAAACAAAAAATACACCATAGTCTTTGCTCTCCTTCCCTGCTGCAACTTACATTTAAAATCACAGAATCATTTAGGTTGGCAAAGTCCTTCAAGATCAAGCCCAACCAAAAACCTACCACTGCCAAGTCTACCACTAAACCATGTCCCTAGGTGCCACGTGTCTCTTAAATACACCTAGGGATGGAGGCTCCACCACTTCCCTGGGCAGCTGTTCCAGGGCTTGGCAATCCTTTTAGTAAAGAAATTTTTTCTAATAGCCAATCTAAACCTCCACTGGTGCAACCTGAGGCCATTTCATCTTGTCCTATCACTTGCTACTTGGGAGAAGAGACCAACACCCACCTCACAACAATTTCAGGGACCTGTAGAGAGAGACGAGGTCTTTCCTCACCCTCCTCTTCTCCAGACTAAACCGCCCCAGTTCCCTCACCAACTCCTCACAACCTCTGTGCTTCAGACCCTTCCCCAGCTCCACTGTCCTCCTCTGGATGTGCTCCAGCTCCTCAACGTCTTTCTCATTGTGAGGGGCCCAAAACTGAACACATGGTGTGAGGTACAGCCTCACCAGTGACACATACAGGGGGATGATCCCTTCCCTGCTCCTGCTGGCCATGCTTTTTCCAACACAAGCTTTTATATGCTTTTACATTTACGAAGTACAAGCCACCACTCAATTACCCACCTTGGATACTGGAGTTATCTTCCGTTTTGTTGGCTTTATTTGTTTCTGCTGGGTTTGATGGGCAGTCACTGCCTGGTTATCCATAGATATAGTGGGAAGCTGTAAGATTTTGCTAACAGCTGTAGAGGTGTCTACTGGTGATGGCTCTCGGAGTTTTACCTGGGAGGAGAAGGACTCCAGCCCAGGAGGAGGAACAGGAACTGTCTGTGTTTGTTGTTGTTGTCGCTGGGTCAGCTGGCTCAGAACTGGGGATGGTTCAGGCTGGGATTTAAAGTCTGGTCAGTGTTGGGAAAAAGAAATAACAAAATTAAAGCATTAAACTCTGCCCTTCACGCTTCTACCCTTTATAGACAATCTGGGTGACCTGACATACTCAACAGCTACAATTTTATAGCACGTGCAAGTCTCTTTTAGACATAACATAAGTTTCATACTTGACATTGCCACTGCAATAATAATCCCAAGATTTTATATTCTCTCCTTTAAGCAAACAGCTGTGGGCAAGAATTATTTAGCATTCTCAAAAATAGGAAAGTAAACCTACCTACATAGTCACATAAATCTATCACACATCAGTCCTCAAAAACTGCTACAAGTAATTTAAACCAACAACAGCAAGTTTCACTGCGATTAACTGTGTCAATAAATTCCTTCCAAGGGGTCTGGAGTTGCAATCTGGAGCTATTAGGAGTTAGGATCTCATGCCCCTTCAAGGGAAAAGATTTTCAACACAAATAAGATGTCATCTACCACATCAATATGGCTGAAAGCCAAGAGTCACTGGACACTGACAGTCTTCCCTGTTCATGTGTTTCAGACTCTGAAAGCCACTCAGTGGCTTAGAGCACCGGTCAACAACTGTAAGTGATTCAGAGCACGTGCAATGTGAAGGATGTTTTTATTCAGCTGGTGAAGTGCAATAGAAAGTAACTTAAAAGGCATTTAAACATTTTTCAAAATTGCTGCATGTAAAAGATTATAACTGCTACCAAACTGGTTGCCCATCTATCTGGAAACATATACACATAAACACGAGATGGATAAAAGAGCTATGACTCCTCGCAGTGAGAATGCAACTAGGTACTACATTGCAAAAAACAAGTTTGCATCATTTTCACTCTTTCTAGAGATTTTTACTCAATTAAATGAAATATCCAAGCAATTATGAATAGACAAAATGGGTAACTTGCATCATTTTTCAGTCCATTAGGGAAAGAATATTGATATGGGATGCATAGTATGAAGAAAATATTTAGTACTCATTCAAAATTCTTGTAATGGTTAAAAGAGAATAATCCAAGGGAAAGCAAGAAAATACGGCACAACCTTACACTTTGCTAAATGCAGATGAATGTGGAACATGAATAGGCACAACAAAAATAAGTATTTTCTGGGATTTGCTGAGAAACTGAGTCGCATCAAAGTTCCACTTAAAGATTCAAACACATTAGATCAAAGATGTCATTATATGAAGACTCAAAAGCTTCTAAAATTGCAATGACATTTATGGACAGACTTGAGCCTAACACAACTTATTTGGTGATATATTCAAAGCCTATTACCAGTAACTCTTAAGATATTATAAACAATTGTATTGACTTGTATAGATTTTCTAGATGTTGTCCTTCATTAAGGCCATTTTACACCGTCACTGGCATTAAGAAACCTTGTGGGCTAGTAGAGAAAGAAAAAGCTATGTCAAAGCACTCACCAAACTGACTAAGAACTGAGGACTGAGTAATGGGTGGTTTTAGATCCCAGGATGATACGGTTGTTATGGTAGTGGTGGCAGAGCTATTATTGTTTTGTTGGGACGTAAACTGACCCAACCCTGTAGACTTCAGCTGGTCCAAGATTTGAGATCCCGTAGAGTTGGCCAGTTTAGAGGATCCGAGTTCTCCAAAGCCAGAACAAAGAACTGCAGACTACCAAAGGGAAAAAAAACGAAGAGGAGAAAGAATGACTTTAAGTATTTAACAAATAACACAAACACAGCCATAGGGTTAATGCCTATGTCAGCCATTTGGTAGCACCTGAAACCTGTTCAGATCTAGGTTACTAACAAATGACCAGTTAACAGCTGTAGCATATGGCCAGATCCTCCTTGATTACCACTGATACAACTTCCAGCACTCTGACTACAACAACACTGATCTACTTGAATCAAAGCGTCTCCAAACAGCGTATATTTACTAACAGTTGAATCAATATGGGCCCAATTTCAAGCCCTCAGAACTGACTTAGAAACAGACAAGTTTCCAAAAAAAAAAAAAAAAAAAAAAAAGCTGTCAGATGTGTGCTTGGAAATAACACATCATAGTTTTCTGGCATAAAACATGGCACTAAAACCACATTATTTCATCCTAAATCAGCATCCACCAAACGCATCTGCTCTCTAATCAAAAATTATTACAACCACTTCATGTAAACTGAGAAACAAACTTCTTAATTCCATTCCTTCAACATTTGCAACCTGAATTTTACAAATACTAAAGCATCTCATGAAATAATCAGTACCAGAGAAGTTCTTTAACCTGAAATATTTACTTATGAAGAATATTTAGAAAGCATATGATAATTTTACCAGACTTTGAGGAGAATAGGAGTTTACACCACTGGAGCTGCCAGTTCCTGATGCAATTTTGGTGCTGTGCTGAGAATTTGTGAAGACCAGGGCTTGGCCAAAGTTTTGCTGCTGTGCAGCCTCGAATGAGTTGCCTTCTGTCTCTGAGGCAGACATCATAGGTTTCTGAAGCAGTGATACCAAATCAATGCTGCAAGAAAAAGCAAAGTTTGGATGCAATAAATATGATGATTATGTTGTGCTGAAACTGAAGCAAGTACTAAAGATAATAAAGCTGCTGTACCAGCAACAGAATTAGTACTGATTAACAGTTTATTCAAATATTGCTTGTCTGCCATACAGAGAGAGGTAGAATAGAGGCCTTGCCAGAAAATAACATTTTGAAAGCTAAAACCTTCCAGTACAGTCAGAATACAAATTACCTTTGTTTTCCTTTCAAACACTACCAAATTTATAAATTCATGTAACACATAAATAACTTGTATGACTAGTATAACCAATTAACCTGAGGCAAGTCATAAAAGATTCATCACGTTTAAGTGAATGATGCCTGCAAGTCCCCTCAAAAAGGGCAAGGGATCAAAGTCCTACCTTTCTACAGAGTGGGTATGAAGACAACAAAGAATTGAGGCACACATACAGCAATTGAGTAGATGTGAAATAACACAGCTTTTATTTCTGCTGCTTTTGTGATTTCTGTGTTTCCCAGACAGTAGGTACATATTGAAAATTACCACACACAGCTGAACAGGATGAGAAACATGAATTTTCTTTTATTAAGCATGGCTTACTAACCCTACAACATGTTTAGCACTAGTTTATCCAAGGAAAAGCAGACAAAAATATACTCAAAAAACTCTGACTTAACTTTATCTAAAACATACTGCAGGTCTGGGTTGAAGAGCTGCTTCCAGGACTTTCATTAGCAAAGAATTCTTAATACTCATATATTTCTTACAGCAAGTAAAAATAAAAAGACAAAAAAAAACAAAAAAACCCCAACCAAAACACCAGAATTTGAGTTGATGAACTGAAGTATTTTCTAACAGAATTTGACAGACATCCACTGGAATATTTGCATTAGAACAACGAATATGTAAGCATATCACCTTTAAGAAGGAAAGGAAAATAAACTGTATACCCACTGACACTTAGGCCTCCTCCAGATCACATCTGTGTTGTAAAGAAAATTTTGCTGCAGTCTGGAGTATAGCAGCACAGCTGTATCAGGATGTTTGGGACCATTAGGCCTTCTAGTTTTCAGACCTCATGCTATCCAGCTACCAAAATCTTCATTGCACAACTTGAACCCTCCATCCTGGGACCCAAGGCTTATGCAGGCAACTGATCGTGCATCACCACCAGCCAGGTATTTGGTGAAGGCAACGGCAAGGGGAGAAGGAAGCAATTTTTTGGCTCTGTGTCTGAATTCTACATCATCAGATAAGGCAAGCAATTGTGATGCTTACCAGGAAATTCACCTTCTCGACATGGCAAGCTCTTCTGTCAGGACATTTGCCAAAGCACTGAGCACTTTCTACACCTACAGGGACAGGCATTCCACTTTCTGGACAGGAAACCCACAGCTTCCTTCTCTATAGCAGAAAACTTTTCTTCCTGGCTACTTATGTTCTGTAAGCAGTCTTTGTGCAAAAGATAAGGTTTTCTCAGCGTTACACTTGTGGGTTTGTCTGGCTCCACTTCCACAGTCAATAATAGGTAACGCGGGAATCACAGAAAACTATGATTTGCAAAAGCAAGGCTTTCACAATTTTGAAATAAGCTTGACCTCCTCTGATCCTGGCTGCCCTGTGTTTAGTTCAACATTTTGTATGCGCAAGCTAACATTGCTTCACCAAGCAGAAGGTTTTTAAGGTACAGGGAAAATGTGGAAGAGCAGCTTACCTTTGCCCGGGGGTCACATGATTCTCAACTGGAACAAAGGAAGCTGTGAAGACTTTTGTCTCAGAAAGCTGAAAAAGGGGGGGAGGGGGAGGGTGTTGTAATTATACACATGCTCACACTTCATTGCTAAGACATCTGCAGAAATTCTACCTTGGTCATGTATTTCCAAGATAAAAGTCTAACTAGCATTGCTACCAGTTAAGCAACAGCTCTGCTTAAGAAGACAAAGCCACATCACCGAACTTGAGCAAAGTATTCTCCGCAGAATCAAGTACCAATTTAATTAAAGTGTCAGTAAACTTGATCCACTGAGCACACACAACACTCGACCAATGTAACCACATCAGTCTGAGCAATACTTTAACCAACAAATATACCAGCAGAAAGTGATCTGCTGACAGCTGGTGTATCAGTGTAAAGATACCCTGTGCAGACATAACATAGGACTCCACAGAGCAGCTCCGATAGAACTTGTTGTAGAAATCTAACACAAAGCCCAGCTCCCACTTGTTGTGTTTTAAATTTCAGCTCACAGCTGTTTTCAGCTCACTGCACTAGCAGAGGCAGGTTTGCACTCAGGTATGTACAATGAACCAGCATTCATGGTTCCTCCTCACCATTTCTGCTGCTAGGGACAGCAATAATATACACAGTTGACACAGTTTCTCACAGCATTCTGCTGCGGAAACTGTCTGCCTCTGGACTAGACAGGCACACACTGTCCTGGGTTGAAAACTGGTTGGACGGCCGGGCCCAAAGAGTGATGGTAAATGGAGTTAACTCCAGCTGGAGGCCAGCTACAAGTGGGGTTCCTCAGGGCCCAGTACTGGGTCCAGCTCTGTTCAATGTCTTCATCAACGACCTGGATGATGGCATTGAGTGCACCCTTAGCAAGTTTGCGGATGACACTAAGCTGGGTGGAAGTGTGGATCTGCTGGAGGGTAGGGAGGCTCTGCAAAGGGATCTGAACAGGCTGGACCACTGGGCTGAGGCCAATGGCATGAGGTTTAACAAGGCCAAATGCCGGGTCCTGCACTTGGGGCACAACAACCCTGTGCAGTGCTACAGACTAGGAGAAGGCTGGCTAGAAAGCTGCCTGGGGACCTGAGAAGGACCTGGGGGTGTTGGTTGACAGCCGACTGAACATGAGCCAACAGTGTGCCCAGATGGCCAAGAAGGCCAATGGCATCTTGGCTTGGATCAGAAACGGCATCACCAGCAAGTTCAGGGAGGTTATTCTCGCTCCATATTCAGGACTGGTGAGACCACACTGAGTACTGTGTTCAGTTCTGGGCCCCTCACCACAAGAAGGATGTTGAGGCTCTGGAGAATGTCCAGAGTAGAGCAACAAAGCTGGTGAGGGGGCTGGAGAACAAGTCTTACGAGGAGCAGCTGAGAGAGCTGGGGTTGTTTAGCCTGGAGAAGAGGAGGCTGAGGGGAGACCTTATTGCTCTCTACAACTACCTGAAAGATGGTGGCGGACAGAAGGGAGCTGGCCTTTTCTCCCAAGTAACAGGGGACAGGACAAGGGGGAAAGGCCTCAAGCTCCGCCACGGGAGGTTCAGGCTGGACATCAGGAAAAAATTTTTCATGGAGAGGGTCATTGGGCACTGGCAGAGGCTGCCCAGGGAGGTGGTTGAGTGACCTTCCCTGGAGGTGTTTAAGTGACAAGTGGATGAGGTGCTGAGGGGCATGGTTTAGGGAGTGTTGGGAATGGTTGGACTCGATGATCCAGTGGGTCCTTTCCAACCTGGTGATTCTATGATTCTATGATCTTAAACTGATCACTCTTCAAGCATGGGTTTGAAAACAATAATGAAGAGAGAAGACAAACAATAAAGAAGAGAGAATGTAATTGCTTATACTAGCACAACTAGTCAGACCATCTCCACTGTGCTGTTACAATGAAGGCAGATACTGGCACAGGTAGCTGAGGAGTGGGAGCCATTAGGTTGGGGCTTTTTTGGGTAGGGGGGTGATTTTGGTTCGTAGGGGGGTTGACCGATGGCTGTTTTGAGGTCTGGGTGTTGTTTAAGGGGGGTAGTAACTTTCTTAAAATAAAAAAAATTAAAAAGTAGCAGTTAACTTGCTACAACTTTATAGGATTAATTAATTTCTATTGACAAGAATACTTGCAAACCAGAACAGGTCTTGAGCCAGTACAGGTTAGGTATAACAAGATAAAGATATGCACGTAAAATGGTTATAATTTTAATTATATTTGCACAAACCCACCCTTAACTACTTTGGTGCAGCTTTGTATTTAGACTAAGGAATAACTGACCTATTCAAACAGTCACAAAGAATCCTTTCAGGATGTGACATTTGAATACATCTCTTCCAGGAAACTATGCATTTTTAATTGCATACGTTGGTAGCAGCACAGTTTAAAGAACATCATGGACATGAGCCAATTTCATCTGCCCGTTTCATGGGCAGCTCTACTGAAACCACGTATATCCCTGACTACAGTCTCCTGACTGGGATTCTCCTATGAAACACTTGATTTAAGCAAGGTGCAGAAGGATCGACCAACTGGGAGCAATCACTTACCACTCACCACTCAGAGGATGAGTTCAAATGTTTCATGTACTCTCCTAGCACCCACTTAAACGTATTACACAGTGTCATGTAAGAAGTCCCATCACAGTTTCTCCCTTCATTTTCTCACCTGCCCTTGCTGCCAGTACAATTTTAATCCCACCTTTCTGTAAAACAACTCAGTCCTATGCATAATGATACAACTTTACATACTGACCAAAACAAAGAAAGAAGATTCAGCACATGCATATTTCCAATTAAAATGGCTGCTTCCCTACTGTTAAGCCATTTCTCCACTGTACATATTACTGGAGAACAATGTGTACTGTACTTTTTGTGGTGTTATGAGACTCCTGTGTTATATGGCACAAAGCTAATGGCGTGAACAGTGTCCTATGGTCCACAATCCCTTGGTTAAATATTGAATTCTCTGTATTGTCACCAGTACCTTACACTGCCATAACACAGGATAAGACTAACTGTAGCCAAAACACCAACAAATCCTGAAAACTAAGCAAGTCAAGGAGCCTGTGGAAGTTCCTGGCAATGCAAAATCACGCTTGACACACGAGAGAAGAAATATTCTCTTCAAGAGAACCAGCATGCAAAACAAAAGTCTCCAGCTACCAGCTCAGCTATCCAAGTTTATACTACACCCTGTGTTAAACTCTGTTCTGTAAGCACAAATCAAGCACCTAATTCAGAAGTCTGCTGGGATTACAGTGTTTATCAAAACACATACTTCATGCTACAGCAGCTGAAAAGTTTTATTGCACAGATGTATTTAGTATTTCTTAGAAGTGGTATTATTGGCTCCTAACAAAAATGTTCGCCTTCATCTACTCTCCATCTATCTGTATCTATCCTATTTCTCCTCTTCGGATAGTTTCTGTACTTAAATTTTATTTTCTTTAGCCAGGAGAATACGATAATGATTTTAACAGGAAAACCCAGAGCCACCCAAGTACCTCAAAACTCATCTAGTCCTTCATTGTCCATGCACTGAATATCCCTTTAACAAAATACAACCTCCTCTTTTCACTGCATCCAGTTTTCACTCTATTTAAGAGCATGCTGAGGACCTACTATACTTGCTCGATACACACTACCAAAGATAAACAGCAGACAGAACTATAAGATCACGAAAATCTGATCCTTCTCAGGTCAACCCATACTGAATTTCACTCTCCTGCTAGTAACTTTTATCTGACTAGAGAACACCACATTTAAACAAAAATATTCTTCAGAAAAACACCTGGTCTTCATCTGCAGACAGCAAACAGATCAGCTTCTTTGGTGGTTTTAATCATTAGTCATGCTGCTAGAACTCTTTGTTTATTAGACATTTAAACGTGAGGCTCCATTTTCCAGTCACGGGTTCATATTATGCCTTTGTCAGCTAGACTAAAACCTGAGCCTATTATATGGTAATAAAGTAATCTTTTCAGATTCAGCACACTAAAAATGTCATTCTCACACAGCACCACCTTTTCTATCAGTAAATAATTTTCAGCTATTTTCCACCAAAAATTTTGGTGTTTTAAAAGCAATGAGTAATTGGATACAGCACTTCAAAATCAAGTTCAGGAGAGTCCACATAGAGCAATATATATCAAGAATGATTAACAGACAGGGAAGAGCGCCTACGGGCAACAAGACTAAAATAGCCTTTTTCTGCCACAGCATCAGCCCTTTAGGAGATCATGCTGAGCTGTTCTTTTTTCATCATCCATTACAATCCTGAAAATTGTTCAGTTGCTGCTTTCCAGAAAACAGCCCCATGTTGTGGAGATATGCCTTTATTCCTGTAAAACAAACGGGCACCTAGCTATATTAAAGTATTTTGATGAGCAAAAGCATTTACGACTCATTTACAACTTCAACGAAGTATACTTACATCTTCATTCCAGTCTTCTGCTGTCCATTCTTCTATAGAGTTTTTCCATGCTCCTATTGTAATTTGCAGAAGGAAAGAAAACAGATACAAGATAAAAGCACAACATCATATTTTGATTCTTCTGATTTAAAGCAAACCTGTTGTCATTTATAAGGGAACACAAAGTGAGGAGATGGTGGCTGGAAACATGGGAAGCTCTAGAAAACTGGTCTGCAGATGTAAAATTTGGGGAGGGTGGTTTTTTTCCCCTTTAATTTCTCATTTTTGTAATTTCTGATCCACTGTATTACCAGACATAATTTGCATGAATGCATGTCTGCAACCCAGTGCCTAATCCCAAGCACTGGAACAACTTCCTTCTTCCACGTCCCCAGTGACAGTAAGAGGTCACTCAGCCCTCCTAGGGCATCTTCCAGATTCATGCTCAAATCCATACCAAGCCTAAACAAAACACAACCACAACACCTGCTCTAACATACAAAATCCTACTTTCAACATAATCAAATTCAAGACCCAAGCTATGCCTCTAGAGGCTCCTTTCCAACCTGCTAACTCTGTCCTCAGGGCAAAACAACCCCAACCCCTTCCCTGGATACGGCAATTTTACTTCAAAAATATATATAATTCATATAATGGCAGCAGAAGAGTCAATAAGTTTCCACTGTAGCTGCATAACACTTATTCCTGTAACTTGTGGCAGAGTTTATTTGGCTAACACTGGAGCACAGCACACAGTCCACACGATGTGGCAACGGCAAAACTACTGGGAACGATCCTACAGGTGCAAAAACCTGATCCCTTCCACAGGATGCAGCAGGCAGAGGCACACAAGAGCAATAAATGGAAGGCCTTACCCACCAACATAAGCGCAGGGAAGCTTAACCCAGCAACCACCAGAGTTGACATTTAAACTACATAACCATGAGCAAAGAAAGCACCCGCAATAAAGTTCCTGCTACTATCACCTTTAATCATGTACAAAAGCAAAAGAACTACTGCTTCAATCATCTCCTTGTGTTTAATGAGAAACCCTCTGAGACACATTCATCCAGAAACAAGCCCCCCGAAGACAGCGTCACATCCAGTTCATATTAATGCCATCGCCACGAGTGCACTCTTTTGAATACTCTTACAAAGCAGCATCTTGGGCAGAGGAAGGTCGAAAGGCACTAATCCAGTCAGGCAAAGAGGCCTACCATGGAGATATACACAGCACAGAAAAGAGAGAAGCTTTATACCTTGGAATCCAAAATTATTTGCCAGGTCCTGAGCTCTGTGTTGGCTCTGTGGAGCAATACAGAGTTGCCTGAAACATCTTGTGCTCACATTTTACTAAACAGCCCCTAACCAGAAAGTTTCTACAAGCTGCAAAGCATCGAGCCACTCGAAAAATAACTAATCATATCTGAGCACAGCAGAATTACACAATGCCTCAAATTTCCTGTCCACACATTCCCACAGAAAATCTGGAAAGCAGGACCAGCCCAATGAGCAGCAGTTATCAGAGAAGCAGTTGATATTGTTTTCCTTCTCCTGATTAGTACAGGATCCCTTTCTCTGATATTCCTCCTTTAAAGAAATACATCCTGGTTCTTGTCCCACTGACATTAATATCCCTTCATTCAGAGCAATATCTGCCTCCATAGCAGACAACCCTCATGTTCATGGCAGAACTCTTAACAACAGAGCTCAGTCTGCTAAAACAGAAACAGAGCTCAGCCAAATCACGTCCAACTCTTAAGCATTCACCACCACCTTTGGGAGAGCGAATCAGAAGGAGTTTGAAGTAATATCTGGGACATTTTCCTAGCATTCAGTTTCAACATTCATTTGTTGCTCCTACTTATGACCATGGTTCTGCGCACTTACTCTTTATAAACACTGAACACAACCGTTCACGCTTTTATTAATTTACTCAAGCTGCAAAGCTTATTATCATCACTAAATACCCTGCCTTCACAACTCAGTCCTTCCAGCCTCAGTTATTTCACTGCTCTTCTCTGCATTAAATCCAGTTAGCTAACACCTTCCTCCTATCAATGGGATTCTAAGTCTGATTGAGCCACGAGTGTATCAATTTCCTTTTAGCCCCAAAACTATACTAGCGTTATTGCAAGTCCATGTATCCTCTTCCCAGCCCCTATTCCCTGCCTTGCAAAGCACCACAATTTGAAAGTTCTCCGTTTATCACTGAAACTATGCTTTGTGTTTTCAGGGATCCTTGTCATGGCAACTTCAATCTAAATGGCTATCTATGACTCTTTCCTGCTCCCTCTGAAACAAGTTCCGTTTTAGGAAACTATCTCACCAACAGAAAGCATGCCTTACGTTTTTTGACACTAATTTTGCAAGTAGCTAGTGTGAGCTAATTTTGTTTTCTTTTTTTTTAGATGAAAAAATAAATGAGACTGAGTAATGAAGAATGAAGGGAGGAATTTTCATGCTGCCCGTCCTTTGTGTACGTATTTCTGATGTCTTCACTAGCCCACTGCAGGCTTTATGGACTTCCACAGCTATACACCATCTACGTTCACGTCTTTAGTAACTCCAGATCAGTAAAATTTGTTACTGGGACCAATAATTTGTAACTAACATAGCAGCACTAGAAGAAAAAACAGAAAATTCCTGAAAACTAATATTTATAACTGACAAGCTACGTCAACAGTTCAACTTGCACAGCCTGCTTCCAGTTCCATATCTTGTCTGTCACTCCTTCCCCCTAACACTGCTTCTACCTCCCTTCCCACCACTCTTTATTCTGCTTTAAAATTACTATCCCAGCTGCAGCCTTCTCCATTTACCCTCAAGATGCTTTCCATCACAAGGCTGAAAGTGTTTCCTACTTGGACAAAACTAAATGATTCCATTTTAAAGCCTACTTATTTTAAAGAGATCTTTTCTTCTTGGCTGAGTGACTAATTTTTTACTTTCCTAACAGCTTATTTAAAGAAGAAAAACTGTAAAATGAAACTTCCTATACAGGAACATTTTTGTTTTGTCAGTTAGGGTGCCTTCTCCATTTGCTTTGGACATAAATTAAGATTAGCAGCAAAAAGTTACTTGGCACCCAAAAGGAATATTTATGCCTATTTCCATCAGACAAGTGATTTTGCAGGAAAACCCCATACTGCCACTCACTCATCCATACCCCTAAGAACCACTAATCTAATGAAGCCAGCAAAAATGCCCAAATGTGTTCTCCTACCTTCTTCTTCATACCACGCTCTCCAGATTTTGCAGACATGCCTTAAGCTGCGTTACTGAAGATCAGTGCAGCTCTTGGCGACACATGCAAAGCCTAACCACAAAAACACTCTTGGCGTCCAAAAAGAAGTTCCACATGTCAACTAAGACACTTTGAACCTCCAACAACCTATCTTCTCAGTAGAAAAGCCCTCACATAGACATATTTGTACCCTTACAAGGATCTGTTTAGTCACAACAAGCTACTGGTATTCCTAGGCAGAACTCCTCCATTACTCAATACTGAGGAGATGCCTACAAGAAGAAACAGTCGCCACAGAGGTGGCACATGAAGGCTACCCAGAGATAGCAGGGAGTGTCACAAAACATTTCAGCTTACTTGGGAAGTGGAACACAAGTCACAAGTTGTTCATCAGCCGCAGCTTTACAGTTGCATTCATTAACAAATAACCAGTGAATCTCCTACCTCTGGTCCAGTCTCCTCAAGTCTTTCTTCTATGTTTCTTTCTTCGGTTAGTTAACATTACTGCTCTTGCAATACTTCTGACAACATTCCCTGCCCTCTGCTACCATATAGGAAGCAACAGTATCAGTATTCCCAGGGAAATTTCCAAATCATTAGTTGTTTTTCTAACTCATATGATAAACTTATTTGAAAACCTAACAGGAAAGCAAAAGGTACGTTTGTTTGTAGTCATCAAGTCATTTCAAAACTAATTCCTTGAAAAGATGCCATACTGGGAAAAGAGCTCCCTTTCAATAAACATATTAATATGCTCAGTGCCACTCCCCCACACTGGTCTATAAGGCACTCAAAGTAACTTGACAGCTGCTTAGTAACTCCTCCTTAACTCTGAGCCTGTTACTGTCTTCTCCGATTGAGAAATGGCTGGTATGATGTGTAGAAAGCTGCATCTCAAGCTGCTCACAGCCCAGCCCAGTGCATCACACCTTGGCCTCAAGAATCAGTCTATTCCTTTCACACTTGACCCAAGAGTTGTTGAAAAAAAATCACCTGAGAAGGCGTCAGCAATGAAGACACTGTAAAAGTTACCCTTTGCTAGGGTTACAAAAAATATCTGTCCTATCATGCAGTGGTTCTCAAGTGTGGGCAGTAATGTACATGAATTTCTTCATGCCGACACAGGGCTTCCTTTGTCTTCATCTCTTGTCACAGAACATGGGTTGCAGCAAAGTATCCTGTTTTTACAGTCAGAGACAAGTAGGTCACATTGTTCATTTCTGAATCACCATGAGACCACCATTAAGTGGTTCTTTCCCAAATTACATCTGTCTCAATCTTTTAGTTGTGAGTGCATAATTCACACTTGAAACTTCACACAGAAAAACCCAGCTGCCTTTGTCTTCAGAGAGACAGATCGCTCTCCCGGCTTCATTCAAGTGCCTACTTGTGCTTTAGTTCTAATAATTCTTCTCTTCAAAGGTAACAGATCTGGGGATTCTCCTCCATCCCAGAGACTCACAACCTTACATTAGGGCATTGTACAGGTAGGGCATCCAATGCCATCCCAGCATCACTGAGTGCATTCGTACTTGTAAACAGTTTTTCTTACTTTGCCTAACAGATTCACACCCTATTGCCTGTGGACCAACAACTTCTGGCAGGAATTTAACTCTCTTACTACATTAGGTGAGCTCTTAAGCAGTATTTAAGCTATCTAAACAGTTCTTCACATACAAGGTTCTTCTGCTAACTCTTCAAATCCCCTCATCTAGTACTAGAACAAAAAAATATTCCTGATTGCCTCCCCTTCATTCTAACCATAGAGCCACTCAGGCTAGAGCATGTGCTCTGCACCTTAGGATCACTTAAGCTACAAAAATGAGCTAATATCTGTGTTGTGTGAGATGTGCTCACATTTTCAGAAGTTAACTGAACACTAACAGAACTGTTACTTTAACTGCAGTTTGCTACAGGTCTTCACTCCAATCCTTCCACTCCTTGAAGCATCTTACCAGTTCCATCATCTGCATCATTCTGACCAGTCTCCCAAATCTCTGATTTTGTCCCAAAGCCATCTGTGGCAGACGACTCCTTATAGTCTGCAGGGTTAAATGTCCTAGAGTTTTAAAAGTTAAGAAATGGAAGAGAACACATGGGTCATTCAATGAACAAAAGCGTCATCATTTTTAGCTGAAGCTCTATTAACATCTAGGAAGAAAGGGGAGAAAAATAAGTGAGGAGACTGAAAAAAAAAAATTGCTGTAGAGAAACTGAACCAAAATAGTAATTCCTGAAAATGCAGTTAACAGCATTCCTAGTCCTACCAGTCTTATAACACATGTTTATATGCACAATAACAAAGCCCCTCTCAGCTGACAGTTTCTCAGCAGGTGGATGACTGGTGAGAAATACATATCATGCCCTTTCAGAGCACCAGACCTGGGCAGGACAGAAGTTGGAACATCAGTAAGATTACTGAATGCACTCCTGACACCAATGCCAAAACACACAGATGCAGCTAAAAGGTGAAAAAGGATTATTGAAGAAAAACCTCTTCCCAGTTCATCATCTAGAATCATGAACAAGAAGGATTATTAGAGAAGCAGAATGAGCCTTCTGTTCATCATGACATCTCTGATATTACATGAAATGTCAAAGGCAAACACTGAGTGAAATCAGTTGAGGCTATACCTATGAAAAAACTTTATT
The DNA here is from genome assembly GCF_017976375.1 of Cuculus canorus. Classification (NCBI taxonomy): domain Eukaryota; kingdom Metazoa; phylum Chordata; class Aves; order Cuculiformes; family Cuculidae; genus Cuculus; species Cuculus canorus. The sequence continues at coordinate 69,305,830 of NC_071441.1, read as the reverse complement.
CCAACAAAACTGAGAACAAACTTTAGAGCTGCTGAGTAACTTCTTCTGATTCTGTTTTAAGGTCCATGTATGTCCAAACAGCTAAAGCATAAACCCTCAAAAACGACAGAAAGTTAGTAATTGCTGGTCTTTCTGGTTTTATATAGAACTTGCACGTTCCACTTTGCACCAAAACAAATCTATTTTTAAATTGACCTAGGGCTATAGACACCACACAGAACTTTCAGCCTTCTAGGCATTACATGGATGCTACTGATAGGTACAAACGGGTTCTCAAAGTCTGACACGTTAGCACTGAGAGAACTTACACTAGGTTTACGTAGACAAAAATAATCCATTAATCATCTAACAGATCTGTGAATTTTGCACCCATATTTGTTTATCAAACAAAGCAATATTAATACATATAGTGGCAATATGAATATTGTCTATTAATATTGCCCCCAAGTTTGATCCTTGCCAAAATCTGTGCTCTGCATGTTTCTTACCCCATGCCTTGGGCTGAAAACCTCCCCGCTCCTTTCCCTCTGCCACGTCCAAACCCTAGGAGAGAAAACACCATTTAACAGCAACAGCAGACGAGCCACCAATCGCTAGTCTGTCACATTAGAAAATACCTTGGTTGAAGAAGAAAACTACCATAGTTAAAACTGAATATTCTTTACTTCCCAAACATTCTCACAGGACAACTTGTAGCACATGGAAGTAAGCCACAGTTCATCTAAGGCTACATGTTTCAGTATGACTTGCAATTCTTTGCTCCCTTTTCTGTAGCTAGGAAAGTAGTTTTAAATGCCAAGTAAAGGACTCACCTACAGACTTGTCCCACGTGAGACTGCTATTGCCAAATCATTAGAAGTTATTCACAATTTTGTCTCTACTTTCTAACTCTTGTCTAAGTTTGGTGCAGAATCTAAGCCTCCCTCACATCCTGATCTCTCAATGAATCCCTGTCACTACCTGTCTGTGAGGAGAAAGTTTAAATATTTCAGTTGTCTCCTGACTCAGCCCTGTCCACTCCTACTCTCCTCTGCTTTCGCCAACCTGCGACCAGACATTCCTTCCACTTACTCCTTCACTATAGCTACTGACATGAAATTTATCCAATTCAAATTACCTAAACAACTTGCCTGCTATCACCCACAAAAAAATTAATTTCTATTTTAATGACCACAAATATTTGTTACCTCCAATTTTGGTTACTTCGGTTTATAGGCTTCTTGATACAGTAAATTGCTTTATTTTCACATGTTGCATAGCACCAACAAGGCATGAAAAGTTTTGTATTACATAACTATTCGTAAAGCACAGGCTGTTAGAAACTATTTCTTACACGCAGCATTTTTCTACATAGATTTTTCTTTTCTTTTTTAGGATCTCAATATCTCAGGCTTTCCCAGTTTGTTGAGTTTTTTTTGAGTAAGATCATGAATATTATTTTGTATTACAAGAACAGGAGGAGGTCAAGAGCTACAGACTGAGAACAAAGCACTTTTTAATGCCATAATTATGTGGTAATTGGAAGTCACCAAGCAACAGCAAGTTCACCAGAGCACAAAAGTTTTAGGATTATAACACCAAAACACTGGTTGTCTGAACATCAGAACCATCCACGATGGGCTGTTTGAATTTGGATCAAAATTTCCCCTCATTTACAGGGGACCACCACAAATGAGTAAAAGCAATACCTCTGGAACATGGTAAAAACACTTCAGTAAGTCCCTGTTAAGAAATTTCATAGAATCATGGAATCATAAGGTTCAAAAAGACCTTCAAGGTCATTGAGTCCAACCATACCTGTCCACTACTGAACCAATATCCCTGAGCACCTCATCTACCCATCTTTTAAATATCTCCAGGGATGGTGACTCCACCACCTACCTGGGCAGCTGTTCCAGTGCCCAAGAATCCTTTTGGAGAAGAAATTATTCCTGATGACCAGTCTGAACCTCCCCTGGTGCAACTTGAGGCCGCTTCTGCTTACCTTATCACCTGACACTTGGGTGAAGAGACCAGCACCCACCTCACTACAACCTCCTTTTAGGGAGTTACAGACAGTGATAAGGTCTCCCTTCAACCCCCTTTTCTCCAGTCTGAACAACCTCAGTTCCCTCAGCTGCTCCTCACAACACTCGTTCTCCAGCCCTTTCACCAGCTTCATTGCCCTTCTCTGGACACGCTCCAGGATCTCAATGTCCTTCTTGTAATGAGGGGCCCAAAACTGAACACAGGATTCGAGGTGCAGCCTCAGCAGTTCGGAGCACAGAGGCACAATCACTTCCCTGGTCCTGCTGGCCATGCCGTTTCTGATACCAGCCAGGATGCTGTTGACCTTCTTGGCCACCTGGACACACTGCTGGCTCATGTTCAGTCACTGTCAGCCAACACTCCCAGGTCCTTCTCTGCCAGGCAGATTTCCAGCTGCTCTTCCCCAAGCTTGCAGCACTTCCTTTCCTTCCCCTCAGCACTCATTCATCCTCTTGCCCTAGTTTACTGTCCAAGTTTTAAAAGAATTTCTGAACCTCTAAAATATCTATTACCTACACTTTCAAGGCCTTCTTAGAAGCATGAAAATAGCAGGATAACTACTATCACGTTTTGATGAGAGAATTTACTCATACTGTACACAAGAAAATTGCTCATTACAGAGAAGCCATGGAAACTTGCAGAACAGGGATTCTCATCCCAGCAGCACACATTTGCAGTGGGACAAGACGTAAAGCCAAGCCTGCTATCTCTACATTCTCCCCTATTTGCTCTCCTTTCACAACCGGTTGGAGAGAAGGCTGACAGAGGTTAGGGAAGAGGTAACAATGGCTACAACTAGGCAATCACCATCCCCCTCCACTAAGCCTACACACAGAATTCTACACTCTGTCATAAACAACAGTGTCTCAGGACCTGCTGCACCCAGCTGATGGTAACTGCTTCTGAATCTCCTCACTCAGCCTACCTATTCAACTGATCTCTCCTTCACCTACTTAAAAATCTCAATCTGGGAAGCCGATCCGCAGCATAACGAGGTAACAGCCCACAGATACTCATAAGTCAGTGCACTCCACATTAGCTTTCCACTCAGTAAATAAATTTCTTTAAGAGTAGAATCAGCTAAACAAGGTTTCTTGGGGACAATGTAGGGGCCATATGTCTAATTAACTTATTTCCTACAGCTATCAATACAGCATTAAACACCATTTACTAATGATGCACAGAAGAGAGATCAATAGTTTTTTGACAAGTTGAGCTACAAGTCTGATTGGGGGCCACAATGACAGAAACAGTCAAGCAAAAGTACTTCTGAGTGAGGCAGACACTAGGTACAGAAAGATTAGATGGAACAGCTAGCATGAAAGTACAAACAGATTTCAGAAGAGAAGGAAAGTCTCCCCAGCCTCTCAAGTGGAAAAGCCTGAAAGAATAACCTCAGCATACTGAGCAGAAGGTGAAGTTTTAGCAAGTAAGGCATATGTAAGATGCCTTACCAGCGTGGGCCAAATAAAGTACCGGCTAAAAACAGCAATAGGAACCTTAGAAATTGCTAGAAAGAAATCACATTTTTCCTGAAGTTGCATGCAGAGACTTGGACTACTAAACAGCAAAGTGATTTTCATACCAGGACACTTTGAAAGCTAATCCTGAACTTGAATTTGAAGTGGATTCCTATAACTCCAGGAAGCTGTGTCTGCACTTTCTGTCAAAACTAAAATTAAGCATGATCAACAAATGCAACAAAAAGCATTCTAATGGAGACAAAAGGGAAGTACCAAACCAGTGGATTACAGAAAGCACTAAAATCAAAGTTAGGAAAGACACTTACAAAGAATTTATTGAAAATATGAAAGACCATCCTAACTCAGACAAAATCATGGTCATTATTGCAAGATACCATTGGGAAGGGCCGATTCCCTGACACAACCAGATCACTAATACATTCTTACACTGCCATGCTAAGAAAATTAGCTCTCTCAGCTGTGAAAACTAAAACGTGGTTTTAAAACAACAGAAGGCAGAGTCTTCTAACACAGAGAAGTCCGTCACGAAGCAACCATGCATGGGCATCAGGTATTTGCGAACTTCTGGTGCTTTTTAACAGTGATTAAAAGATCAGTGAGCAAATGGGGCTTCACACTGTAACTTAGAGCAAGGACCCAGATGCTGAGCATGCAATCCCACTGGAACTCAAACCCATTTAAATCCAAACTACTACAACCAAGGTTTTCCTCACTAGTAATCACAAGCTTTGCTCTCCCTCCTGCACCGACAGTTTTGCATGTAGCAGTGAGTGAACACCAAACCATCACCAGACAATAAAATTATCAGTTCACAGTTGAATCAGCTCTCCAAACTTGTTCCCTGCTTGTTAAATACCAAGAAAACTAGTCACCTTTACACCAGGATAAGCCTAAAAAACCTGTTGTCCCCAGCTACCATGCTACCTGCCGCTTCTTACTTGGTTGGCTAGTTTTACACTTAGATCAATCTTCTGATACAGTTCAAATGCACCAGGAGACCAACATGAGCCATTCCCCTCAGCAGCAATGTTGGTTTATGCTTGTAACATAAGAAGTATAGCTTTAAGGCTATTCTAAAGAGATGTGCACATACGGTTTAGATTGCAAAAGACAATGTTCATAAGAAACCCTTCTTTCTCCTGTCATAATTCACAATCAGCAACTCTTCTATCAACATTTTTACCTACCCACAAAAAGCAACCAAGTGACTTGGCATCAGCTCATTTAATCTTCTAGTGAGTCTAAACGAATAGATATTCTTGCAGTCAATCAGCATGTTGAGCACAACAGCAAACGACGGATATCAGGCAAAGAACAAAATTACTGCCCTGCCTCATATAAACTCTTGTAACATTTCCTCACTTGCCTTTTAAACTCAGATCTACAAACAACAGCCTGAAGCATCAAGGCAGCATTGCTTACTCATTTCTGTTTCGGGAAACCAAGACTGGGGTATTATGTTTACACTTGATTCTGATCAACATTCCTGTTACTACCCCATCCAACATAATTTTAAACCATGAACTATTTAAAACATTGTTTTGTTTCCTTTAACATTGCAACACTGTTCAATTGCGTACTGCTGGGCTTTTTTTCCTATTCTCTGGCACACCTCCCTCTGTTGTTTATGTCAGCCATCACTGACACAATTCACATTTTCTTTTCTGGACTGAATTCTAGAGAAGTCAACACTTACATCCTGGCAGGCAGTGAGTTTTGTTTCCACTAAAATCCACTGGGAGTTCAAGATGCTTGTAAGGACACAATTAAGTCTTCACTCTGGTACCATCCCTGTTCTCATTCACAACGTTTTTCCCTCCAAAACAAACACACACGCACAAGAAAATTGTGTAGCACCACAACTCGGGCAGGCCTAGCCCACTAACCTAAGAGCCCATTTTGTATAAAATCCAGCTGCCTGAGCTTGCAGACCTAAAACCTTCCAGCTGCAAGACAGGTGTTTTATTTCAAAATACAGATTTTCACATTGACAGGTTTAAATTAGATGAAGACACTTGAAGGTTAAGAAAAAACCCTCAGAATATCTGAAAGGAAAAGGAAACGCAGACTGGAAGGACAGGCAACACCCTAGATTTGTGCTTATCTCTGACTACACAGTCGCTGAAAAGCCCTGGTCTCTGCACTGGAAATGCAGAGCCAGCCAGCCTCCCAGCAGATACCAAGGTGATGTAGGCTTGAGCCTTATGAAGAGATAAGGAGACTATAGAAAGTTTGTATTCCAGGTATTCCACACTACCAGAACAAACACCAAGGTTATACTTAATAATTGAAATCACTTCTGTCTTACTAGACATCATAAACCTAGCAGCACTGCATCAGTTATATACTCCATGTACTCTAGTAATCATTCTTAGAAGCATGTGCAGAAGCCTTTTACTCTAAAGCTATGTTTAAAAGCAAGTCCATAACTTATGTTAAAGCTAAATTCTTATTAATCTCAAAAAAAAGAAAAAGCATTTTAAGTGACACAGCTTCCTAACTGATACAGAAGCTACTACAGCAAAACTAGACAGACTTTGGATTATGACCTCCAGAAGGTCTGCTCTACACTCATGTTTTGGAAAAAACATCTTTGCTAGATCTGGCAAAGGAAATACAAAATACGATGTGCCACTTGTGGTAAGCTTTTAAAACAAGAAAATGTTTAGACATATAATTCTGATTACAGAAGCTCAATTTTTTCAAGCATAGCATGCATACTTATCTAAAAAATGCTACAAAAAAAGATATCAATAATAAAAGCTGGACTACTGGCGAGTATTTACAAAAAGGGTAAGCTGCTTTGTCTTCTCATACAGCTAGCAAACAAAAAGAAACCCGAGAGGCTCATCATTATGTTGTTTAAGGCCAAAGTTTAAACAACGTTCTTCTCTTTCATTATCTCTGTTTTGCTAGAAAAACAATCCCTGTCAGCATCCACATTTACGGCATGCTCACATTGCTCTGGAAGAAAGAAAAGAAAGAGAAAAGAAGAACAGAAATAAAAGGGACAAATCCATTTTCACTATGTAATCCAGAAAAATTGCTACATATGACTCTACAACAAATTCTATGCCAATCCAAGTCCAAGAGTCCACCTAGCTGCTATCCCATTATCAGCCATGGTCAAGTAGGTAACAAAGCGTACCAAGAACCAAAACCACAGCACAGATTCTCTGGACATTCCTAGTCTTCAACTATTTGTCACTCAGACTTCCTCAGCTGAAGATAAATTACATTCATCAAAACCCTCACTGGTTTCTCCTTTCCTTGATGTGTTTCTTTTCAGGCTGAAATTGTCAAGTCTGTGTGTAAATTTTCAGCACCCACAACATCTTACAGGAAGGAATTCCTCAGGTTAACTACACGTATGACAAACTTCCTCTCTAAGCTAATTCTGAACCTATTGATTTCATTTAACATTTCCTCAATCATGTACTTGTTTGGAGTGATCAATCGACTTCCTCACAGAACCCTCTCTGCAAAAATGTCTACCCTACACCCACTTGGTCCTGTCAAGAAGTACTACTCCGCTTGTACCTCACACCTCATAAATGCAAGTTTTCCCTGTACCTTTGGAAGCCTTTTCTAGCTCTGCCACATCTTTTCCAACATTGGATGGAGCCTGGTGACAGCACCAGACCTTAAGATGTGAGAACAGCACAAAACAGCAGCAGAAAAAGAACTGTGTGTGGAAAGTTTGTCAGTGTGTTCGTAACGCTGCAGCTGGTTAAAACACAAGCGGGGAAACATTTCCAGAGATGACAGTCCTAAAGACATAACCATCTTTCACCATAATTCCTTCATGAGATTCTATTCCAGACAGTTACAAATCCTGGCAATACTGACACACAAATACAAGTACTTTGCTGCAATTACTATCACCATTATCCTATTTTACACCTAAATTAAGCTTATTCCGGAAATCCAGCTCTGAAGACTCATGTGAAGGCCACCTTAAAAAAAAAAAAAAAAAAGATAAATTCATTGACTCCTTTCCAAGCCAAAGCTTACACCTTCAGTTTAGCAAGCAAAGATTGAGGGCAGAGTGATTCCAGCTGGGATGTGTCCTGAAACACATCCTGTGATGCAGTTTTGCTTTCTGGTTATCAGTCAATAACACGTATCTACTTCAAATCCCTGATCCGCATACCAGCAACCAGTGATGTTTACTGAACACCTATCCTAAAAAGCAGCAAGGAATGTCACGCTGTCATTAACAGTATCTACTGCAGAAGGAAGCAAAAGCCTACAGGATCAAGGCTGAAATATTTGGTATCGGGGTCTTCCCCTTCAGAAAACAGCCCATTATCACCCCAGTGTCAAACACATTTCTGCTATTTTCAGACCATACAGTTTCTGAAAACTATGTTACATTATTAAAAATTAAAATTAGGTTGTTCTACAGCAAAGCAGTAATACAGTGGCCCAGCAAAACTTCCCCTAGAAAAAAGTCAGTAAGATAACTCCAGCCTGAGAAGGCAGCTTAAAATAAAGAGACAGTGCATTGCTCAGATATTAGCTGACCCTTAATTTTGTAGCAGATGCCTAGGTTCCTACACAAGCACTGCATGAAACACTTCTAAAAAAAGGGTGCTGTGGTGATTACCAGCAATCTATTTACTTCCAGCTGAAGTACTTGATCCTACATTTAACTACACCGTGTAACAGAAAAGGCAGGCTACTGAATTAACTGGCAAGAAGCTTTTTTTTAATTATTTTTACTAATGTCCAAAAAAAGAAGACTGTGCATCCCTGAAATACCAAGAAGTGAATTACATAGCTCTATACAACTCCCTGCAGATTTCAAGGGCTTGCATTATAAAATTAAATTAGGTATTTCCTGCCACAGAATACACACACTTGTAATATAATGATCCTGAAGTCTTTCAACAGGTTTATCACAGACAGTTGAGAACACTTCATTAAGATACTTTGCTCACATGAATGTACAGTCTTAACCAGATATGGCGCAGAAACGCAGTAATACTATGTATGCTACACCAGAGAAAATAAATCTGTTGGAGTTGTTCCTGTTTCTTCAGACAAATACATCAGTTTGATCTGATGATTAGGCGCTTTGGCTTGAGACACACAATCTTCATCTAGAAGGCTACAGTGCTGACAGCAGCAGAGTATTTTTCATTAGGTTAGAAAGCAAAAAATAGACTACATTTGAAATCAACCTCTACGTTTGATTTAATTTTTTTTTTAAATCCTGCCTTTAAATCCTACCTTCGGGTATAAAATATTCTTTTATAAAATACCAAAATACTTACATTGCACCTATTAAGATCAAAACCACAACTTCTCCTGCAAAGTTATCTGTTGGCACACCATTCTGTATTTCCCGATTCACATGCACAACGATGCAATTCTTGCAACCCTCTGGAAGGTACGTGTCTTTGCACCTTTCCAGTCCTTCAAGGTGCAGATCCAAAGACAATGAATTTGAAAGTACCTGTCTTGAGTGCCTGGTTACCGGAC